>NC_090881.1:19156195-19203695 GCF_036669935.1 Montipora foliosa
TCAAACATGTTTGGCGCGCCCATGCGTTCCACGCTAGCTCAGCCGCTTGTATCCACCTGTTTTTTACGTATTTGTGTCCCATAGTTCAAAATGTTTTACCATTTGGCCACTCACGTCAACATCAGCATGTTTATTTCAATCAAATGCAAGATAACTTGCGAAGTTTCATAAATTAACGAATAGTGGCTGCAGGTGTACTGGTCTGCACCGCATGAAGTCAGAATTTGTTTTTTTTTTCGTGTAAGACTTTGTTCAAATAAAACTCACCTTGTTGAGCGTCTGTATTGTTTTCAAGAAAAGCCAGCAACAGCACAGAAACCATTAGCCAGTTGAGAATGAAAAGGCAACAGCATTTCATACTTGGAACCTAGCAATATAAACTTTCATGCATTGTACAACTTCCTTCACAAAGGGTTGGCCTGTTTTAACTTTTTGGAGTAATGAGCTGTAGTTATTCATTAGCCAAACTGGAAGTTCCAAAGTATACAACTGTTTTTCAAGCGACTATCAATAACATGAACGGTCACTATGAACAAATATAACCTGGAAAAAACATGCGACATATTGTAAACATCAGATCAAGTATGAAAAGACAACTAAATTAGATACCTTTTTGCCAGTTTGTTCACAAGTTACTAAATAAGGTACGATTTGGTCATGCAGAAAAGAAAAAGAACCCTTCACTTTATTAAGTTCACTCGTTAGCTTTTTTAGATAAGTAATAAATTGGATGACTATAATGGTGGTTTATGGTTCGTAATTTAGCGATGCAGGTGAATGATTACAATCGAAAATTTATCCGGCAGTGAACTGATGCTTGTCCAATTCAAACCGTGACGAACTGAGTCGGATCAGGCGAAAACTGCTCTTACCTGATATCGCGTCGTGAAGTCTGAGCTTTAAGCAAACAGGATTCGACTTTACTTGCCGTAGAGTTTAAAGCTCTCAGATAAGTAGATTGTTTGGTTCTGAATCAGGTCGTTGATGTTCGTTCTTAAAGCGAGAGATAAAATACGGCCAAATGATGCTTACCATTTTACCATAATTATGTCGCGCTCACATATGTTCGATTTCTGGGTTCTTAATTAAATTGAATTCTTATGTACTTATTGACTGAGTGGGAGGGCCAGACGGGAAACTATTTGGTCCGCGCGCCACGACCGAAGGCCAAATATTTTCCTGTCTCGCCCGACCTAATCTCAGTCAAAAAGAACTCTTTAAACCAGTTATGAGTACTCAGAAGATGAAGTTTGGACAAAAAAAGTTACGAGGTTGCATAAGAAATTTATCTAATACGTTGTTTGCATTTGATTTTCTGGCTGTAAATAAGTTGTATGTTTACAAGCGACGAAATCACCTAAAATCGCATCAAACAGAGCAGCACGTGTTCCTAACAGGACCGTACGGCTTTTTGCCGCCCTTCTCGCTTTAATGCACTGCCCTCTCGTACGGGGGGGATTCACTTTCTCAATAGTTTTGAAATGAAAGCGCGCTCGGCGCCGGCGCCGTACGGGCCATATATCACGTCTTAATAAAGGTCGGAGCTTCCGGTAAACGATATTCGACTTTACTTGCCTCAATTCAATATCTTGATGAATCGTGACGATTTGTTTTACTCAAGAGGCAGGTGGATGATGTTTGTTCTTAATGCGCATGACAACAAACTTCAATATGGTACCCGAATATAAACAACTACCATTCATACCACATGTCAAGCCGCTTACATATGTTGATCGCTTGACTTTTAAACCGTGAAGATATGGGACTGTTTCGTTTCTTAAGCATAAGGATATGTTCGTCTTGTTTTACTGAAAGGTCAATTTTTAATTAAAGCACACGGACGACAATAAACGGGAAGACTCGCGAATTTGAATAACGCTTACCATTCATACCATATGTTAAACCGCTCGCATATGTTGATCACTTTGTTGATCTGTTGATTGCTTCGTTTCTTTATCATGGGGATATGTTGATTACTTTGTTCTGTTTGACTAAAATGTC
Source organism: Montipora foliosa (assembly GCF_036669935.1). NCBI lineage: Eukaryota > Metazoa > Cnidaria > Anthozoa > Scleractinia > Acroporidae > Montipora > Montipora foliosa. The sequence goes on from NC_090881.1 coordinate 19,158,197, forward strand.
AGATCGTTGATGTTGGTTTTTAAAGCGAGAGAGAATAAACCACAACATACCCAAATAACGCTTACCATTCTCATAGCGGCATACGTGGATGGTAGGGCCAACACATGTTCGTGGCTTCGTTCTTAATTAAAGCGCGAGAATTGTCGATTGATGGCTCCACAAACTGCTGACCATGTTATGCAAAAGAGAACAAATAATAAATAAATAAATAGGAAACAGGTGCCGGGAAAGGGGGACATGGCAGTTATTATTACCACCATGCACTGTTCAACATTAAATGGTCAGGAAAAATACAGGACGATGATGCGCTAACATTGTGGCACTGGACACACAGCAGACCTCTGAAGCTTATTTCAACAACATTCCTTTTCGTGCCCGCTTTTAAAAAGGGATCTGACCCACACCGAAGCAACATGTAACATCCTACTTTGACCCAACTTTTTAAAAGTCCTGTTGAAAATCTACCAACTCCACTATGGCATATCCAAGTGTGAATGTGTCAGTACATTCCCCTTTCCCAAGTACTTCAAAGGAAGGATCCGGGGGTCACTAGCCGATTATTTCAATCGGTATTTGTTCACTTGACTGTGAATATGCACACTCTAAACATATCTAACTAAACACGTGTACGAAAACCGGGCTTGGTCAACGCTTAACGAGTAGTATACTTTATTCTCCGGATTGCGACTTATCCACTGGATAAAGTTATCGGGCCTTCGGACAACTGAGGCCCTTTGTTATTTGTCAAAGATTTGACAGGGGAGGAGCCGCGTTTATGAGATTTTATGGGAATCTTCGGGATCCCTAGCTTGTGCTTTCTTAGGACTTAGATTTTGAATCGGGTTCAGAGCCTGGTTTTCACTTGAGACTCGAGGACAAGCAACATACGCAGATGTATTTATAGCGAGGTTCTAATTAGAGTCTATTCCTGTAACATAAGGTACCAATGATCATCAAGCTCTGTTTGTCACATTAGAACCTTGCGTGACTTAGCACGCATGTTTATTACGTGGAATGCCGAAGGCCGAAGGCATACCACGTCTTAAATCCGCGCTGGTGTCGTTTTTTTTCTGTTGGTAGTCAACATACCCCACGGATATTGAATTAATCTCCGATCGGGTGAATTTACATTTATTCCCTCCAGTAGGTCCAAACTTCCCTACCCCAAGGAGAACTCATAGTCTTTCCCAACCTCCACAATTATCTGCGAGCGCGTTAGACCACTCGGCCACTGTGACACATTCCGTTAAACTTGATGAAAGCAATGATTTATTGTGGAATCGATCCGCCCGCCATGATTGATTCAGTATTAAACTATTCGATAAAGTGGACAGATGCTTTTTCTTTGAGAATGGCAAGCTTTAAAGGTAAGGATAATGTTCTACGTTATTTCTAGATCTTGCCTCGTAATTGTGTGTTCTACTGTGAACACTATTTTGCATAGAACGAGTAGTTTGTTCGCTGTTTTGACGTAGAAAGAAAATAAGAAAATAGCTTTCAACGGCCAGACAAGATAAAAAATGAAACCGAATTAGCTATCGCCGTCACGGGGACTTGCAGCGGTCCCCTATCCAAGTACTAACCTCATTCGGAGGAGCTTAACTCTAGCTGACACGTGAACTAGCATCAACGATTGTGATCTTTGTGTTTTTAAAATTGTCGAACTTCATAACACTTGAATGAAAAAAAAACGGAAACTAACAAAAACCCGGTGTTTTGCCGTAATTTTGTCACAGGTGCATCCTTTGTTTCGTGAGTTGTTAGTATTAAACACGCAAGGTAACTTGATCACAGGCGGGCGCTAAAATCGATGTCACTTTCGATTTTGCGATTTTACTTGTACGACCAAAAGTACGATAGAAATATTGAACTCTGATTGAACGTAACAAAAATCTCCCGAAATGTTTTTCGCTGATGGCAAATTGTTTTCTTCTCGATCGACACTTCTAGAAGTTCCTTCTGCTCTCCTTAAAAACTACGTATTAATATTTATAAATATACTTTTGCGTCAATATCGCATTTTTGAGCATTAAAATAGAATTTTTGGTCGTATGTTCGTGGCAGTAAGTCGCATATTTTGACGTCTCCCATCCAGACACTAACCCCGCTGGAAATGGGTTAACTTTAGAAACATTACAGTCAAAAACATGTGTTTCCTGCTCCGGAAGCATAATAAAAGTTAAAAAGTTTTACAAACTCGGAGCTAAAAGTTAAAACTTATGAAATATTTCGTCCGTTTTTCAACCGGACTTCATCAGTCAATGATATGAATGTTAAAAAGATGAATTTTAAAAAAGGGTTTTTTAATGCCTCTTGGGGGTTAGAATTGTATCATAGATAGCTGCCCTTTTTTAAAATTCATCTTTTTAACATTCATATCATTGACTGATGAAGTCCGGTTGAAAAACGGACGAAATATTTCATAAGTTTTAACTTTTAGCTCCGAGTTTGTAAAACTTTTTAACTTTTATTTAGAAACATTGGTCTTGGAAAGCTGTCAGTAGCTCAGAGTGCACGCTTAAGCTTGTGGTGAAAAAGAAGTTGTAAATAATCAACATGTCAGCCTTGAAGCCGCCAGCTCGAGTGTAGAATCATGACGAACTTTTGTAGTTTCTGAGAACTATTTACTACTTCTAGCTTTTGTTGATCGATGATAGAGAGTTTTGGCGATCTCAACCCGGACTGGACTACTGGATTTAAGCTGTAAAGTCTTAACGAGATTTCAAGTTATTGTGGAACGTTTCAGTGGCACCAAGTTACTCTAATACTGAAATCAAGATTATGGAATTATAAGAGGAGAACTTTGGACTGGACTATAGAACACGCAATTACGGAATTTTTAGATTTTTGAGCATTGAGCAGCGCAGTTTCTTTAGAAAGTAACCTTTTCATTCGTTTTGAATTTGCTGAATTTTGCGTGTAAAGGAGAGCAAAAACGGGGAAATGATACATTTAAATTTATGGCGGCTTAACTGCTGAATTAACCCTGCAACGTTTTTGTATAGGAATAACATCTATTTTAAGTAAAGTTTGGAGGGTTCAAGAAGTCAATTCTCTATTCATAGGTGGAGAGAATTTCAGACAGAAATAATTGATTTGTAGGTCCGCAATTCGTGCCTGTATTATGAAGAGGAGAGTAGGATGAAAAACAAATAAAGCTCTTTTGATGTTAAAAAAATTTGTGTTTTGAATTGTTATTGAATAGTCTTAAACGGCTCATTCTCGTTTCTTATGGGTTGGGTGCTGAAAGAAGACACCGCGTTCTTCGAATTCGACGTCGACGTAGCGTTTATTTTAGAGGGACACGGCCGAATAAGCGCCGGACCAGTGGAATGTGAAAATTTGCTCCATCGTTATCAAGCCTTTTTACCGCGAAGGGTCGAGCGGTTTTTTGTGGAGAAAGTCCTTGGGATCAATACACGTCGGAGAACGTTTTTAATCAAACGCAATGTTTCGTAACATTCCTACGTTGGAATTATTGTGGGATATGTAAATGTAAATCAAGTAGTCCAACTTACCAGGAAAGTAAGTTGAACGTTCTGCTGATTGCTGCTAACGTTCGTGATTCCTTACACCCAGAGGGGGCCCTCAATGTGAAGAATACCTGTGTCAATGAGCATGCGCAAGGAATCGTTGTCACAATTGAAAATACATATATTTTACCCCAAAAGCATCCTTTCGTTGGAGCACACGATCACAGTATTTGAAGCAGCCTTCCGACAAAATAACGAACTTGGTGACCCCCAATTTGTATTGCTGGAAAGTAATTAGCTGGCTAATTGTCATCATCGCTTTCATTTTTTAGTCTCAGAATAAATTAGCTCAGGACGTCTGCTCTTCTAGTGGGGGTGACTACAAACCACATTACAGCAAATCAAATGATTTTAGGATCTACGAAATTTCATGTAATGAAATGAAAGTTGGAAACATCTTCGCAGTTAGATAAGGAACTTAAACAAGAACAAGCAGCAAGCCTGTAAAATCCAGGCTCGAACCCCGTGCAATTGCTCTCCTCTGCGCATGCTCTACCAGTTCATACCAGCTGAGAGCTGCTCATTTGCCTCAGCTGCTAATCTAACTGCTATGAGCTTTCTAATCTCGTACCCAGATCTCCCACGGTCATACGGAAGGGAGATCTGGTAAAGTTCGATTTCGAGCATGCTCAGTGCCAGCGAGGCCCGAAATACGGGCTTTTCTTTCACTGCGCATGTTCGTACTGTCTGTTGTGATTTTAGGTGATTTTGCGGAATAAACATGGATTTCGAGAGTATTCTTGAAGAGATTCTTTTGGGTAGAGGACAAGGAAACCTTAAACTTAAGATGAAACAGAAAGAAGCGCTACAGGCGATTGTTTTTGAACGGTCGAGATTGTTTAATTGTCGGAGCAATTGCAGAAATCACTGAAACGAGAGCTTAGGCTTAATCAATAAACGAGTGCTATTTTCTTCACACGATCTCGTGCAAAGTGTAGTTAGCCAAACCGTAAATTGAAAGCTAAAATGTTAAAGAGGATTTAGACCTAATCACTGAAACGAACGCTTAGGCTTAATCAGTAAACGAGTGCTATTTTCTTCACACAATCTCGTGAAAAGTGTAGTTAACCAAACCGTAAATTGAAAGCGAAAATGCTAAAGAGTGCTTAGATCTAATCACTGCAACGAGTGCTATTTTCTTGACACGATCTCGTGAAAAATGTAATTAATCTAACCGTAAAATTTACAATGCATCACTACTTAATTTGCGGTCACGCTTTAAGAACGAGAAATACGGTTTTGAATAAATTACATACTTCAACTTGAATTTATTAGTTTCTGCGTACCGCAAAGCAAGCTACGCAGAACTTTATTCGAGTGGCAGGGTACGTGGGGCTTTCGTCGGTACCATTTACACAAACGTGGCAAATTTTTCCGGCGTCGGAAAAAACAAAACTTTCCTCCGCACAACTGGCATTTATTCAAAACAGCACATGAGCTCGCGAAAACCAAACCTTCACTAATTAGTGCTCCGCGAAATAAGCCAATCGGAGCGTAGATTACATTGCCACAACCTTTTTTTAGTAGCCAAGGAAAAATGGTGTACTGTCGAACTTTACCAGATCTCACATTTCCAGTGACAGAGTGAGATCTGGGTACGAGATTACGAACTTTCTAACTTTCATTTCAAACATCAAATATTGGTTTTTCGATGAGTGGGAAAACCCAAAGTAGCGGAGAAAATTCCTCGAAGCCGATAAGAAAAACAAGCTCAACCCGAATTTGACGTTGAGCGCACCCCGCCCCCTACCCCACTCCAGATGCTGGGACACATCGGTAGGTAGAAGGTATGTGTTTCAACAATTTTCCAACTCATCTCCCATGGTGATTATGATGACGACAAGGGTGACAATAGAAGCGACGATGAAGGTAGACTACGAGCCGAGACTCTTTCGCCGTTTAATTAGTAGAGCTCGAGAAGGAGATAGGCATGAGAAAAAAATGGCCGCGCGATATCTGGATTCGAGGAGGAGCGAGCGAAAAGAGGTCGAGTCCAGATTTCGCGCGCCCATTTTTTCTCGTGCACGTACGTAGAAGGCGTATGTTTCATCAATTTGCCAACCCATCTCCCGTTGTGATTACGATGACGACGAGGGTGACAATAAAAATGACGATGAAGGAACAGTGGTCATCAAATACAATTTTCACCCTTTTTGAAAAATTGAAAAAAAAATTTTCTCCTCTAAGAGATGAGTGCTTTCTTGGAAATCCTTGCTGTATGGACCTATTTTAATTAAGAAGTTCAATAGGTTTTTTGCCTTTCTTGAGACAGAGGTGACAACGGCGTGGACAAGCAAAGGAAGCCAATGAGAGATCTTTTGTTTTCGTCCACCAACATGGTGCTGATGACGTACCTGAAATTAAACCCCGCCTATATATGCGGTTTTCCGCATACTATGGCTTGGAAATTCTATTCAAAGCATACAAAGGGTTTAAACAATAGATGAAATGGAAAAAAGGATTCAATGAACTGAGTTTCGCGTCAAAAGCATGAAGTCAATGGTAGCGGTGTATAAACCCTTGATAAGGTGTTTTGAATTGCGCGACCCTGCTGCGCATGATTTATTGCGTCATTGGCGCGCACTTTAGCTCGAGTGAATTGATAAAATGGCGGATTTTCATTGACGCCAAGCGAAATCTGTCAAGGAATGGCTATTTTCTCTTGAGAAAGCACTTTGATTCCCCCCACCGCTTTCCCCCCCCCCCCCTCCTTTTAATGGTGTTATGTACTCGTAATAGGTACACGGAAAACATATTTTAAGGAGAAAAAAAGTTGGATAGAAGAAGTTGTAGTATTTATACAAAAATGTCGTGAAACTGCATTTGGAGCCAGACACTGGGGTGTGAGGTGATGACGCAGCTGTCAAATTTTCTCACAATTTCCGGCTTTGCAAGATCGAGCAATTTGAAATCACTGACAAACAAGTAGGCTCAAGTTTTTAGTAATATTCAGTTGCTTTTGCAAAAAAAAGAACAATGACTAAAGAGAATATCAGATGTAGGGTCTTGTTTTGTATTTTTTAAAAATAAGCATTTCATCTTGAAATCTCAGCAATTTTCACGAAATCCGAGCATTTGATAATTTCGCGCTTGTCTTCTGCACGGACTTTTGCTAAAAAGCTCAACGCGCACGTGAAGCGTGCAGCGCATTTTTAAAGCGTTTTTTTGCGGCGTTGTCGTTACAATTCTGATTACAAAAACACTCGACAAAAAGATTCTTTCCCGTTATAATCCTGCATTATCCTTGCATGAGAAATCATAAAATAGTATTGTCGACGCCCTATTACAATTTGCATTCAGACGAGGAGATTTTGAAGGGACGCCAAATTAGCAACAATAGCACTGATTTTCCTCGTTTAGATGTTGTAAACATGAGGTTACACGTGGCACACTTTGTTGTCACTTCGATGGGTCATAGGAATTCATGCCTTCTAGCCAATCAGCGAGCTTCGTGGAATAAATAAATTGAAGCCCAATTTGGAAAGTCATCGCTTCGCCTTCGGGCAAACAGCTTGTTGCCTTTGCCGAGGAAGTTTATCGAGGTATCGTTGCTGGAGGAAGAAGTGATCTTGACGAATATGACGCTGCGTTCCACACACAGAGACTACTTCAGAGAAGACAAATTTGAAGGCGAACCACACTAAAGGTGAAGTATGTGCGTGCAGAAACAAGGGCGCGGTGCACAAAGTTATCACACTCAGTGGGACACCTGTTTTCTTTTCTAATGCATTTCTCTTGAGATTTAGCTCTTGTTAAGTAAATTTTGCCGTGGAAGGGTCGAGGTTTTCTAATTTCAGTCTATATTATATGCCTTCATAGTTCTCCATTCTCTACAATGTCTTCTCAAAAGAAACCCTTAAATCTTGGCAACCAAAGTACTTGTTTAGAAAGTTCCAAAATACTACTTTCCAAATTTCTAAGCAGGTTTTTGACGAGAATAAAGCGAATGTCATCGATAACAGACGCAGTAAACAAACATGTATAATTGTCGTTGCGCTTTGCAAACTAGCAAACAACATCTCTCCACACAGCTTGAGTGAGCCGCGGCGGATCAAGCGACTTAGATCTTGCAGTCATGGAAAAATTCTTTAAACCTCGTTTCATCTCGAGCTCGTTTCTCAAAGATTGGACTCGGTGGAAATTGACTCCAAAGTTCATGTTATTACTTTCTTTGTAGTAATTTAAAAGTGTACAAGCTTGTCACATTTTCGTTGATAAAATTGATGTCCTTCATTCACATATTCACTAAAATATGGCCTGCAGCCAGACTTGCAAACACATAAAAGTCCGGTCTTACCCACTCTGAGTTCGGCGGACAAACCAAATCCTAGGATAACTCGGAAACGTCGTAGTTGTATTCTATTACAAGAACCTAAGACTTTCAATTTAAACTTTTGTTACGCACTCCTTTCAATTACTTAAAATGCAGAAATGTTTATACTCAATTTTTGAGGTGTGACACGTTGCATTGAGTTAAAATCCATCTTTAAAAAGCGCTTGGAAACTCCTCATTTTGCAATGTCTTTGTCCAAGTCTCCATCATTAGGTACGCGAATGAAAGAGTGAAGGCAAATAAGGTCTACGGACATATGACAATATAATATCCATTTAACGCATGAACCTCCACCCAGTCACCACGCCCCTAAATTACTTAAGAACATCGTCACCTTCCCCTCCCCTCCTTGGTTTCTTCTTCTCTTATTCCTATTTCACCCACACAGCCTTTTTCCTCCCCTTCTCTATTTTTCCTTTCCTCAACGAATCCACATATTTTATTATTATCAATACGGGCGGCCAAATGACAAACTACCCTCTGTAAAACGCTGTTTTTGCGGGCCAAACAGGAAATGTGCGGGCTGAAAATACATTTGCCACCCTGATACTGATTGGCTGCAGAGATGTCAAACAAATTCGCTCGGCCAATGAGATTGTCCTATTTTAGTGGGAGGACAACTTCTACATTTGGTTTAAAACCCGCACTTCAAATATATTCATTCCTTTGTTTGTATACACTGAGGGACATTTCCATACCATAATTTCATGCTACAATCTCTGGTAAACAATTTCTTATTAAATGAATTGGTACGATTTGGCCTTGTGTTGATAATGATAATCAAATGACTTTTGTCGGGCGTATAGTTTGTGTCCCTCAGTAGCATTATTTGCACCCTCGCTCGCTCCGCTCGGGCGCAAATGATGCTACTCGGGCCACAAATAAACTATATGCCCTCCAAAATCATGCGATTGTCCTATTCATAATCGTCATGACAACCTTGCAATTTACTTTTTTACCCTAAAGAGTCTTTATCAATAAGACTTCATGAGGTCATGTAATTCCCTTGCACTGCGGCTCTTGTCATGTAACCGATTGCTTTCATGAGGTCATGTCTAATCCCTCCCCCTTAGTTAAATTTAGATTGCCTGTTAATAAGTCACTCACAATTCCCCAAATTGGAATTTGGCAAAAATAGTCTTGATATAGAGGTTTTGCATGGCAGGAACAATGAAAATGTTTTGCATTAGAAAGAGCATTTGTTCCCATAGGAAAAAGAATCCATTGTTCCTGTCATGCAACATGGCTACCGTGCAAAACCTCTATACCCTTTCTCGAACCGGTCTGTGACTTTAGCTTTAATATCATGAGCGAACTATACTATTTAATTCCAGTATTCATTTATTGGGCCTCGTTTTAAGCCATCTCCGATCCCTGATATACAACCAGCCAATTGGTACCAAAAGGCCTTGAGTATCCCGATATATCTTTCGATTAGATAACGCATCAACTATCAGAACTATCGCTTCATCTTTGGAGCAAACTATGAATACTTTAAACTGAACTAAAGCTGAATTCGTATGTGCTATGTAATCTATTTGGAACATCTTGCCGCACACAATTTAGACTTACAGAACTCGAAGCGTAAGGACTTTCCTTATCCCGTAAAAATGATCATTGTATTTGAATTGTCCGTAATGCAAATGGCCTCGATATTTCTATACTTTCCACCAACGGTATCTGTCCATCTCACAACTAAGCAATATAAAAATCATGGAGAATGCAGTACACCTTACCTGACCATATCTAACGTATTATCTGTTTCTTGTGAAGTTTCGCGTAGTATTTTAACTAATTTTCTTTCCCATTACAACGAGTAAAAGACCGCGTCAATCATCAGACAAATTTATCGAAAGGAAAGGTTATTCCCTATAGTGTGAAAATTTTTTTGCGACCCGCATGGTGGAAAAAAAAAAAGAAGTAACTCTGCAACTGTACAACTAACAAACGGTTCAGACAAATGTACAATATCGAGAAATATTTGTACTCTTTGTGCGTTTTCTGTTAAATAACTCGTACATTACTTTTTCATTTTGATATTATCAGTCCTCTTTATTTTCAAGTTTTAGCCGCTTTCCTCCATCTACAAACCAGTATATGGACTGCTGAAATACCAGTAATTGCCTTGGAAACCGTAAGTACTCTTTTTGGTGTACACTAGCTTTAATTAATACCATATTAATATTCACACTGAACTTCTTTATTTTTAATTGTAGCTGGTAGCATTTTACAAGAACTTCTAATTCCACACCTTTTTACTGGACACAGAACTGTAAGTTCTTTTTAACAGCCTTGCTTAATTTCAAGGACTCCATTTTTACAGTCATTTTCGATTTCCGTCTCATTCTTTATAAAAATAAAATCGATTTAAAAGAATTTAAAAATTACTTTATCACATCATTTCAATGTACTTTAAAAAAAACTGCAGTTTGATAAAGAATGGTACGTTATCCTCTTAATATTGTCAGACCTCCCTTATTTAGAACTTTCAGCCGTATTTACTTTAAAACCAGTACATAGACAACTAAAACGCTCGTAAGTGCCACAGAAACTGTAAGTACTCCGCCTATCGTCTTCATTAGCGATTAAAAAATATGCCTTGCATAACATCCACACTGAACACTTTTCCTTTTGTCAGTAGGTTGGAGGCACATTGCAAGAAATTCAAATACTACGCCGATATTGCCGACTGCCAACATCAATCCGTAAGTACTTTTGTGATACTATTCATCCGCAAAATATGGCAAAATGAATCCTGTTATTCAAATCATTATCAGGTACGTCTTTTTCCCAGAGAACAGTCAATGCCCCTCTCCACTACTAAAAATAATGAGCTTTCATAGCATCACTCACCCGTATTTTTCTGGACTTTCGGGGCCCATAAACTGACAATTTCCTTCACCTGTACCTATGCAGGGGAACCAACCGCTCGGAACACCCTAATTAGAACCCCTTAATACTGCTCAGTAGACCTTTATATAATAACCCAAGTTAACACGGATTTTGATTGGTTCTTGCCTATGATCTATTAGAGGACAGACGCACGATTGACTTTACCATCAGCTTTTATGCGAATAAAGTTTAATTCTTTATTGTATAAAACAAATAGATTCCATGTTGCCGTGGGTCTATTCAGTAATAGATCACAGAAGACGTCAAAATGTGGTAAGAACATCAGTGACACAACTCGGCTATCGCCTCGTGTGCCACTTGTTCTTACCACATTTTGACGTCATCTGTGATCTATTACTGAACAGACGCACGGCAACATGGAATCTATTTGTTAATTTTTAAACACAACCAGCACATACTAGTGAAAAGCGCAACAAGCCACCCACTTTTCCGAAATTTCACTCGGTAATTTCAACATTGCAAAACATTTTTTCCGCATACCATTAACTGAATGATAAATAAACAAAAATAAATAAACGTGAAAGTGAATTAATAAACCATCAATTTAATTTTTAAAAAATTTAAATTTGACTTTATCAAATTCTTGTACGCTCACTGGCTTTTTCTCTTGTCTGTCTATTACTTTTTGATATTCTTCTCAATATCTCTCCCCCAACCACAGTCATTTAAATACATTCCATTCTTGACCAAGTTCTTAAATAACTCACAACAATAGTCGAATCCCGATTCGAAGCTCCACTCCCTAAATACAGGTAGAAATCACCTGAACAAACCCCAGTTCTAGCTCGTGTAGTATTGCACCATATATCATCAGACACTTACACCAGGCCCAATATCCCAGATCACTAATAGACCTTTTCATTATAGCTATGTTACCATAACTTGTAGCTTGCAACAAAACTGAGAGATTGCATTTAGAGATCTCCAAAGCGTAAGTATCATTAATAGCTTTTACGTACTTAAATTAAGAGTTGGATAATAGTACTTTATCATGTTTTATAATGTTAGCCCTATCTAGTTTCATTTTTTTAAACCGTATTCACTTGAAAACCAGTCTACAGACAAGAAACGCCAGTAATTACCACAGAAACCGTAAGTACATTTTTCGTTCAGTTTTCACTAGCCTAAAACTAATGCCCTATATAATATTCACATTGATCTTGCTTCTTCTCGCCCTTACTTTCAACAGTAAAATCTTACAGTCATTTGAGACTACCGACATCAAACTGTATGTAACTACTTCTTTTGATACTCGTCATCCGAAAAATACCTTTTTTAATTATGTCCTGTTATTCGCTTCATTTTCAGACACGTCTTATCCGCAGCAGACGATGGAATGTGCATGGTTCTTCACTTGTCACACCCACCACTAACGTCCACACGGTAAGTACCTCTTCATAGTCTTATCTCTTCCAACCATATTGGAGTTTTAGCCACGTCTCTTACATTATTACAATTATTGCAATTTAAGCATTCCCTCAAATATCGCACTACTTTTCCAACTAATCAACAATCCACCGATTTTCAAACGATAATTTTTGGAAAATAGAGTTCATTTAATAATCTCTCTTTCTCTATTCCGCACACTACCCACTCATAATATCTAAGAGAGAAAAAACTAAATATAAATATTAAAAAGATAATTATTGTTTACTACTTAATTTAAATTTAAATTAAAAAGAAATAATTATGAAACTAATTTTAGAAGAAACGACTTGTCACATTTCATCTACACTGTCTAATTTAGTCGTCAGTGCAGGATCTTTCCCATCACTTTGGCGAAGGTCCTGGAGACGAGACCGTTTACACCCTACTGAGATCATCACAGATTTCCAAAATCACTAATACACCTTGTTTTACAACTTCTTTATTATCATTTCAGTTTTCCAAGAAGTTTGCGGTGAAAAGATCTCTTAACCGTAAGTATATCATTAATTAATAGCCTTTACTTATTTAAATCACCCGTAGAATTCTATAATAAAAAGTCCTTAACACGGAAATGTTGTCCCACTTTTTTTTTTTCTTCTAAAACCTTTAGGCGTATCCATTCCACAATCAGTGTATAGACATTTTAAAACGCTAGTAATTGCCATGGAAACCGAAAGTACTTTTTTTAAAAATCTTCAATACCCTTAATTACACGCCCTATAATAATATTCACACTTGACTTCTCATGTTATTTCTACCAAGATCTAAACCCTCATTACAGGAAATTCAAATCCTTCGCCATTATTGGAAACTTCCAACATCAAACTGTAAGTACTTGTTTGTGCATCCACAATGTGTCAAGTTTTTCCGTTCATCTACCAGATAACTCTTCTCCGCAGAAGACTATGAATTTGGTTCTCCAGTTGCCACGTCCCCTAGTATCTTCCACACAGTGAAATCTTTTCATGCCAGCTATTTTCCTGTTTGCCCTCCACATACGTTTATAGTATTCATTACAGTTGCTGCAGGCAATTAAAGAATCCCTTAGAAAATCTCGCGCTACTTTTGCAACTAATATAGCGTTCCTGTGCTTTGAATGTCCTTATTTCTTTACGCTAGCTACAACTACATGTTACCGGCCGCTGAGAACACGTTGATCAGAGCCTCCAAAAACTGCTCAGGGAACCTTAGACACAACGACCAAACGATCATCGGTAAACCTATTGTAATTTAGTGTTTATTTCTAGCCAACAGCACTTTTTTTTTTCCCGAGGTTTCACACGATAATATAACTTTATTTTAAAATTATTTGCAAATCCTTCCCATCTCTCTTGTTGTTATATATATATATATAACAATAAATGATAAACTATTAAACCGATTAAAAGACTACTTTATCACATCGTATAATCTTCCTCGCCTATGTCAGTCGGCTGCTACGCTGTTCACCTTTATCACGCGGCGGCCATTTTAGAGTCCGTGGGGAATAAAGGCTTTGTCTTTGCATTGTCTTTGCCCGTCCAGCCTCACACTGAATGAGAGGTTCGACGGGCAAAATCTTTTGCTTGGACATTGAGTGATTTAGGTCTATTATATTTCATTTTCACAATACTTCCGCCATCGAACCCCAGTCGACTAATTCATTTTATTTTTGGCCAAGTATAGACATATAACCTAAACCAGAAACCCATAAGTGTTGAAACGTGTAACGGCCCCTTGTGATCTGGGAAACAAGCTTCCGAACATTCAATTTGCTAAGTACCATATTACTTTGTTTATTTATTTTTGTTTACTTTATTACTCACTGATTTAGTGGACATTTCTGAAAAAACTACATCACTTATTATTATAGTTAGAACCTTCCGAGGAAACCTGTAACAAAACTGACAGAGTCAATTCAAGATCTCCAAACCGTAAGTAGACGATTTCATACCCTTTGCAAAGTTATCATGTATTTCATCCTCCTTAATTAGGTCCGTTAACGTCGAAATCCGTCTCGCGTTCCCATTACGTTTTCAAACACATCTACTGCCACAAGACAATCATGCAAAGATTTGAGGTTTCATAACGTTCACATAGTAAGTACGATCAGAACATGTCAACTGACAAATTCAGATATTTCTTGTATATCAGAAATCCATTTGAAAAAGAGCTAACTCGCTGAGTGCGGACTTCTAATAGAGAACGAGATGGAAGTCTACAGAACGTAAGTACTACATCATTCGCGACTTTTTATTTAACCTAAAAATCATTTCTTAAGGACAAAGAGAATAGATGACGACCAAATGCAAGTAAGAAAAAAAACGACCCCATCTCCCAGGTAGAATTTATCTACGACCTCCATGTAGACTTCAATGTTATCTAAGCAAACTTAGCACTCATCCTCTTCTTTGATACGATCAAAATCCATAACTTTTCTCAACTTCAACCAACATTTTGGACTTTCCTTTAAAATAACACGGTTCTGAATAACTACTGTCCTTTTTTTTTTTTTTTTTTTTTTGTCCATTAACAATCTACATCTATCTTTAAAAAATATATCTATTCTCAAAAGAGCAGTTTTCAAAACGTCAGCCCCATGAAACTCCCACGCGGCATTCGCCATTTTAATTCAAGAGTTTTTTTTAGCCATGAAATTTTTCCAAGTCGTCACAACATTTTGTTTTCGGATTAACTGTGTAAGCTCATTTCAGCAAAACAAGTCTCATCCAGTGCGTATTCAATAGCACTTCCCCAACCATACACTGCACTAGTGGCCAGCGGTAAGTACTCTTAAAATAGTAGGTACTTGGTGTCTCTTTTTCTGTTGTTTCAATTTTTTTTAAACAAGATATAAAACGTTCAGTAATTATACAATTACCCTACGCTAACGCTAACCCTAATCCTAACATTACAATTTGATAAAACATTTCTTTTACCGATTACCGTAACAAAAAAGAACAAACACACATAGTCATTAGCATTATTTATTGCTTCTCGGCACCACGTAAACCTTTCTGACGGCCATTGCAAATAGCACGAGAGTGCTAAGACACCGCTAAATAAGCGCTGTCAGGCCTTTAACAACAGGCCATAATTATTTTTCTTTTTCGCAAACCAATGAATTTTTTTTTCATGTTCTCTTTGGTGAGTGAATTACGCCATTTTAGTCATCGTCGTGTATGAAATCATTGAAACCCTTTTTATGATATTTCTCTCATTACTTATCCCAACCCCACTTCTTACCTTGAATATCTTAACACCATGATTTGAGAACATACATTTCCCCTTGCTACCTCCCACCAATCCATCCATCTCAACCCTACTCTCTCAGACTAAGACGCTATACTTTAGTGGAAACTCAATTCCCTTTCAATATTATTCATGAGGACATTTCACCTAAAATGCCCCTCTCAACCACCCAACCCTCCCCTCTCAAAATTATTCCTCACGCAAACCCTTTTCCTTTCATTAGTCCCCAATTTGGCGAGTCGGAAATACCATAATACTCTTCGTTTGTTCTCCCCCTCTCCCCCCCCCCCCCCCCTCCCTCCCTCCACAAAATTTTGGATAAGCATTTATTTCCAGTTTTGGGACTTTCAATGGGCCCGAGAAAGCGTAAAAAGCAATGCTTTATTCAAAATTTGGGGAGACAAAGAAAACGTATGTATGGTATTTTCCGATTCGGCCAATTTTCAAAAATAGTCCATCATACACTACCTTAAATAATTTATGGTTACATTTCATTTCATCTCATAGTTTATATAATTTATTTTTTTACATCAAATCCCGAGTTTTCCTTTCCCCTGTTAACAACACTGAATGTACATACACGCGATCCTTCCCCCCTCACAATTTCAACCCAATCCCAATTCCGAACTAGACTAGCGCCCAATACCCAACAACACATGATGCAGATCTTTTACCACAACAACTCCTTTTTCAAACTTATGTATTGCACATAAAAATTCTAAAATCTAAATATTAATTTTTGGTTCAAAATACCCACTTAATTTTGCATTAAATTTATCTACAATACACTTTCAACAACGTCAACCCCCATACCTTCAGGAACACTTAATTCTAACAATAACGGAAAATTCTTACCGCCTCAGAGTCGATTCTGCCCGTATAACTAGCGATTTTAACCCTACAAGTTAAATACGAAAGGAACCTTTTCTACACTCAATGTAGAATAAATCTCTTTTGGATGATCATTCAAAAATGCTCAGAAAAAATCCCACTGTTCCTTTGCGGGAAAAAGATTTCGGAGAATGTAGTCTATAATCTTAGACTCATTTAATAAAGACACGTTCCTCTATCTGTAACTAAGCGTTTAAGTAACCCTTTTGTCAAATGAAACGTTCATTTTTACTCATGTTTGTTTATTTTCAGCTCTTAACTACATGGCCTCATCTCTTCCTCACACATCCCATCAATTCAAGAATCAGGGACTTACACGAGACCAATGGATGACCTGAGTTCTTTATCATGCAAGTAAGTCCTAACCTTATTCTCTAAATTAACTTGAACGGCTTTGGTGATATAAAACATTACATCTAATCTCGAATCACAGTAAGCGTCATTGAACAAGACATTTAAGATCATTTAATATGACCCATACTCATTTATACATGTACTTTACACACTACGCCCAGAACTGTTTAGGTGAAGCAGATCACGACCGACGCAGGGAAAGAGCAGAACTTTCAAGTCCAGGTAATGATTACTTCAAACAATAATTTATAAAATTAACTAAGATTGTTTTAAAATCTTCGAGATCGGTGATGCCTTGAATATCATTACCTAACCTAATTTATCCCATTTAAAAGCAGGTGTTCATGGCAATATACACTGACGATTATAGCCAACCGTAAGTGCTTTTTTTTTAAAATTCTCATTCAGTCAGTCTTGTTTTCCGACTTGTTCCTTTAATGAAATTTATACTTCATTTTAGTTTTGATATAGGCGACCCAGGTTTCCTTTTAACATAGCAGCCAGAAAGTAATCGTGAATTGACCAACGTAAGTACAATCCTTAAACTTTTTTCATTAAATAAAATATTCATCTCGCAAGGCAAATGCAATTATGAAATTTGATTTTCAACACAATTAAACCCATTTTTGAGCAGATCTTTTGAGGTGGTAACAAGTTAATTTGCAGCTGGCATACACCTAGAAGTCGGACATTGCAATTTAAAATCGTAAGTACAATTGCCAGTTGCCAGTTCTAACGCACAAACATTTCTTGTAGGAGACGTTCTAATCTCCAGCTGACATTAATGGGTGCTAACAATTGTGATCCCAGTTAGCAACACATTTAACGAAAGTAAGCACCTTTCAAACTTTTCTTACATTAAACTTTTTTAAATATAGTACTCAAAACAACTAATTTATATCAGCAAAATTTTATATTTATTTTAAGCACTTTTTTTTTTCAGCTGTAAACATGCAAACAGATAACAACAAATGGGAAATCAGGACCTTTCAAACCTGTTTAACATTCGGATTGTAAGTACATCGCACTCTCAAAGTTTTTTGGTCCTTTCTTTTTTTTTTTAATTATTATTATTATTTTTTTAATCTTCATTTTCCCGACATTAAATTTGCTCTTTTTCGTTCACAGACGACACCCGTTGACAACAGTAGCTAATACTACCGCTAAATTATTTCTTCTACACTAACATCCAGATTTCTTTTCTATGACATCATGAAATGCCAAATGACAGTCTTTAGCCGAACTTGTCCGTCCTTTTTCTCCTTGTCTTCACGATAAATTTAACAATTTTCTTTTCTGCCGATGTTAAAGTAAACCACTTAAACCTATTCATAATTACTTTTACAACGACTATTCCTTTTTATTAAAATTAAATTAACGTTTAGTACATTAGCAGCCGGAACAAAAAAATGCATTAAAAATTCACCTTTTAAACCAGTTGTCAAATTTAAACACTGCACAGATTTCGTTAACTTCAGCCCACTATTCTTCCACCCCTCCCCGCTCAGTTGCCTAACTGTTCATACCCCGCCCCTGACACTCCTCCCACCCTAACCCTACAACGATATCATGAACCCAACGCGGCTTTTTAATTATCATGCAAACAAACTGCATTCTTCGAAAATCCACAAAACACGAGCAGTTCATTTAAACAAGGTTTCGGCCAAAAAATACGATTTTTCCATCAACTTCCTTTGTAAAAACAGGCAAGAACAACGCAATGACAAAGCGTTGCAATCGCTTCTCGTGAAAGTACTTTTAACAAATCTGAGAGTTACTGATGCAAAGAGACTAGCCATTTTTTTTTTATCGTCCACTTTCGAGTATTAGCCTTGAAGTATACCCCATGTTTGACTAATTTTGCAAGATAATTTGAAAACCACCATTGCATCATAAGGACATGTAATTTTAAGAAGTCCTATCTTCCACAGTTGACTATTCACCCTCCCTCAGCATGAGTACAGGAGTTCATTACCTGGATTTTTTTTTCATCACCTTCCCTTCCCTTCTCTCTACACACCTTGCAGTCGTGGTGTAAGTTTGGTGCTTTTAAAAATAAGACCTTTTTTGAAACAATACTAATTTGCCACGGAAAGATTACAAATAACTAAATTAATTAATTCAAAAATTGAAGGGACAAAAAAACTCTGCTAAAAATTGATTAATTTTTTCAGGACTCGTAAAAAAAAAAAGTTACAATGCCACTTTAATTAATGTAAGCCTCATTTCCATTGTTCTGGAATGCTTTTATGCACTCTTTTTTCAATAACCAGTGAATGTATCCTTTCACACACTTTTTAAAATATAAATGCATAAATCACACTATTGTCATTCCAGAGTAGTAAAGTCTCATAACTTTACCATTTGTCTAAAATGTAATCAATGTCTTCTTTTCCTTGTCGTTATGAATCTCTTCTTTTATAGCAACAGATTTTTCCATTTTTCCTCAGCCTTTTCTAATGACCCCTAAACCTCGGCCAAGTCAGTAATCATTTGATTTTCCACCCACGATTTCACACTCCGATCCTTTGGCCTTGTAGTTTAAACTGCATATGGGGTAATAAAATATTTTCGTCTCATTTAAATAACCTTCCATAATTTTTAAAACATATCCCCTTATTTTAGTGACATTCAAATTTCATCACCTCGTATTATTTAGCATGCGCATGAAGATAACTTGGCCAATCAAGAATATCTTGCAAACGATGCGAGTGAATTTTTTTTTTCACCTTAAATTAAAACATGCACAGTCCCAAGAAAAAAAAATGTATACACAAAGATAACGGAGTTACGCAACCAATTGTTAACTCAATTTTTTTTTATCTCGTTGCAGGAAGAGATTGCGAATCTTTATTAACATCAATCCCCATGACTCAAGCAAGCAATTATACCACAAACATTTTTTAAAAAGGTAAATGCGTTTTTATATTCCTTAAAGTAATTTCATCTACTCGCTCTTATCATTCTGCCTAATTCAAACTTCAAACAGAAAATTTCAAGCAAAATACAACCAGTGGAAAATCAAGACTCGAAATGCCAAGTAGTAGGAATCAGACTGTAAGTACAACTTCCTAGCGATCGCTACATCAGATTATTTTGTTAAAGTCTATCCCTAAATCGTTTCTGGCTTTTTAATTTTTTTCTTTTAATTACAACACCTGTTGACTACGACCATTTAAAACATTCAAATTTTCCGTTCTACTTTGTTTTCATTTTTTACGATAACGTTTAAAATAATATGTTTTCTATAATAAACGTTCCGTGTTTTAAAATGTTAAAGAAATCTAAATAAACTATTCCTTCAAGTAGACGCCCAAAACTAAAACTAAAATTAAACATTGAATAGATAGTACAACGCACATCGTGAAACACAATTTAGCAAGTAACACGTATAAAAAAAATATTGAACACAACTGTTAGATTTTAAAGACAAGACAATTAGAGCTCACTCCTCCTTTCCCCACCACACTCTGCTCAGTTCTCTGACCGTCCCCACCCCCTGTCATTCCTTCCCTCCCCTAACCCTAATAAACAACACATTCTCTAACAGTGCTAATGTAAAAAAAAAACGAGAACGAGAACGTTTTGCTTTAATATCTCTCGACAAATAGGTAAAAGCAACTCGGTATATAAAAAACAAAATGTTAAGAGCAGTTTTCCCTCAGGAAATATGTATTTAGATGAACACCAGTCGATTCGTTAATTTACATGGTGGAAGTCATCATGTTTCATGAGGACATGTACTTCTAATGGGGCCCCCTTCCCCTTCCCTGACAACTAGTACTCTTCCTTGCACAGCAGCTTTATCTTTTGTTCATGAGACCAATACATTTTCATTATTTCTATTTCCCTTTTTTATTTTTATTTTTGGGAAAAGACTTTAGTTCTCATGTAATTCCTGATACTGAGAGATCTAAATCAAAAAATAAAGAATATAATACATTCAAACCTACCAATGATCGAAAGACAAGCAAACTCAATATTTTAAAAGGGACGTTTTCATTTAAATACATTCTCATTAATCCAACTTTTTAGTAAGTCGCAGTATATTTTCGTGCATAAATAATTTTTTATGGTAACTAAGAAATGATATTTTATGGAAACGCTTCTCTCTCAGCAACCTAAAACTAATTTTTAAATATAAAATAGCTTTATCCGTTTTTCTCACTTAACGTATACATGTCTACCACTAGTGAAATTCACAACTGCTTTACCGTCATTTTCATTGAAATACTCTTTCTATAGTGAACACTAAAACATCTTTTTTTTCTTTTTTTTTTTCTAGATCTTCTTCATTACATGAAGCTACAGTAGACAAAAGCCGAACAAACCCGACCAGATAAAGTTTGCAACGAACAAGTAATTAAGGGATAGGAGATGATATGGTAGCTATTCCCAGGTATCTTTTGTCCTTTTTAAAGATTTTCTTTTTTGTTTTCGTTTTGATAGCAAGCTAATCAAGTTGAATATCAGCTGCTCTATGACCTGACAGACTGGAACTCTCCATACCGCGATAAGCATACATCTAAGAAACGACTCTATGATCAAGGTGCCTAGGTGCTTGATTGAACAAAAGGCCCCATTTGACTACATAGAGGTAACCTGGTAAAAACAGTGATTCATTTTTAGAATGATCGTCAGTTCTCGCCTATTTCATGCATACCCAATTCCCGCTCATTCCTGTGCATATTCATGCATATTCATCAATTTTCATACATTTATTATTTCAGCTCATTTTATACATATCAAGCAATTCCGGTCCACTTCGTGCATATTCATCAATTTTTTCCCATTTCAGGGACTTTTATGCATAATCATGAATATTACCCATTTCCTAGTAATTTCATGCATATTTAACGATTTCATGTATATTCATCAATTCCTGCTCATTTCATGCATATTAAAAGATTTTATGAATATTCCTGCTTATTTCATGCATATTGAACGATTTCATGCATATTCATTGGGTCCATGCATATTAAAAGATTTCGTGAATATTCCTGCTCATTTCATGCATATTGAACGATTTCATGCATATTCATTGGGGCCATGCATATTAAACGATTACAGGAATAATCCTGCTCATTTCATGAATATTGAACGATTTCATGCATATTCATCGATTTTTGCTAATTTCATGCATATTAAACGATTTCATTAATATTCCTGCTCATTTCCTGAATATTGAACGATTTCATGCATATTCATCAATTTTTACATATTCATTGGGTTCATGCATATTAAACGATTTCATGAATATTCCTGCTCATTTCTTACATATTCATTGGGTTCATGCATATTAAACGATTTCATGTATATTCATCAATTCCTGCTCATTTCATGCATATTTATTGGGTCCATGCATATTAAAAGATTTCATGAATATTCCTGCTCATTTCATGCATATTGAACAATTTCATGCATATTCACTGGGTTCATGCATATTTAACGATTTCATGAATATTGAACGATTTCATGCATAGTTATAAATTCTTGCTCATTTCATGCATATTCATTGGGTTCATATATACTCATCAATTTTTGCTAATTTCATGCATAATCGTTGGGTCCATGCATATTTAAAAGATTTCATGAATATTCCCGCTCATTTCATGCATATTAATTGGGTTCATCAATTTTTGCTAATTTCATGAATATTCCTGCTCATTTCATGCATATTCATTGGGTTCATACATATTCATCACTTTTTGCTAATTTCATGCATATTCATTGGGCCATGCATATTAAAAGATTTCATGAATATTAATCAATTTGATGCATAGTTATAAATTCTTGCTCATTTCATGCATATTCATTGGGTTCATGCATATTTAACGATTTCATGCATATTCATAAATTCCTATTCATTGGGTTCATGCATATTTAACGATTTCATACATATTCATCAATTTTTGCTAATTACATGCATATTCACTGGGTATTCATTTCATGGATATTAATTTATTTCATGCATATTCATTGGGTTTAATCAATTCCTGCTCATTTCATGGATATAAATCGATTTCATGCATATTTAACTATTTCATGAATATTGAACGATTTCGTGCATATTCATCAATTTTTGCTCATTTCATGCATATAAATCGATTTCATGCATATTTAACTATTTCATGAATATTGAACGATTTCGTGCATATTCATCAATTTTTGCTCATTTCATGCATATTCACTGGGTTTAATCAATTCCTTCTCATTTCATGGATATAAATCGATTTCATGCATATTTAACTATTTCATGAATATTGAACGATTTCGTGCATATTCATCAATTTTTGCTCATTTCATGCATATTCACTGGGTTTAATCAATTCCTGCTCATTTCATGGATATTAATCGATTTCATGCATATTCATCAATTTCTGCTCATTTCATGCAACTCATGGCTTTTCATGAATATTAATCAATTCCTGTTCATTTCATGAATCTTGAGCGATTTCATGCATATTAATCAACATATTTAATCGGCATATTTATTGGATTCATGCATATTAATCGACACTGGAGGCAGTGTGGTCCAGTCGTTAGGGCGCTGGGTTTACATGCGGCTGCTCTGGGTTCAAATCCCGTTCTAACTTCTGGCTTGGATTTGTTTCCGGTTGTCCCTGATTAAACTCCACCACGCTTTGTAAATAGCCAACTGGTTGCCTCCCGCCAGTTGGGGTTCTTAATAATGTTTCTGTTAAGTTCGATTTGTTACTTTCACCTTGTTAACAGTGGAGTGCCTGTAAACTAGCTTGATAGCTAAGTGTACTTCCACTATAAAGAAAGCATTTTTTATTATTTTTATCACGAATATCAATCAATTCCTGCTCATTTCATGCATACTCATCAATTCATGCTAATGCCTCAAGTCTGTGAAGTGAAATGTCTTTTGCTTATTGAACCACCTTGCAATTTTTGTCAATACTTTCAATATGATCACTCCAGCACAAATGTAACGAGAACAAATTACAAAAAAGAAACATCATTCATAGGGAGTTTGAGCCTCAACAAAATGTCTGTCTCACTCCTAAAGTTCATCATTTTATTTATAAAAATGTCAAACTATCAATGGTGATAAGTAATGTTCGTATAGCAAATGAGTTGATTTCACATAAAAAAGAAATGAAGTCCAAATAACTCTAAAGGTGACAAGTTCTCTTTTTTTTTGCAGTCTTTTATTCGACCAGAAGACACAACAGATCTGTGTTCCTTTTTCAGTCCAGAAGTTGGGACGTAGATCAGCAACGAAGATCGTGGAATGACCTAAAAATACAAAGATACATTTTAAATTTAACTCATCTATATCACTCTAACAATTTTGTTTATTTCTAAAACTGTTAAGATATAACCCACCAAGAGTGAGGGATTGAGTGCAATGCTACCAAAATACCAGAAAGATTTGACCGTATATCCTCAATTAAAGAGAGTCGGAGAACTGAGGACTCTACATGGATGCATACCGACAGTTAACACCAATTAGAAAGCTTCCTCTCTCTATATAAAACTACTTAAAACCTAGAAGTCAGCTTCCATTTTTTTGCTATATTGAACGATTGACCTTGTCCTCTCGTATTGATTTGAAAGATCTTGTGACCCATGACCATTTAGTCTTACCTCAACATAGCTTTGTCTGCCTTCTTGATACCAGCAGTACAGCATGCAATTTAGAAAGGATGCTTTCAGCAACCTCGTACACAAATCTCATCGCTTGTTTTACCGCTTCCTCCACACGCGGTTGCACCTCTAACACTGCACTTATCAGAGCATTAGTTTCTTGAGTCTGCAAAAAAAAAAAAGCTCTTATTAGTTGATTATTTACGAAGGTATCGAGCCTATCTAATGACAAGTTGACAACACAGTGTTGATAATGTTTAAGGTCCATGTTCACCAAAAAGACATCGTGCGCTTGTGTTAGATTGGTTGCCAAATGATACTCGCCGATGATTTTCGGATTTTGTCTGTGCGAAATTCAACACAAGCGCGCAATGTCTTCTGGTGAACATGGGCTTTTCACACCGTTGAAAATAACTGGATGGAAGTTCAAAGTGATAAAGGGTAGTTTGGCATCTCTGATAAGGCGGTAGTACTTGGTATTGAATCAGGTTACAGTGTGCCAGTGTAAGGTATGTTAAATCTTCATTTTAGTTTGGATAGAAAGGCCCATGATAGAAAATCAATCATTGTACCTTTTGACAGCAGCTGTATTGCCTCAGGAGGAAAAATCATTCCTGAACAATTAGTGAGAATGTGATGTCGCGTCACAGACTCAAAACTGGACTTAAGTCCTGCAGTGCTGGACATTCGATGGGGGAAATGAAATGGGTTAATCAACTTGATACAGTAAGTTGTCCGGAGTAGACCCAAGTTAATGGTTTCAATGCTTTACAACAAATCTATGCCAATCTTGATTGGATTGTTTTGCAAGATAAGCAAACGGGCCGTTGGGTGATCAGGAACTTGAAATCTAATGAAGTATTTATTGTTACTACTGGAATAATACAACGCAATATCAAAACTACTGTGCGCCTTTCGTTTCTTCTTTTTCCTTGAACGTATTGACATTCATCACAACAGGAGACTCAGAGAACTCAAAGACGCGTTACGATGTGTATGAACTAAGGGTTTCACAGGCATCCCAAGAAAACAATATATTACAATAGCAGAATGAGTTCAAAATTGCTCTATTAGTGTTTAAAGCAGTAAATGGCTTGTCTCCTGTGTACCTGACTAATTTACTTCAGATTCAGCCAACATGGAGATATAAACTTAGATCTGATGATAAAGAACTACTGTTCATACCAAGATCTAAATCAAAATCAGGTGACCGTGCTTTTGCTATAGCCGGACCAAGAATATGGAACGATTTACCACTTGACTGATATCAGACTATCGGCAAATTTGGAGACTTTTAAAAAAAATCTTAAGACCTATCTTTTTAAAAAGGCTTACTATTGACTCCTAATTGCATAATTGTCTTGAACTTTTTTGATCAGTTTACATATATATCTTTTCTTTTATGCATTTAGATTTATTTTATATATTTATAATTTTGTATCTATATGTACATATTTGTTGATGTTTTTATATCCACATCTTATGAATCAGTTTACTTAGTTCGTAAGCATTGTATTTATATATATTGTAAATTGTATTTATTATTTATTTATGTCTTTTTTCATTGTAAAGCGCTTTAGAATATTCTATAGTTTGAGCGCTATATATATTTATATTTATTTATTTAATGAAAATGACAACTGATAAAATTGTTGTCATCTTGGCGACAATCGAAAAGAAGCTAACAAGGTAAATGAGTAATTGGAAAAAAATTTTGACATTCCAGTGTCATCTCTGCCCCTCTAAACTGCCGACGAAAAATATTTGCATCCTTTACCTGTGGCAACTGACTTTGTCAACCCAATGGATGGTTTTCACTCACTTGATGAGACGGCCATGTTGGTGCACAAAACAATAGCAAGTTATGGCTGATGTTTTGTATTATGGACGAGTTCATGTCTGCCTTCTCTTCAAAGCGAGTGTAAGTGCGAAGTTTTTGTGATGCTAATTAGTTCTACTTTACATATGAATGAAAAATAATTTTCATAACAAAAACTTTGCACTTAGACTCGCTTTGAAGAGGAGGCAGGCACAAACTCGGAAATGGCCTATTGCAATGGAGGAAATATTAAAAGTCAGGGCTATTTTTGAGAAAAAAGGAAAGAAACTTGTATAAGTTTGATCAAGTGAGAAAAGTGAAAGCCGTTCGTTGATGTGCTTAAAGAGACAGAAGCTCCAGGAGAAGATTAGGAGTAAGTGTACAAACAGATCGATTAAATCCTACAATTTAAAGTGCTCCTAACCCCAAAATATGTTTTTCACTAAAATGAATCTCTGCACCTGTTTGAGACGCATTCCGCCCATTTTTTCCTTTTTTATAACAAATCCTTCTATTTTATAGCCTTTGAAAGTTGCAAAAATTAAGCATCTTTTGTTCACGACCGAGTCAGAAGGGGAGTGGGTCTATTCTTGATTTGACGTCACAAACTGATTTACATTGCATTACCTCTGTAAAAATGAATGCAAAGTAGATTTTGACGTCAAATCAGGAATAGACCCACTCCCCTTCTGACTCGGTCGTGAACAAAAGATGCTTGGATTTTCGCAACTTCAAAGCCTATAAAATGGCAGGATTTGTTAGAAAAATGCGTCTCGAACAGGTGCAAAGATTCATTTTAGCGAAAGAAATATTTTGGGGTTAAAGGAACTTTAAGGTGGACTCTCCTTAGAAACAAATTCACAGTTTTCATAAGCTTGCAGACTTTTTCAGAATACGGGCTGCAGTTTTAAGCCTTAGAGTTCGGTGAACGGAAAAATTGATACAATTTATGTTCTCACCTGAGCTAGAAAACTTGTAACCATCTTCAAGAATCACGGGCGAGACGAATCTTCTAAGAATGGGTGTAAGGAACCCCTGATCCCAAGCATCAGTAACTAGTCCTCCATATGTGATCTGTGAAAATCAAACAAAGAATAAATATGTGTGAACCTCTGAGTTCCAGCTCTTAACCATTCAAGTAATATCTCGCTTTAATAGTGCTTGATCTGCTATTACTGAAAAACATCAAATAAAGTTATAAAACAGTCTTAAAGCTTGTCCAACTTTCTTGACTTCATTCCATACTGCAAGAAGTCTCTTACTTTTTCTCTTTTGACCATCTCGCAAGGAAGCGATCCTTGTGACGTTTTTCACGTGTTCCACTCACACACCTTGCGAGGATCGCCTTCTTATTTCGCTGTCAAAGAGGAAAACGAGACTGATTGCATTCTCGTGATGCCATGACCTTCTTAAACGTCTTCTCCCCAACGAAGCATCTACGATATTCAAGAATCCGTTGTCACCATTATAGGAACTCCACAGTTATCTTCTCCCCAAATATAATAGACCCTTCTCCAAAAATGGCGGCAACGGATTTGAATGAAAAACAGATACCAGAAATAGAAAGAGCACCTTTAGTTTAGTAACCCTGCAAAGTTTCAGCGTATAAGGTGTTGTTGTATCAGCTGAAAAAATGTAAGTTGAAACCCCAGTCATACAAACGTCTGTAAATTTTTCATTTTTCAACTTACATTTTCTTGGCTGATATAACACCTAATACCCTGAAACTTTGCAGGGTTACTAAAGTAAAGGCGTTTTCTCTAGTGCTGCTATACGTTTTTCATTTCAACTTAATTGAATTTTCGGCCGCCATTTTGGAGAGGGGATCCCCTTTCCAAAGCAAAATAAAAATGTTCAAATCAGTTTCAACAACTTTAAGGGAATGACTTATTAGAAGGATTGACCCTACAACACCGTTTCACGTAACGGAAATGTTATGGTATCATATGAAACACCAATTTTGGCTAAAAGACGTTATAGGTTACCATAGCGACCAACAAACCATCCAAATACACCCTTTATTCTGTCTTCAAACGATTACATCGAAAACAAACTCGGTGACTCCCAAGTTTTGTTATTGGGAAGTGATGACCAGGCAAGGTGAAATCCACTGAGAAGTTAATAAAATTCTCTGGAGTGGATTCAGAGCCACCTTAAAATTTTCCAATGGTGAACGTAGCTCTAAATCCCCTCCAGAGAATATTTTTAACTTTGCATTTTTATCTTAGCAACTTCCCAGCAACAAAAATTGGGAGTTTTGAGATCTAAGAACTTACAGACAAGAAATAGGGTGTATTTAGATGACTCTTTTGTTGCCATGGTAACATATACGTCACGTTTCTAACGTATCTTGTTAAGCAATTATTGGTGATTTATATGGTACCATAAATATTCCCGTTACGTGAATCAGTTGTGTAGAATCAATCTAAATGGTCCAGTTTCCTGAAGTGCTGAAACTGGTTTGAGCCTCCTTAAGGTGGCTTAGTACAGTTTTCCAAAGAAAAAGATCAAGATTTTGAAATCTGTGAAATTAAAGCAACAGGATGTGTCTTCTGAAGTGTTAGTCCCTGCAATTGAGGTAAAATGTAATTTTACCTAAGAAATAAATGCAAATCAGGGGAAAATGCTAAATATAGTGACTGAGCTTCCACAGGGGGGACTGGAAACTAGGCATTTCAAAGGCCTTTTTCTCAAAACCTAGCTGTACGACCAGGGTTAAAATTCTACCGCTAGTTTTAGAGAAAAATTCCTTTGAAATGTCTAGTTTCCAGTCCCCCCTTCAGGAGCTCGGTCACTGTATTTAGCATTTTCCCCTGATTTGCATTTATTTATTTATAAAGTCAAATTACGTTTTACATATATTGCAGTGACTAACACTTCAGAAGAGACAACCTGTTGCTTTAATTTCACAGATTTCAAAATCTGGATTTCTTTCTTTGGAAAACTGTAGCAAGCCACCTTACGGTGGCTGGAACCAGTTTACCACTTTTGAGACACCTTATTAGAAGGGTTATAACTACTTTACTGTATCACGTAACAGTAATGTTATGGTACCATACAAAACACCAATTATTGCTTACCAAAATGCGCCCACTATCGTGACGTAATAGGTTACCATGCCTACATGAAAGCTCTCCAAAAACTTGGTGGCCTTGATTTGTTATTGTACAATAGTAATTAGCAATCTGAGATAGAACTAATAGTATAGTTTAACAAAAATAATGGCAGCCAATTCAGAGATACCTTAACTTTTCAAAACTTTCAGGTACCTCTGAATTGGCTCCCATGAATTAAAAAAAAACTTTTCTGATAGTTCTACCTCAGATTGCTAATTGCTATCGTACAATAACAAATCGGGGTCACCGAGTTTAGTTTGGAGATATAAGCGAGTAAACACGAACTATAGGGTGTTTTTGGAGAGCTTTCATGTAGCCATGGTAACCTATTACGTCACGATAGTGGGCGCATTTTGTTAAGCAATAATTGGTGTTTCATATGGTACCATAACATTGCTGTTACTTGATACAGTGTTGTAGTTATAACCCTTCTAATAAGAAGGCCTCTTAGAGGAACGACACTGGTTCCAGCCACCTTAAAGGTGCGTTTCCACGACAGAGAAAAAACGGGACAGAACAGATTTTAAAAAAGTCCGATAATTTTTTAAAAGAAACAGTTACTTTTCATACGTTCCGTGAAGGAATCATGGATGCATTACCGCGCAGATAGGAACTCACTGTTTCTTAGCAAAAAATTATCGAAACAGTTCCGTTCTACTTTTGCTCCGTAGAGTTAACGCAACTTTATTCGTCTCCTCAAGAATAGTTGCAACTGCCATTTTTTAGAACAAACCTTTCATATGGCCAGTGATAAAGGTCAGAGCATCCCAAGCAATCTGTCCTTCTGCTAAGAACATCTTTATATTGTCCAGAGCGCTCTCTCGATCCGATTCGTTGAACTCATACTGTTTAATGAACATCAAAGGAACAACAGATCAGTATCAGCATGGCGATTGTTCTGGGGCCAAAATCTGTAATTAATTAATAAATCAATTATAATTAATAATGATAATAACAATAATGATACTGATAAGGATAATAATAATAACAGTAATAATAATAATAATAATAATAATAATATTGCGCTAATAACTGCGAGGAACATACTTTCACTTAACGGCAACCTCCACTCTTACTACAGAATAAGTTTAAACCGAAGGACATTATGTTTACAAATACATTTGTTTGAAATGTATTTATATCAAGGAAAAAGAAATTTAAAATCTCTCATTTTTACTTTCAAATTTTGCGGGCGCAGCCATCTTAAATAATTGTGACGTGTTACGGTTGCCCTATTGTTCTAACACAAAGAGCTTTTAACAATTGGGCAACCATAACACGTCACAATTATTAAAGATGGCGGCGCCCGCGAAATTTGAAAACAAAGTAGGCGATTCTAAAACTTATTTATTTCAGATAGAAACACTTTCTTTGAAAATACTTTAGACTGACCTGACTGCAACAGTTATTTCCTGTGATTTCAAGTTATTGATTTGTTGAAGTGGAGGTTCCCTTTAAGAAGAATATTGATAAAAACAACAACAACAACTTCGTCATGGTGACCTGACCAAGCACAACGGGGCCCGTTTCTTAAAAACCCCGATACCCTAAGAAGGGGGAGCTTTTAAGTCCTCAATTTTTCCGGGCACCGCCATTTGTACAACTCTGATGTGCTACGGTCGCCCTATTGTTCTGACACGAAATACAACAGGGCAACCGTAACCTATCACAATTATTCAAGATGGGGACATCTGGAATATGCTCAAACAAACCTAAGCGAGTTTGAAATTCATTTCTTTCCGAGACATACGCTTTCTTATCTGTTGGAGTGCATACTCTCCTTAAATTGTTGAGATAAGTACTTATTAAGTGACAACTAAATGAACGAAAAAGAAGAGGTTCCCAGCACAATGTGCCAAGGAGCTGAACACTACACCAACATGCACAACATCTTATTGTCTCAAAGATATTTTCTAATTCTTCATCAACTGATGTAATATACTAGGAAAATTACACTTGAGTGTATTAACCATAACGGAAATTGATTGCTTTGAATTAAGCACAAAACCGCTCTGCTGTGAAGTTGGTCCTTAAACGCTCAACTCTTACCTTGATGTTCCAACCCAGAAGAACAAACGTCTTTCTTTCCTCAACTATTATATGGAAGAAGCAAATGCCAAAGGCTAATTTACCCACGTTTCACCAACACCTGTGAAACACAAACAAGAAAAAGGTGAGCACACCAGTTTACGAGTACATGAATAAAGCACTATTAAGTCTTAACCGAATCAAACCCAGGTTAATTAAACATAACGCGCGGGGTTGGGGTGTCAAATGTGTTTTTTGGGAATCAATGAAGAATTTCCTTCCTAGTGCTCGAGCTTGGAAAAACGCTGTTTCCCTAACATTTCGTAAAAACTAGTTTCCTGTTTAAAAAAATTCTGAAAGAAGTTAAATGGGCCATTTCCGCATTACTGTTTGTCTCAGTTTCGAAGTGAGTCTTGGTGCTCAACTACTGAAAGAGCAATGAGTTTTACTTGCATAAAAACGTGCAACTCATTTCCATTTGAATGGTTCCACACCCGAACTCACTTTGAAACCGAGACACACAGCAACTCGAAAATGGGCTTTTGGGGCGAGCATTGACGCGAGGAGAGACTGGGGAGAGGGGGGGTCTCTTCGGGCCAGTGTTTTTTCATGTTCTTTCTTCTTCCCAACATTTTGCATCTTTTCGCAGCCTGAAACCTCTGGAAATGCCCATAAAAGATAGAAATCTCTGGCACGGATAGGACGAGGAATATGTAGCATAAGAATAACCAAAAAAGAAAGAACTTACTATAATTCTAAAATGTGTCAGCACTGAGTTCACCAAAAGCTCTTTCAACTTTTGCTCTGAGTCCCTTACGTGACTCATTGTCACTTTAACACTGTTCTGCAGACTTTAATAGTTGGCATGGAACTCAGACACAGCAGAATTCTTCGAGTACTTCCACTTCGATTCCCGGCTGGAAAGGTAATTGATGCGCATTTCCATGGCTAACAGCCAGGAAGCGGCAAGATGGAAATTCCTGAAAACGAAATGTAAAGAAAATGAAAACCAAAAAATACCCATTACCTCTGTTCTCATCAAAAAGTTCAGTCTTGACGACGTACACAAGCTAAAAAAAAACAACTAAATTTTATGCATGAGCCATGCATAAAATGAATAGCTTGTGCTACAGACAGTAAGGAGACGAGAAAATCATGGAGCCTTTTAAAATGCAATGAAAAGTTAAATGTTGCAATTCCTTTGGGGGTCTTGTACCCGCAAGGAATAGTTACATAAGAGCTCTACAAACGGTTGCCCTCTTACTTGCCTTCCTTCTCACCAAATTAAGCAGTTAAGGTAAATTTGACACAAAATTGACAGCTGACAAGCATGTCAATCACTAACGAAAAATCAAAGTAGACATTAAGTCAAGCTAACAAAAGCATGTGAACCCAAAATTTCATTTTTTTTTTGCTTCGCGAAGAGATTAGTGTCTAAATGAAAGAGTTTGTCAGCTTCTGTTTGGCATGTGTCGCACTTGCCAATCCCACTTTAAAGCAAAAGCGTTGTTTAACACGAACTCTAACTTGAGCAAAACAAAATAAAACAATGCCAAAAACTCATTTTGTTTGCGACTTATTTCGCAATTTTACTGGGGTGAGAAGGACCTATCACGACATTTGGAGGCAGTACCCCACTGTTGTTCGCAGCAACACCTTTCCAAGCACAAATTTTAAATTTTAGACTACACCTTTCCTCAATCAAATTGCAGTCTTACAGGTCATCACGCAAAACTTCTCCTCTTACTTTCTAGTAGTCACGCAATGCTACTTCTGTTACGACCAAATCCTACTGCGTAGCAAACTCAGAGGGTGCATTTTGTAACCAAACTAACGGCTTGTTAGGACATTGAAAAGATTGCTGCGTGACGACCTAAGACTGGTTGAAATTTGACCAGTCAGTAAAGAAACATCCCTAATCCTCAAGGCTTTACTTAAGTCGGTTTACTTAAGTTAGGAGGCAGTGTGGCTGAGTGGTTATGGTGCTTGCCTTGAGATCCGGAGATCCCGGGTTGACCCGCTCTGACCACTCATTGAATTTGTTCGTGGTAGTCCCTGGTTCAACTTCCGGTCGCACTTGTAAATAGCTGACTGATTTGCCTCCGGCCAATTGGGACACTTGTTGTTGTTCTGTTCTGTCGTTTCGTTGTGTTTCATTGGCCCTGAAAAGCCCCTATGGGGAGCGGTCAATTAAATATGTATTGTATTGTATTGTATTGTATTAAGTCTCACCTTTAGCTGTAGCTCATTTCTTGGGCGAATCTCAGGAAGGAGTACGTGGGGTCCGACCCAGTCAATAACATGAAAATAAGAGGCGTGGTGGTGGGTCCCACATAAGCATAAAGTGATTAGAGAGTTCTTTGATACGAGCCTATAGAAACAACGGTAGACAGTTAATAAGCCAATCAAAGGCAAGTGCATCCACCTGCCTCAGAGTGCGGGACAATACGCTGTTGTGACGTCAAGGTAGCATGCGGTATGTTCAACTTTCAACTAACCATTTTTTCAATAAACCACTTTCAACTTTTTAACTAGCCACTGAGTGTTGAAAGGCAAAAATCAAACCAAACAAAGCCTGTACAAGACTGCGGATAAGTCTTAAGAATAAGACAAAGAGATGAAGATTAGGGAAGGGAGGGTAAAAAAACTGTGTTTCTTCTTCTCCAGACCCCCAATATTGCTCTCCGGTGTTATTGAGGTGGTTCAAACCAATTTCAACGCTTCCAAGTGACGCTCTTATTAGAAGGATTCGCACCACAACGTTGTATCATGTATTAGCAATATTGTGGTACCAAATGAAACACGAATCATTGCTGAACAAGATACAGCCATTGTTGTGACGTAATATGTCACCGTGGCAATGGGCAAACCCTGTAAAAACACCCTTTATTTTGCCTTGAGTAGCTTATATCTCAAAAACGAACACGGTGACCCCCATTTTTTATATCTGAAAAGTAATCAGAAGGGCAAGATGAAACTTTCTGCAAAGTTTAAAAAAATCTGTCTGGTGGATTCAGAGCCACCTTAATTCTGTGATTTTTTAAGGTGAATCCGCTGTACAGAATTTTTTAAAACTTTGCCGGAAGTTCATCGTGGCCTTCTAATCACTTTTCAGCAATAAAAAAGGGGGGTCATAAAGTTGAGATATGAGCAACTAAATCCAAAATATAGTGCGTTTTTGCTGGGCTTTCCCGTTGCCAAGGTAACTTTTTTCATCACAATAATGATCACATGTTGTTTGGAAATAAACGGTGTTTCATATGGTACCATACGAGATACAGTGTTATAGCGAGATTCGATCTGTCTTCTAAGTGTTGAAACCCTTTTAAGCCTCCTTAAGATTTGCACAAGACAATATCGTGCACAAATAATCCTACGTTCTTTAGGCAGCAGAAGGAACCAATAAACCAGAAGGTGCAGCTTTTAATGTTTGGAATGCCAGCATTACACAGATCGGGCAGATTTTAGATCATCATTTCCACCAAAATTCATGGCCTGGATTAATTAATTAATTATTCATAATAAATAGCCCGGCATTAACAGTAAAGTCCCACTTCTCACTGGAATGACCGGCAAGGCTCTTATGTGATTGTGCGGGAAAATAATTGTTTGGTCTGTGAATTAGCACGGTAAAAAATAAATAGAAAATGTACCGTCGCAGTTATTGGTTTAAGACACAAGCGACAGTAACATTACCTTCTCTTCTGTGAAAGCCTTCACAAACACCACGCTATGAAAACTTGTCAGACGCTCGCCAAAACTGACTTGCAGACCTTCAACTTCCTCAGCTGCTTCTGTACTTTCGCTTGTTGCTCTTGTACGGCCATCACCTAAGCTTTCAGAGAGTAATGAAGGGTTGGGTCAAACCTACGAGATCAAGAACAGAGAATAGGTCATTTATAGACGTCCCTCATGCTCTGCCCCAAGTGGTAGAGTATTTCAATGTCCTTCCCATATCTTGTAAAGAGTGCTCATCTTAGTGATTTGATGTCTCTTGTCATGTCCCTTTTTTACTTCTATTCATGTCAGCTAGTGTTTTGCAAGCACTTTGAAATAGCGCCAGAATTGTCATATAATTTTCCGAAACTGAAAGAGGGCAAGCAGTACCCCCTTCCCTGGCTCATCTAACTCCCTTTTTTACCCAAACAAGCACAAATAACCCACCCGTGTCTCATCATTGTTTGGAAAACATGATAAAACTCAATTCACAAGAAAGAGTAAACTGTTTTCTTAAATAACATTGAGTTCAGCCTTCTCAAAACCGGCCGGTCAACGGCTCAATGAGCCACCTCCTCAGAAAGTTTGACCGTCTCCTTCCAGTCAGAAAATGTCTTATTTTGATTACGACAGGTGAGACAGAAAAAAAAAAACAGACAACACAATTTTAGCTGTAAAGTAAAGTCACTGGAGATGATATAAAGGCTTGAAAAAATGCTTGTTTGACGTACAAATTCGCTTCCGCAATATTTTTTTGCATGGTGAATGTGAAATGTTTATTCAATTTACATTCCAGTATTTCTTATCAGATACCATGCAAGTGTCAATTCCATATGTGAAATTTCGTCACTTTAGATCCCCCAGATTTCACTAAATTGCATATGAGTGTCTAAATTTCAAAAATTTCCTACGGGAACATGCCTAGCTTACGCCCTTTGGGCATCCGCTTGGCGGTCACCCAAAAAAGCAGACTGTGGACTGTGCAGACTGTGCAGACCAGGGGAAAAATATGGCGTTACCCTCACTATTATTGAAAGCTAACCGTAAACAGGCTAACCTGAATGTTATCTAGGCCTAATTAGGCTAACCGAATGTTATTTAGGACTAATTCAGGTTAACCAAATTTGGTCTGCACAGACTGCAGTCTGCGTTTTTCAGTGGCCCGTGCCTTTGCCACCACAACCGTCTCCAATTTCCTTATAACCTGCTCCCCAAAAACATTTTGACAAGGCTGTGAGTTGAACATTATCTCAACAATTTTTTTGCCTGGGACTGGAGGTTATTTTCCAGGCTATTTTGCAGATCAGGGGCCGGTTGTTCAAAAGCCAATTAACTGTAATCCCAGATTAAAAATTAACCAAGGAGTTTATTTCTCTGCTCCCAAATGCTGTTCAACGCTGATATTCGGCAAAACTTTACATTAGAATAAGTTAATCTTGAAAAACAAAGAGAAGCGAAAGAAACTGTCACCAAAAAGTTGAAAACATGAAACAAAAGTTAACGCTAATCCTGGACTAAGTTAATCAGCTTTCGAACAACCAGGCCCAGGTCAAGTAATGGAGTATAGGCCACTTTAAATATATTAAAATTCAGCTTGAAAGAGAAGTTTAGAGGACAAAGACAAAGGAAAGTGGATGATATGCTAATGATCTTTCACATTCATTGCAAGTTGTTTTTGTCCTCTCTGCTTCACTATCAAGCTGAATATTGATATTTCGAAAATTGCCTATTTCAGACAACTTTGCTGAAGACTATGAGAGTGGGATCCCTTCATTACTGAAACAATATCCTCCAAAACAGCAGCAAGAACAACAATAACCATTACCAAAAACAAACACATGAACAACATACCTCTATCAATCCTATCTTAACAATGACAGGCTCGCTGACTATTTCCTCCTTCAAGCCAGCGGAAGCTAGTCCTAAAGGAAAAAGGCACAACATTAGAATAACAAAGAAACCGATAAAATGCTAAAATACAGATGCAGCATTGGTCAATCCGACACAGACAACGTCATTACCCAATCACAGTGCGAGAAAGCCCTCACAGGCAAAAAATTGCCAGTTTTGTCTACTTCCAATTCTTGGCTTACACTCACGTGACTAGGCGGCCATGTTGGTGTAGTAAACAAAAGCAAAATGTCGCTCGTGTTTTGCATAATAATAGAGCCAAGTTCCCAAAAGACATTTTTTTTATTGTTCTGTACATCAACATGACTGCCATAAAGTCTGGTGCAAGCCAAAGATTGCTCCAAAGAAAGGTGCTAAGAGTGAGGTGCGTCAGTTTTTAAAGATAATTAAGAACAGAAATATCAAATTGAGGTGTCCTTGAAATGTGATTTAAGACCCTTTTAAGCACACTTAAAAAACTTGAGTTTCAATCGAGTATCGTAAAACCAAAACCAAAGAAATTGCTTTGGCCAACAAAAAGGGCAGAGACCATCCAGTAAACCAATCAAAACTCAAAGTAATTACACATAGCTGACACAAAGCACGGGAAAATGTGCATGCACGAGCCACGATTGGTTCTGGTTTCACTTCTGATTGGTTGAAAAAATGGCGCGAGAACTTTGAACCAATCACTGAGTGAAGTAGTGCAAAACCAAAGCAATTCCCTAATTACTTGCGACACTCAATTAAAAACCACTCCAACTCAACGGTAACAGCAGTAAGTGATAAATGCGATCGCTTTCTAACATATGTGCTCTTTTGCTTTTTGTAATCTAACCATAACATCATTACATCCCTCTCGCCCTTGGATAAGGATTAACTAGAAATATTGCACAGGGTCTGCACAAGTCTCTTAAATAAAGAAACGAAGTTCTTCGAACGCACACAGGTGCAGTTCGACCTCAAAGCTGTTCAATCAGTTTCTTGGGTTTTGATATTATTGGGTTGGATCTTCCGGAAACTGACAGGGGCAACTTGTAAGGTTTCTCTTCACCGCTGTGA
The DNA here is from genome assembly GCF_036669935.1 of Montipora foliosa. Lineage (NCBI taxonomy): Eukaryota > Metazoa > Cnidaria > Anthozoa > Scleractinia > Acroporidae > Montipora > Montipora foliosa. Next base: position 19,196,129 of record NC_090881.1, read on the forward strand.
TGAGTGGTAACAGGAACATCCTCCTGTAAATCAGACAGGACAGGTTCCTTGTGCAAACCGTAAGGCAAACAATGAAACATTGACATGTTCCGTGTGATGGTGGCCTCACCAACCCTCTTAGCAGAGATCAATGAGCCTTTCTTATCTGCAACAAACAGAGGGTGTAGATTTAAGGGGGTTGAAAACTTGTTGGTCTTGGTCTGTCTCACGAAAATGATGTCACAAACTTTGAAGCTTCCACCCCTCAAATACCCTAGATAGGACCCTGGTTGTAATCATAGTCACCATCTTGTAATGCGTAATGGAAGGTTAGGGTTCTGCCAGATGTGACCAAGCGGCTTGTGATTTGTTAGGACTTGGAAGGGCGTGCCTCACATGTAAATGCGTTCTGTTTGCGAATAAAGAGTCTCAACGTTGCTGAAAATGCAGCTACCATATGCGATAGGTCATTCACCTTGGGTGAGTATTGCACCAAGGCCAATTGACTAGGATCTTAGTGGTTTTGTCTGGGGAGAGGTAAGGCATTGCTGTTTCTGAGAGGGCTTCCTTGACCTTTTTGAATGCTTCTGCTTGCCGTGTATCCCATGACCAGGTTGTTTGGCTTCTTGTCAGTCTGCATAGACGCGCGGTCAAAGTTGCGAATCTTTTCATGAATTGGGAACTGTATGGAGCCATGTTTAAAAATAAGAGGAGTTCAGTTTGGCTTCTGAGTTCGACTGCCTCTTGAGGCGCTTGCACCTTGATGTGGGCTGGGGCTATACCATCTTTGGAGAAGACGTGGCCAAAGAACCCAATGCTGAGTTTGTTAAACTCGCTTTTTTGTGGTTTGACAATAAGGCCTGATTGGTGTAGCCTCTGAAGGGTTTGATTCAGCGCTCAGTCATGTTCGTTTTGGTCTTTCTCATACATAACGATGTCGTTGCTTATGTTCTTGGCACCTGGAATGTCAGCTATTACTGTCTGAACCTGGCATTAATTCCAAAGTTTAGTCTCTTATAGTGGTAAAGTCCAAGATGTGTCAAGAAGGTAGTGATGTATCGACATGAAGGGTGTAGAGTCAACTGATGATAGCCTGAATGAAGATCCAGCTTACTGAAGATGGTTGCACTGTTCATATCTGTAGTTAACTTCTCAATAGCGAGAGTAATGTGCCTGATCCTTGGGATTGCTCGATTGGCATCCCTTATGTCAACACATAGTTGGTTTTTACTGGGGCGGGAGACCTTGTCACGCATGTGGAATGGGATGTGGCTGTGTTTTCTAGCAACAGGGGGACGGACCTGTCGATGTGTAGCATCACTTCAGTATCCTTTAGACATCCAATGCCCCTCGCACAGGCCTGGGTACTTGGCAAATAACTTGTTTGGGCTTGAAGGCTAGTTTGACTGAGACACGTGATTGACACCCAAATTGAGGATACCAAGGCACTGTGCAGTTTTCTTTCCCAAACAACGGTGGAGCAGTTTCAGGAACCACAAGAAAATCTGCCCACAACTCCAATGATGCCAACATCAGAGGTCAGATATTCTTTCCACTCAATTGGACGCAATTTATAGGGGTGGATAAGGCATCTGCACCTGTGGATTGTGGATCCACTGTCAAGCAGTTGATTGACAAGGGCAGAATGATGTTACATGATTCACCAGAGTCTACCAGAGTCTACCAGAGTCTACAATGACTCCAACAGTTATAATTGGTACAGGGGAGGTATCAGCACTGTCTTGGAGAGCAAAGGTGTATTCATCTGCGTAAACGTTATCACTGCCTGAATCGGAGACTTCGCATGATTCCCCCAACAGTTGTGAGGAGTGTGACTGCTCATTTGACGTTCACGTTCTGAATTAACGTTGGCTTTTTTCCACTCTGCGGATTCTTTGTATGGCTGCTGCAGACAGACGCAAAATGCCCAACCAACCCACATTTGTGACACGTAATGCCGCATGAACAATGACAATCATAACTGGAGTGACCTTTGATCATACAGTGGGTGAATTGTTTTTCCTTCAGCTTATCTTGATTCTTTAGACATCACTCATGCTGATTATGTTGGCAGTGCTGAGTTCCGTTTTTTCCGCGAGTTTGGCAATCAACAGGCTGAGTGTATCAGTCAGGCTTGTGCAATATCCAATCCATGGCCCTTTCTGCAAGGAGCTTCAAGTACAGTTTTGCAGCCATTTTTTCCAGCAATGTGGGATGGAACTGAATTCGCAATGCAGGTCAATTGGAGGAATTTGTTCAGTTGATCCTTGTCGCCAATGTAATAACACTTTTAATAACTCAATGGTAACAACAGTAAGAGATTAATCCCATTGCTCTCTAACGTCTGTTTTCTTTAGCTCCCTGCTCTTGGAGGACTCTGGGCAATCTAAACTTTATAGCATTCCAACTTGTAAGTTTTATCAATAGTAAGTATAGTGCTCTTTTCCCAGTAGTATTTAGGTGAGAAAAAAGGAACCAGTTATCCAAGAACTTTCCACGTCCTTATAAAATCACCGGGTCCAAAAAGAAAATGGGCTTTTTTTAACCAAGCTCAATATAGCCAATTTAAAGACAGACAAAGTACAAAATCTTTGAGAATTAATTTCCAAGAAGCTGAAATAAATAGCCTTCTTTATGATGCCACATAAAACTTTACAAAAGAAAAAAAAACTTTAAAAGTGAAAACAAACAGGAAGAATGTTTCAAGAATTTTTAAGACCTTCAGGATTTACCACAGTTACAAAATCACAATCCACCTAGATTTAAGCGATTAAAAAAACAACTCAAACCAATTGAAACAAGTGCAAAAACATCATAGGCATGGGAGGTAGGCTGACAGGTCACGATCCTCAGAATACCCCTTCCTCCCTTTATAGCGCTAACCTTACAGAGTCAAGTTGATGTACACCAAGTTGGTGAAATTCGAATTTGATTAAAATCTTGTCTTTCTCCAACATAAATCTTGTCTTTCTCCAACATAAAATATGATTGCAATAACACGACTGATAAGTACAAAGAAACTAAGTTGCAAATAAAACTTGCTAAGTGTTATATATTTCAGAGATGTAATCAATGGTAACATAAAAGAATAAAGGCGAATAAAGAAAGAAGGGGAGCCCATGGAAAGGTATAATTATGAGAAAAATGATTGCTAGTACAGAGCCCTGAGAAGAATAAGGTTTTGTAGCAGAGATACATGTATTTTTCCAGTGGTCGATTTGGAGTCGGTGGGTGAAATCCTAGTTTGACCATTTAAATGAAAGCTACTGCGTAAGCAGTACTTTTCTGTGGTGCTTTTCAATTTAATGTACAAGGTAGTTCTAACTTTTGAGTCTGTGGGTGAAATCTTAAAGTGTGACCATTCAAATGAAAGTTACTGGAAAGTATGTTCCTGTGTTGCCAATTATATTATAGAAAGATATTTGTTGTTACCTGTTTGAAGTACCTGATACATGGAGTTGACTTCAGCCATGCTTGCTACTACATAGCACATGATCATGACAGATTCACAAGTGGTACAGGAAGGTCCTTTTCATACACAGTTGTGATCTTCTCCTCAGTCATTTCTGCCTCTTTTAACCACAAACTGATAACTCCTGAAGTGACTTGGAAACAAACCAATAATTTTTAATTACTAATATTTCCAAAATATCTATCTATCTATCAAGGATTACTCTTTGGGTGAATTGTGAAAACAGTGCAAACATCTTTCAAATTGGGGTTCTGGAGAGTGGATGGATGGGATATAAAGCTAAAAAATCAATATCAACTTCCAGGCCAAGTTCCTCTTAACGCTTTCAGCCCCGATAGTGCCAAATGGCACTTATAGATTTTACTCTGTCTAACGCCAGACGATTTTACTCGTCAATGGGGAACCCCTCGGGGCTTAAAGGGTTAAGAAGCGTGGTTGGTGCTAACTCCACAGCTACATGCTCTACGCTGAAATAAAAACCAAACACAGGCGGACGACTGTGAGATATAATTACTTGTGATGTAACAAAGCACACTAGAACTATACGAGAAACAAGTGTTCAATGACTGAGCAGCATTGCCTATGCAAAGGCAGTCATGTCAAAGTTAAAGTGATGCTATTACCCATAACATAACCAAATGCATGGGAGGTCTGGCAAAAGAGAGTCAAGAATCGTACAATGTAACTGAAATCATGACAAATTAATGCAAATCAAATCAAATGTTGGTTTTGAGGAGAAGGAAAACCCCAGTACCTGGATAAAAACCGCTCGGAGCAGCGTAGAGAACCAACAAACTCAACCCACATATGATGCCAAGTCTGGGAATCGAACCCAGGACTCATTGGTTGGAGGCAAGTGCTCTCTCCACCATGCCAGCTCTGCACCCATAAAAAGCACTCAAAGGTCTGTGCAGACGCCCAATCTGCAGCTTTTAGGATGAGATTAACTGACAGTCCCCCAGCAGCAGCTGCAGATGTTGAGGCTCCTTGGGTTGAATGACCAGAATATCCAAATTCAATTCCTGCCATTGATAAGGGTCTTATCAACCACCGAGAGATTGATTGGCTTGAGATGGCTTTGTGTCCAGGAGAAATAAAGCACACAAGTAGCTGAAAGGATTTACACAAGTCCCTTGTCCTTTCTACATATGCAGCAAGGGTACAAACCACGCAGATCTTGGCAGATCTTGGAAAGAATGCCACGCAGAGTGACCAGGTCTGGAGGTTTTGACATTTGTGGGGAGCAAGAACTCCCAGGAATTCTCTCAAGTCCAATGCACGCAGTTTGTGGGTTCTGGATGCTGAAGTTAATGCCAACAAAAAAGAATGGTCTTGAAGGATACCTGCCTCAATTTAAGTCCCTGCAGAGGTTCCATTTCTTCCAAAAATGACAGGGCAGTGCCCACTTTCCCAGTGGACAACAGGGAGACTCCCTAGCTGCATAGGGACTTGTTAAGGGCAATAGTTATGTACTTCAAGTTCTTTTGTGTAACAAGAGATGCAAGAACTTTGAGGGCATCAGCTGCAAGAGTTGAAATGGGACAGACACTACACGGAGAACACCAGCGAACCCATGCCTACTAGGGACCTGCATACAGTTTCTGGGTCGATGTTCCCCAACATGCCAATAAGATGTCAATAACTTCCTTTGAAAAGGCTGTTGCTTTGTAATGATCCCGGATAGGGGCCATGGTGAAGTGATTGCCACAGAGAGTGCTGCAGGACGAAATGGTAGGAACAACAGAGACAGGTGCTGGGGAAGCAGTAGAGGTGTATTCACAAGCATCTGAAGAAGTTCCATGAACCTTGCTTGTCTGGCCCAATTCAGTGCAAATAAGAGACAAGTTGCTTGGTCACCTCTGATCTTCTTCAGGATTCAAGGAAGGACCACAAGGGGTGGATTAGACAGGTCCACTTGCACATGTGTACCTGTTGGTTTTAGCGGGACGCAAAGAGATCCACCTCTGAGTTGCTGATCTGTTGTTGGGGCAATAGAGAGTTTCAAGATGTGGAAGAAGAATGTCAGCTGGAACTGGGTCTGCCACCGGGAAGCTGGGAGTTTAGGATAACTAAGGGACTGGTGACTGGATTTTGAGCCATTCAACCATTTTTGTTAGCCTCCAATTCGGCTGTTCTTGCTAGGACCATAGCTTTCAAACAAAACGGCTGGTGCTAATAGCAGAAATCACAAATCTTAGACACCCTTGATGTCCAAACACATTACAAACAGACAGAGACCTTTCAATACACGAATTGCCATTCGTGTCATCATCCACCAGGCGTTAAGAAAGGATTCATAAAAGGAGAAGCGCTACCCCTCCTAAGAACAAATTCGTCAGTCTTGACGTTTAATAATAATACGCAGAGTTTCACAACATGTCTAAAGAATAGAGGATACCCAAATAAAATAATTTTCAGAAGAATTCCTATCTGAAGTTAACTTCACGGATAGAGAGAGGTCACTTCAAAACAAAGACAACAGCACACAAAAGAAAATATTGCCTTTTGTTACACAATACCACCCGGCTTTACCTAACCTTGAGAACATATTAATTTTACACGTATGGGGAAATGGCACCTTATTCAAAACCAACCGCACCTTTGAGAAGTATTTAAGGAGCCACCCATACTATCATATCGCAAAGGAAAGTCATTAAAAGACACCTTAGTCAGAGCTAAACTTTGAAGGCATAGATTTTAGAATCGCTCGCGAATGGCAGGAGTCACGCAGGCCCGTCAACACTTTTTTAACATTTGTAATCTTATGTATGTGCTCCATTTTTCCCTTCAGTGAATTGTCAAGTAAAATAAAGTATGATATCAAAGTGTGCACAGAGTTGTTAAAAACCCCTTTTCACTGAAATATATGAGAATGATGACATCGTTAATGGTATCATGTCATTCAGCTAAGGTGCATTACTGGCAAAGTTTGCCTTGGAGAGTGCCTATGGTATTGATCCGGTACATCCTGATGATCATTACCTGTTGAGCATGCCGTAAATAGGCAATTTTTTGGTTGATTTACAGTAACTGTTGTACATTAATTCAGCCCCTTATATCTTTGCATCTGTTGCTGATTTAGTGTAGTGGATATCATATTTAAAGAGAACTACAAAGTGAGTTTCCTTAACTATTCGGATGATTTTCATACACTGGGTCCCCCTACATGTATTTCTTTGATTTGTGAATGCAATTTAGATACAGATGGTCAAGGAGTGGGCATTCTGCTCCACCCAGATAAATTGGAGGGCCCCTCCACCTATCTGACTGTCATGGGTATAGAATTTGATTCTCTCCTGTTGCAGGTGCCCCTTCCTATGGAAAAGTTTGAATGTATCAATGCACTACTGAACTCTTGGTCATCCAAACAGTATTGCACTTTTCTGTGTCATATAATCAATTTGTTCTCTGCTTTTCAATGGGATAACCACCCATATGCCTCTACCGAGAGTTTCACTTGGATCTCACATGGTGGTGTGAATTTCTCAACTCACAGAATGGTCATAGTTTTCTTTCATCTCCTCAGTGGGTTCTGGTTGTGGGTCTTCAAGTCTCTCTGGATGCTGAAGGATCTGTTGGATATGGGGTAATTTTAAGCTCTGAATGGGTTGTCATCTCAGATATCACTGTCCATTGCCTACAAGGAGCTTGAGTGGTCGATGAAACAGGTGGAATTTTGTATTGACAACACAGCTGTGGTTAAGGTATTGTGGTCTGGTACTTCAAGAGATTTGAGAGATTCTGTCCATGTCAGTGGCCCTACATTCTTTTGCTTTTAATTTTCTGCCCGCCACATGGCCAAATCTTCCACGACACGACACGGCGACTGTTGAGTTGGGCTTGGTAAATTTGTCGGGGATGACAAACCAAGACTCGTGTCATGTTCAAAGTGTACAAGGATCATTTCCATTATTTTATTGTTTAGTTTGGAACACTAACAGCTGCCTGTCATTGCAGGCATCCATGAGCCCCTTTGATCTCAGAGCAGAGTGCATAGCTTTGAAGCGGCTTGGCGTGGGGGCATCATTCTGCAGTGTTGTGCCAGCCGTGGGGGCATTATTCTATCTAGGGGCTGGCCGCCAAAAGTGGAAGCCTCTGGATATCTTCAGCACCCCA
>NC_090881.1:19208695-19233695 GCF_036669935.1 Montipora foliosa
TAACACTGTAGCTGTGAGACAAAGAACTTGATGGCATCTGAAGCATACAACTCATTTAATCACAGTGAAAGCTATGTCACCTACATGTACATGTACAGTTAATCACAGAACAGAGAAAAACCTTCCACCATCCAGGAACTTTACATATCCTGGAGCCCAAGGGCCTGGAGCTAAAAACATTGTTACATCCCCACTTGTTTATCAACAATATAAAAAGGAGGAAGAAACAAAATGACAACCACAACAAATAAACAGAACAGAAGAACAACACCTGAAAAACAGTCTCATTATCGTAATGGAAATAACATGACTTCTAATGGATAAAGCTATACAGACTGTTCACTGTTCAATCATTAGACAATGAAATCATCCAGGTAGCCTGGCCTTTTAACTATACTCACCCACTTCTCGTAGTAACAGGCACAGGAGCATTCGAAGGGACTGACTCGGAGTCCATTTGTGAACCCATTGCTATGCATTGCACTGATGCATCACGAATCTGCAGCACATGGGATTCAGCAGGCACCACCACTGTGTCCTAAGTGAAGGGTAATGGATCTCTATTGGGTTCTAGCTTGATCTGTCTGACTTCCCTGCTTCATCACCTAAGAATGCTTGGTACATGTATTTCTCGGGAACCTTGTAAAGATGAGAGCTGTTGTAACGATAGACTCTTCCATCTTCTGTGTGGACATTGTAGGATCGTACCGCCACCTGATCCTCAACTTGAGCCTTAAACCATTTGAACCGACCCGGCAAAGGTAAAACTCTTTCCACATCTCCTTTCTCTAATGGGTGCAATTCCTTAGCTCCTCTGTCATAGTAAATGGCTTTCTTGTGTTTCCTAGTTTGCAATTTCTGTATCACTTTAGGGAGAGTCCTATGCGAAAGAAGACACTGTGCTGGGGAACTTAATGTGCCCAAATCCGTGCCCGAATCTGCAGCTTTCTTTAAGATAGACTTTGCTGTCTTGATACTTTTCTTCGCTTTTCGATTGGACTGGGGGAACGTAGGGTATGTTGTGATGTGCTCAAACTGAAAATCTTTCGCAAACTTCTGAAATTCACTGCAGTCAGAAGACCATATCTTGCAAAATGAGGCTTCAGCTTAGCAATAACCTCTTTGAAGGTCTTGGACACTAACACGTCTACATGTACCTCAAAAAACTTGGAATAGTGATCAGTGGTGACAAGGTAGTCGGTACCAATAACCTCAAAGAGGTCTGCGGAGACGCTTTACCAGGGTCTTGTTGGTATTTCGTGGCATACAAACAGTTCTTTCTGTTGTGCTGGTTTGTAACTGTTACAGATACTGCATCCTGCGATGAACTCTGGGATCTGCTTGTACATTCCTGGCCAGTAAAAAGCTTCCTTAGCCCTCCTCAGACAGCCCTGGACACCCAAGCGACTTGCATGTATTTTGTCAAAAATACACTGTCTCAAACTGTGTGGTACCACGATTCTTTCACCCTTGAACACAACACCATTCTGAACTGAAAGTTCCTTCCTGAAGTTAAAATAACCACATACAGAGAGAGGAACAGCTGCCAGATTTTCTGGCCAGTCCTAACAGTAGTCAACAACTCAAGCTCTGCATCCCCTTCCGTAGCAGCTCTCAGTTCTGACAAAGTTACTTGACGAATTGGTACAAACTCTGCCATATTCACATGCTCTGTTTCCACTTCGGTTGGTGACCTCATGTCTGCACTTGATCCACTGTCAAGCTGGAACTTTTGTTCTTTTCCATTGACAATTAGGGTGGCAAAGACTTGGTTGCGGTTGCCAGCTCAGGCTACAGAATTGAGGTTTTCTTCAACTGCAATCACTGCTACATACTCTTCAGAGATAATACTTTTTTCTTTGATTCTCGGCAGCAAACAACAAAAAAATCAGGCTTACCACAGTTCTTGCACGAGTTTCCCCATGCAGGACAGTTTTTTTTGGCAAAAGGGTGTTGTCTTGCATAGAACCTACAGACCATTGTTTGACCTGATGACTCACTGATACATGTAGGGTTGGCTGCTGAACTAGTCTTTCTCCCACCCAGAGGCATTTTTTTTCCTCCTTCACATAGCAAATGTCTTCCTGATTTATGGCTTTAAGCTGTCTTGCTGAAGTCTCAGAGGATCTGCATATATGTATATGTTGTAGTTCATTTTGCACTTTGGTACAATTTGTTTTTGTACCAGTACAGAATATATTGAACTGGTACAATTTTTAATTTCATAGTATAGTTTGTTGTTAACTTACAATATTAATTTATTTTTTGGAGCACTTGTCTGCCATGAATAAGCTTTAGTTGTACTGTGGTTAGTTTTCATTTACAATCATCCCTTGTTACTTTTTATACATCTGAGCCTAGGGTTAGTGTTAGGGTAAGGAAAGACAGTGTTAGGGTTCCAGTTATGGAATGCGTACATGTCACTGGGTTGGGGTTAGGGTTAGGGAAGATTGAGGGTGACAGCTGATTGCCAGTGAGCTTCAATTTCAAACACATAGCCACTTTTGTCTTTATTTTTCGGCTGCTCATGTAGGACTTCTGTGTGAATAAACTTGCTTTTTTCTCTGTTACTGTCTCTGCATTGGCATTATTTGTAACTAGTGATTATCTTATGGTAGTCATTTTGTGATTTACTGTAAAGTACTTATTAATAAATGATTTTACAATAAAGTTACAATTGTTCATAATATTGTCATATTGTTGTCTTTTTGTAGATAATCATGATGTGTTGTATTTTGTGAAGAATAAACATTAAAATTATTTAGAGTACTATTTCTATGAAAACCCAGTTGCTTTTTTACAGGCTGCTGTGAAAGATATTTCAGTTGAATAGTTTAATTGCATAGTAGTGGCTGAACAGGGATATAATCGTGAAGGAGAAATCAGAGTGTTTATTTTCCCATACCGAGTGACTATTTGCACAAAACCGCTTTGTTCAATTGAGGTTATTTTTCCCAGTAACACGTTGGGGTGCAGCGTGCTTGTTTTGTCGACTTTGTCAATTTTTACTGCCACCATATCAGCTCCTTTGAAGTTGGGCTGTTTTTTCTCTTGCTTTCTCTTTCTTTGATTTACCATGGCTGCGTTGTATTTTGTTTGGTTTTCTATTATTTTTTGTCGTTCTCTTGGTTGGTCGTCATCATGTTGTGGTTGTGAACGTTTTTCATTGCTTTCTTCCAAATTGTTTTCTTCTTGTTCAGATTGGCTTTCTTTGCTCTGTTGATTTAGCTTTTCCCTGTGAGGTTTTATTCCGTAGACAGCTTGGTAAGGGGAGACTTTGATGGCTCGGTGGTATGAGATGTTTCTGGTGTATGAGGCCTCTCTCGTGTACTGGCACCATTTCTTGATGTTTTTGTCTGCTGTGCTCACTATCAGTGACCTCAAGTCCTGTTTCCAAGATAGGTTGCTTCTCTCAGTTAGCCCTTGGGTGGTTGTTGTGTCCGAGATGCGCCATGTGATAATTCGATGCCGTTATCCTTGCAAAACATCTTTAACTTCTTGTTTTGGAACTCTCCCCCATTGTCTGTGATTATTTTCTTTGGAAATCCGTAGGTGTAACAGTACTCTCGGAGGCTTTTTAATACTTCATCAGCTGTTTTTTGTTGTAAGGGCACAACTGTCACGAACTTTGAACATGATCAATTATGTTCATCGCCCAAGTATGTACGTTCTTACATTCACACGGGGTATTTCGAAAATCCATCAGCTCGATTTCAATCAGTGACAGGAATTCTGGAGATTGAAGTGGCTTGGTTACCATCTTAACGTGGCTTGTAATGGTCTTTTGCTCTTGATGAATTTGGCACAAACTTACAAATAGGTTCACAACTCGTTCATTCACTTCAGAATAATTCTCGTTAATCCACTTTGACGCTATTTGTCTGCCTCTATGTGCTGTCCTTTGATGCGCCAAAGTCAGAACATCGTATAGTTGACTCTTGGGTACAACTACCTTTTTCTCGGTGGTTAAGATTTTCCCTTGATGGTAAGACCATTTCTTCCTCTTGAGTGTTTGCTTGCAACTTTGTTAATTTCGTCATATCGTGATTTCTATTGGATTCGCTGAGAGCGTTTTCAGCTTGGTTTTTTACAAACTCTTTGGCCGAGTCATAAAATTCGTCTTCAATGAAGAGAGTTATTTGTGAAGAATTGCGTTTCTGGTTCTGTTTATAGGTCTCTAATTCTTTGTAGAATGCTTCTTTTGACACACACTCCATGATTGTGTGAAGGGTTGAATGGATGTTAATTTGGACCGAGAGTGACCTGGGATGAATAATGAAATATTTGGACAGAGAGTGGCCTGGGATGAATATTAAAATATGTAATTATAAATTATCATGATAAGTTTGCATGATCTGCTTGTGTGGTCAAGTGGATAAGAGAGTGGAATTGAACTACAACATATACATTGACTTAAGGTCAGTTTACTTGTCTGAAGAAGTTTCTTTCAAGCAGAATTATCACTACAATGTAATTCTCATCACCATTCCATCACAAATAAGTGAGACTGTGAGAGTCCCATAATTACGAGTCTTTGCGAGTTTTCTCAATGCTGTAACATATGTAGGCATCAACTGATTCATTTGTCTCCTGGTCCCTATGGTTCAAAACATATCTCTCGTAAGTCTCAGTTCATTCCCCAATGCAATATTTATCCATCTTTGAAATAATGATCTCTGGATCCTTTCTTTGGTCTGAAGTGTCAAAGTCCATTGCATCGATAACATCCAACGCATCTGAACCTACATGTATACAGTTGAGCAAAGTTGCAGTCCTGCATTCCTTGCTCCTGTCTGGATTTTCTCGGTCTCTGAGTTGAGTGGCAATCTCATAGTTCTACCACGCTCGGCTAAAACGTTGCCACTTCACTGCCAGATTTCCTCCGCTTACGTCTAGTTTTTTCTGGAAGTAGTATATTTACAGGCACAGTGATCACAGCGGGCTGAGTACCTGTCCAATTTTGAGCAGTAGTAGTATTTTCTCCTTCACTCGAGGTTGACATAATATTCAGTTTAATTACCACAAGGGCAGCACAAATCAATGGACAGTAATCACAACAATGACTCCAAAAAACCCACCAAATCCTCTCGTTCCACAAGAACAAACGGACAATTTCAGCACATCCCACTTCTGACACCATGTAACGTAGCTGTGAGACAAAGAACTTGACAGAATCTGAAGATCAAAACTCATTTAATCACAGTGAAAGCTATGTTGGCTACAGTTGATCACAGAACAGAGAAAGGCCTGCCACCATCCGGGAACTTTACTTATGCTGGAGCCTAAGGGCCAAGAAACTAACAACGTCGTTACAGATAGTGCTGCACAATATGTTGGCCGACATGTCGATTGACTGATGGTGACTGATGTTCCACCAATACTCTACCGACACTCGGCCACTTCTCTACCATCACTTGTTACAGCACGTAATCATTCAGGACAATACCCAGAGGATATTGGAAGGACTATGGAGTAATCAGTTTGCTGATGCCCTATGACTGCCTTAGCTATGTAATAAATCTGGTGGTTGTTTCATTTTAACCGTCCTCTTTTGCCTTTTACGAACAGAAACAAAGAATATTGTCAGATAGTGACAGTAGGGTTTGATCCAGTGTCCCTTGTCTAGAAGTATTACAAAAAAATGTGAGAGTCCCTGGCTTTTCAAAAGTACCCATTTGTGTCACTTGGTAATTCATTCAAATATGGCCAACTTATCAAACTATGGAAAGTTAACAAAAAACTGTGTACCACAGACAGTCGACCGATATATGACTGAAAGTCAACTGGTATACTGCCGGTTGAGGACTGTCTGCTGAGTGTCAACAGATATACTAATCAAGTATCATCCAAGTATTGACTGACATGTCGAAGCTGTATCGGCCGATACATGGTCAATTGTCGGTGAATATGTCTACCGAAACGTTGCCCGAGACACCAGCGACATGTCAACCATATGTTGGGCGACATACATGTATCACACTGATGTGCAACTGACATAGCAAGCGACAGTCGGCCATGTGTTGGCTGATACTCAGTCGACATGTCAGCTGATTTGTTGACGGATACTTGCCTGATGGTATTGGTAGATACTCAGTCGACGGGTGCCTATTAAAGGACACATGATCACCTTGGCACTACTGAGTCCACTCCTGCTCATTAATGTTTTGTTTGAAGTAATGAAATAATGCAAATGATATGCCATTATCCCCAGATCAATATTATTATTTCCTACAACAAATGCACAATGGAACAAAATGATGATATTACCTTGACACTATTATAATGAATACATACTTGCAATTTCCTGGAAGTTCCAGTCAGCATATGAATGAGGAATGCTTTAAATAGAAGAATATATAAATAGTTTTCCAGGTGAACCCTCAACTCCATAACAGGTTTTAAGCAAGAAATTCAGTCTAAAACAATTAAATAAGCTTAAGCTTTAACACCAGACTCAGGAATGAACTGGGCAGAGGTTGCTAGAGGTACCAAGCTAATTTTTGCGCCAAATTTTCAGACTTTGCAATTTTGGCTCAAACATAACTATAGTCATTTAGATTCATTATCTGAGGCAAGTAACTCGAAGGTCACAAGCGCATTCTCAGCTTAAAACTACGTATTTTAAACTCTGTTCAGAACAGAGTTTAAAATACGTAGTTTTAAGCTGAGAATGCGCTTGTGACCTTCGAGTTACTTGCCTCAGATAATCTGAACAGAGTTTAAAATACGTAGTTTTAAGCTGAGAATGCGCTTGTGACCTTCGAGTTACTTGCCTCAGATAATGAATCTAAATGACTATAGTTATGTTTGAGCCAAAATTGCAAAGTCTGAAAATTTGGCGCAAAAATTAGCTTGGTACCTCTAGCAACCTCTGCCCAAGTAACTCGAGCACCCTAAGCAACCCAAGCACATCAAGCACCTCAACAAATCAAGGAAATAAAGCAAGTCGAACAAGGAAAGCACTTCAAGAAACCGAAGCAGCTTGAAAAGAAGACAAGCACTGTACCTGCATGTTAACCCGTTGGTAGGAATATACATCGGAACGTACATGTATACGGTACAATATATGTTCGCATACACCACGTACCAAGCAAAAACGGCTCTGAGCCATTCTTCCCGCAATTATGGCTTCAAGTTTGGAGCATTATTTGGATCAGGTTTGAATTAGTTATGTATTCTCTCATGTTGGTCATTGGAAGTGCGATTTAAAAAGTTGACGTGCAGTATTTTGTTTAGGTTGAAAGAGGGCTTGTTTCAAAGAATGGAGACATTTTAGCGGTGAGATTGAAGCACATGCGAAGTTTCATTGCGTGAGTCGAAGTGTAACGAACGTTAAAAAGCGTAAAAGCTTAACCAACTAAGCGATCGACTCATCATTCGTACTTCCGTGCAGGAGGTCACGGGGTCGAAGCCCAGCTGAGGAGCAATTGCCGTCTTACGACCCCAGTTCTATGTAAACTATAGTAATATACAATGTACGTTCATGTACATGTCATTCCTGCATGGTGTTGTTGTGACTCTGTCCGTGTAAAAGGACGTATATAAAACATGGACCCCAGGTCCATGCAGCAATTGCTGTGGACCCGGTCCATGGACCATCCCTGTGGACCACCCCTCATTGTAAATTCCACATGTTCTAATGGGTTTTTCAGTGACTGATTAACCCATTGACTCCTGGGGGTTCCCCATTGACGAGTGAAATCGTCTGGCGTTAGACAGAGTATAGCCGGTATGGCTGGTTTAGGCGTCAGAGGTTAACCCATTCACCCCTAAACCAGCCATACTTAGTATTTACTCTGTCTAACGCCAGAGGATTTTACTCGTCAATGGAGAAACCCCAGGAGTCAATGGGTTAAAAGCAGAAAAATTATATGATGAGAGAGAAGTGACCTGTGCACTTGTGGACAATTTAAGCAGGAGCCCATGACTAGGAGTAAACATAAGCCTTTTACAGACCAATCTATTTTTAGACTACCTTTTCCTCAAGAAGACAAAGACAGGTTTGGTCCGGTGATGCTATGATGTCAGGTTAATTTCTTATGAGTTGTCATCGGGCTCCTGCAGGAGTCCCATTCGCGGGAAATTCAATCCAAGAATAAATCGCGGTCTGCAAAAGCACTGCAGTTTGCTCCTAGTTATGGGCTACTGATTTAAGCAATTGTCTCTTCTAGGCACCTATATCACCTATTTGGTGGCTCCAAAGGGATTAGTCTATAACATGCACTTCAAATATACATTCATTTCATTCATTGAGTCCTTCACTGCAACAAATGAGCCCAACAAATTGACCTTCTCTTCACAGCTTAGTTGGTACTGAGCATTGACCGTTCTTGCAGAGGCCATGGGTTCAAATCCTGTTAGAGTCACCAACCTCGTTTCCAGGGTCTGTCTTTTAACTGGCTACAAGAGAAGGGGTGGCGAATGGTACCTCGAAAAATGTGGGTCTCTGAAAATTTTAGCAGGATCTCAAAATCTCGAAAGCGTTTTTTGATAAGTCTCAAAGTCTCGTTTTTTCATGGTTTGTTTTTACCCTTCTTGAATCTCGAAACTTTTTATCAAGGAGTCTCGGGCTCGGATTTTTAACTAGGATCTTGGTGTCTCGGCGAGTCTCGGATTTTACCATTTGCCACCCCGAAGAGAGACCCTGGCAATGAGGTTGCCCAAATTAATTTTATACGATGAGATGAGCTTTTCTTATTTTGTCTGTATTTTAACACCCTTTTAGTGCTGAGGCCATTTTTATTGTCTCTCTGTGCATCAATGTAAGCATTTTAGCTGTTTTAAATGCCAAAAAAAAAATGTAAATGGTTTGTTTATAGCAGAAGTGTGGTTAGCTATCCAGCTAGTTCACCGACACCCCACTTTTAATGGGGACATAGTTTTTCAGTGAGTGATTAACCCATTGACTCCCAGGGGTTCCCCATTGACGAGTAAAATTGTCTGGCGTTAGAGTAAAATACTGTCTGGCCGGTTTAGACGGGTTTGGACGTCAAAGGGTTAATAATCTGAAAGAAACAATTCAAACTTAAAGGAACAGGATCAAGAACCCCAACTAGCAGGAGGTAACCAGTTGGCTATTTAAAAAGCATGGTAGAGTTGAATCAAGGACAACTGGAAACAAATCCAAACCAGAGGTTAGAATGGGATTTGAACCCAGGGTCGCTGAGGGAAACCAAATGCAAACCCAATGCCCTAACCACTGGACCCACGTCTCACCTTCCCTTACAGCTTTTGTCTCATTGGTTAAAGTGCCCTTGTGAAAAAAATCATTTCTTATTTTTCTTTGGATTTCAAAACTACCCTATGTTAACTAAACACTGAGCAACCAAAGTTTTAATCCTTGATTTCAAAAAGACACCTGTTTATTTTTAACTGGAATTTTCCTTTTATTTTAATGGTGTGTCATTACTAACTTTAAGATCTTGGGAGAGCTGGATTGAGGAGAAATGATGTGAAAAGCTCACTATAGTTTAAGAATGCAATGCTTGTGTACGCCACAGAATTAATACCCAGCACAGGAGTTTTGGGCTTCCAGACTTTTAGACTCGCGTTTTGCATATATAACAAGCTGCATTCACACGCTGAAATTTTAAGCTAGTGAGCCCTTGAAGTCACTTTTCCCTGGATCCAACCTTCTGAGGTCCAATCGGTCAGTTTTGAACGTGGGTAATGGCGGACCATGAAATCAAAGCTGAAATTTTTTGCCAGTCAGGTGTTAAGCAAAGACACTTTGAAAATCTGAATAAAAAAAGGAAGTGAGTTTTTTTTTTAATCACAGTTGATCTTGAACATGAAAATGACCATTGAATACATGTAGTCTAAACCTCATTGGCTTTGAATGCTACTTGTTTTTTTATCACCAAGGGTGTTAAGGAGAATTTATTGATGTGAATGATATTGTCAGTAAAAATCGTGAATATTTTCATCGAAGCCTTTGCAGAACATTGATCAAAGAAACATCTGTGTGCTCAATGTTAATTCAAATCAGTATGCTATCCTTAATACTGTAATAATGATTTTGTAAATGTTGCAGGAACTGTTTTCCTTTCACCATCCTCATGTAGCAAGCTCAAGGCTCCGGGTGAGCTAAGTTCACAATGTGTTTTATGTAACCAAAAGGCCATGACCAGAAGTATTGACATTTAATTCTCCAAACTATGAGCACTGAAGTAGACAAGGTCACACTCTACTTTTAGTCTTTTATTATATCGGCTCCAAATGGTGCAAAACAATGGAAGGTATAAACTGCAGGTTGCAGGTCATTGTTTCACCATTGCTGAAAAAACCCAAATCTTTACCAATGCTAACATTAAAAAATAATGTTTAAGCCTAAGGTTAGCATTTTTGTGAAAGTTTGGGTTGTTTTTTAATTAGTTATGGTAGTAATATAGTACTAATTGGAAAATGGATAATTTTTATTGTTTAATTGTTTGCATGGCTGCTTGGATATGTACTGCATTCATTTCTAGTAGTTTCTCACATATGCAAGCAATTTTGTAAAAAAAAAAACTACTTAACTAAATATATGAAGTAAATAATTATGGGTAATTTATACTGTTACCTTTCTTATAACAAGGTTTAGATATATAATGATATTATCAAAGTTGATAGTAAAAGGTGAGAATTTGTTTCACAATAATTCAAATTCAATTGCTTCCATGTCTTGCATCTGAATCAAAATTTCAATCAAATACAGGGAATTTGCTATCTAAATGTAAATTGTAAGCTGTGCAGGTGATGTACTGTAGTTCTACTCACCTTGCAGTTACCAGATGCCCAGGTAGAATGTGAGAAGTGGTTCGAACAACCGTACGATGAGATGACCGCAGCCCACTTAAGGTAAAAGAGGTGTAAAATACAAAATTAATGGAAGAAGTGTTGGATTAGTGGTTCCAGCACTTTCCTTTGACTATTGTTTGGTGGATTCTATTCACTGATGTGGCTTCGTGTGAGTTCTTTTGGTCCTCTACTCAAGGGGTTTTAGTCTGCATGGTTACTCCGTCCATTGTTTCAATCTCACCAAAGACTGAGATTTCAATCTGCTTTAAGTTGCTATGTCCTCTCTCTTCAGAGAGAAGAGCAGTTGTGTGCAGCAATTATGTCAACAGCTTTAGATTTGAAGGAAAAAACTGTATTACATTATATGGGCAGTATGCTACATCTGGATGCCAGATCTGAATTTAAACCACGAGCTAGGCAGTGCAGCCATACCTAGCCGTGTCTGCATAATTACCATAAAACAAAATAAAATAAAGAAAATGTTTTCCTTCAAATAGCTTCTATAGATTCTTTTATAGTCCTATTGTCTGTATCTGTGTGTTGTTGTTTGTGACTCTCTAACATAAGACCTCGAAGGATCTTGCAAACTACCACACAAAATGGATTTCTGCATTCAGCTCAGCACCTCCCTACTGCATGCGTCCTTCCAGTAGCTTCTTCGTTGCACTTCTGAGTCCCTTTGAATACCTGCTCAGGACATCCATTATGATGTTAACTTGGTCAATCTGATAGCTTGGGTATTGCTTCTTTAGTTCCCAGCCTAAGGGGGCACTCATTTGCTGATTTTCGGCCCAGGGACAGTTAATCTCCAGCATAGTGATTGTCTTGTTCTGCTAGTCAATGATCCTAAGGTCTCCTTTGTTGGTGTGCACTTCTTGTGTGGTAGGCGTACACTGGTACATCCCAATATGCCACTGCCTGATTGTTTTCGTAGAGTGGCTTTGGTTGTATGGGGGAGTACCAAGATGGGTAGTCTCTATAAATTGCCGGTCTTTTAGGCGCTCAAAAAAAGGGATCCTTAGTGCTGCATTATGGCTCTCAAGGTATTAATTTTAGTTTATGCAAGCTCACTGCAGCCATATTTAGCATGTGTGCTACTGACTCCACTACTTTGTTGCCCATGGCTTTATTTTTCAAACAAATAGGTGGAACCTTGTCAATTTAAAAAATCTCATGTTCCCTTTTAGAAGCAAAATATTGACTGATTAACATAGCATGCGTGTTTTATGTTGCTGAAATTGGACTTTTAGCTAGTTAGGGGCACTTTAATGTACAATCCATCTTGTTTATATTGGATAAACTATGGGTTCACAGCACAAAAAAAGTATGTTTGCCCAATGGGTTATTTTGATTTCCTGGATTTACTCAGTACGACCTGTTTGTATATTCTTTAAAAACATGTACTTTATGTGTATTCTCAGGGCAGTTTGGGCTGTAGCTAATGCTGATTATGTGGAAGCACGTGCAGCCCAGTCAGTTGTTGTTCAATATCCTTTCATAAAGTAAAACATAATGTGTTGCACATACATGTAGGAGATGAGGTAAGATTAATGTGATCATTGTGCGAACCTTTTTTTATAAGCCCAATGTAATTCCAGGTAGAAACCAAAATATGGAGAAAATCCCATCATTTGATTCAGATGCAAAACTCTACCTGGAAATTCTTATAAAGTTGGGAGTTTAAATCAGCTAGGGTTAAAATTAATTCTGTCCGCCGACTGTTGGCCGATTTTGCCACAAACACAGACTACCAGGCGGTCGACAGTTGGTGATCTGTCGGTAACCTTAGTTTGAAAACAAATGGCTCTATTTGGAGCCACCAAATAAAACAAAGCACTGACCAGCACTTAATTTTGAGCAGATTTAAAGAATCAGACTGGAGGGTATACTTCTGTAGGGATTAATTCAAGTTGGCAGCTTCAGAAATTGTGTACATGTCAAGTTATGTAATTGAAGTGTAGTGGTGGTGTTCTCGGCAGGCTGATCCTTTTTGATAGTTATCCACATTTATTGAAAAAGAAAATAACATGAAAAGATAAAAATAATAGCACTTGGAAATCAACTTAAGAATGATTAATTACCACCTTGAAACTTTACCTGTACTAGTCTAGATGTCAAAATTTTAATTAAGGGCAGAAAAGTAAGATTGGAAATCAACTTAAGAATGATTAATTACCACCTTGAAACTTTACCTGTACTAGTCTACATGTCAGAATTTTAATTAAGGGCAGAAAAGTAAGATTGTATAGTGGAGTACCAGTAATTTGTTCTTAGACTAGCTATAATTATTTCTTTTTTCCGAGTTTTTTGCCTTAACAAGTGAAACATCTTTCACCCGTGCTTTCCAGAGTCAGAAAGATGAAAACTGGTATGTTCATACGTGCAATGGAAAAAATTGTCTATTACTTTTCGTCATTGTTACAAAATTTTGCTCTTTTGAGTGTTGTCATGCAAAATATCTTATTAAAAACTAACTTAAGGTACATGTAGATGACCTTATTTTTACGAGCCTCAGGGTAACATGTGACAGTCAAAATTATGGCCCTCGGTTCAAACCTTTTACCTCCCCTTCCTCGTCAATGCTCCATTTTACGGTATTCAAAGCTACAGCTACATGGAACAGAGGAAAGTCGAAACACGTCGATCAAATGACGCGGTCGAACTGGCAACCCTCCAGCCCAGAAGGCCACACACTAACCGACTGAGCTATGCCTCTTGATTAGCACAATGTTTTTTGCTTTTTGTATTAAGCTGCTTTTTGAAAGAGTTTTTTTGTGTGATTACTTGTAGAGAAATTAAACAGTGATTTTTTAAGAGGAAACAATGTTATGTGCATTTTCGACAATAATACTATCACTGTCTTGTCATTGCTATCATGCAGCAGCATCATAGAAGCGGAGGGCTTGCCCAGACTTCATGACCCTTATCTGCATTTGTTGAAACCTTTAATCTTACATCATTGGTGTCAGTTCAAGGTTATTTGATAAAAAAAAAACAATGTTTTGGCCTCCATTGCTTAAGAATCACTCACCATTTCTTCCTTACAGTATTTCCTTGATAATGCCCTGAGCACATACTGTAGTTGTAACATCAAATTGCCAAACTTTTCAGCAGAGTAAGAAACGAGAGTCAAATTTACTGACTCCATCATCAGGCACAACAAGAGAATTCTAGCTTGTATCGTATAATTGATTTTGATGCTATGGATATGTAATGTAAAGAGATTAGTGTAGAGGATTAAAAGAGAACTGGGTAATTTTCTTATGTATGTTTAACTTATTTTTCATTTGTTCGATCTGCCAGGGCCTTGCCACTTTTGAATGTGGTTACTCTAGATTTGAGATTATTTGCAATGAAGGTACATGTTATTTTTGATGCAACAGGGGAATTGCTGTGTAAATAATAGTTATTGTTTGTCTCCAGTGTTTCAAACCTCTTAAGCTTCCCTTGTACTACATGTATTCATGAACAAAGGTGATTGCAAGGCAATGAATCAGAATGTGCTGAAAAAGTTTCTGGTTTTGTAATCATCATAAATTTGACATTTAATTGATCTAATTGCCAGTAAAAACAGGACTCAACATGGTAGATTGTTCATTCCTTGAAAAAGCCTTAATAATAATGTGATTCCCTTTCCAATGACAACAGCCCATGGATATTTACATACCGGTATAATGCCTTTTTTGCATGGTTTTCCAATGATTAAAAAATGGTCTTATTTTGTGTAACCACTTTAGTAAAAACTTATAATGCCCATTTCAACTTTCTACAGTTGTTTAGTTTGATCTCAGCCATACCAAGTCAGTGGGAGATAATTCTAAAAAGGAATGATCGCTGTTGGTACTTTAAAAATGCAAGTTAAAATCAACAGGCTTTGAAAATCATGGAATTGAACAAAGCTAGGACTTAAAAACATCAAAAGTACTGTTTAAAACAATGTGACATTGATCAAGTATCAATCCAAATTAAAAACTATATACAATGTACCTGTGATAACAACTATTTTCTAATGAATAGGCTGACAAACAACTTGTTGAAAGTGGACAAGGAAAACCAGGAGAGATGCTGGAGAAAGCAGCAGAGGTCATGATGGGATGCTTCAGAGTTTGTGCCAGTGACAGGTTAATATTGAGCTTTGCTCAAGGGGAGCTTACCATTCACCTCTTACCGTATTCTTTTTTTTTATTCTCGGAAATTCCATAAACGTGACTCAAGCCACCATGTTACTGCTTTCAACAGTTTTCAGATACTGTATGTCCAGAAATGGAAGTAGTAAAAGATGTCCACTTGCTCTTTTCTCCAACTTCAGCATCACTTGTTTCGTGGAATCAAAAAAAATTAAAAAACCGTGCTTCTCAAGGAAAGACAAACAGCTACACTTACTCTGACCTAGAGAAAATGCTGACTCTAACCTTTACCTTATCGTTGGAAATAGGTTGCAATTACTTAGACAGGACACTTTGTTGTGGATGTCATAATTGAGCATGCATCTAATTGCCTTTATTTATGGACACAAGTGAACGTTTTGTAGCAAACAGGGAGATTCACATGTGTCTGTCTTGAACACAATACAGTGAGGTAAACAAGTTGGTCAAAGTGAAAGAGATTTGAGACCTTTTGGTCTGACTGGTTAAAACTGGACTTCCTCCTGGGGCCCGTTTCTCAAAAGTTCCGAAAAGCCATTTGTGAAACTGTCAACCACTTTTTCTGGAAAGCCCATCTTTTAACATGATTTAAAGGTAACAAAAAGCAAAATGGCTGTGAAGTTTGACAACTTAAATCGTCTCCGTTCTTGAGATACAAAGGGAATTGTGACACCCGAAAATGGCCCGTAAAGTTTCGGGACTTTCGAGAAACAGGCCCCAAATAACAGACGTCCAGAAATTATGCACATAATTAGATGCGCAAAGATTTGGATAAGAGTCGCAAAGTTTCCCTAATATTAGTAGCGCATGTGTGATAATTGTGTATATAAGCTTTAGATATAATTGACTCTTTGCATTGGAGGCAACAAAATCTAAATGTACATGTATGCTTTATGACCTTTTTGACAGTCGCTCTTCCCTTGATGTATCCAAGAAGTGGGGCATGCTGGCACTTGTCAATCATTTGTTCAAGATTTACTTCAAGGTACACTGTTCTTATCACATTTTGAAAAGAAAGGGGAAGAAGCTCTTGGTGATTGAAATATTCTTTAATATGCCAGAAGAAAATAAGGATTTTTTAAACGTGGCTTATAGTGCGAAGATCTTTGCAGTGATAAATGGCCAATATAACGTGAAAGGGAAGGTTGAAAAATATTAATTACATTATCACAATTTAATGTGGTTATTTTTGCAGATAAATAAGCTTCACTTATGCAAGCCTCTCATCCGAGCAATCGATAGTGCACCAATTAAAGATCAGTTTAAGCTGGCTCATCTAGTCACGTACAGGTACAGTAGGTCTACACCTTAGTGGGTGCAATTCATTTCATATGCAAAAGGTTCTTTTAAAGTGCTTTTAGCTTTGTAAAGTAGTTTGATCCTGGAGGGTCTTCTTTCATTTTACCAATTTTATTACAAAATATGATGAAATCTCCTATATAATTGCAAACTTTCAAGTTAAAGTTGCTAATAACAATAATTGTTATTGCTTCCTTGTGCTAGGTATTTTGTCGGAAGAAAAGCTATGTTTGACAGTGATTTCAAAGCTGGTAAGTTTTTAGATTTGATGCGCTTCTTTCATAAGACTTGTTACATGGAACAGCCATGTTCTGTACCATGAAACAACTGAGTGCATTGCTGCTCTATCCTCCTTGATTTTTTCTTTTCCAACTTGTGTTGTATTAATGACAAAGCCTAAAGAAGATTGTCTTGCCCCAGTCTTGTAAAACCCATGCCACTTGTGCATGTTTTGTTGAAAACTGGAGAACCTGTTCACAGACTAGGTCCATTTGCCCTCGCTGAAATGACGGCTTAGGATGCCTTTTTGAAAGGGAAAGAGTTCTGAAGAAACGGGTCATTCTACCATAAGGAGATGATTTGTGGTAAATGCACGTGCAAGGAATATGTGCATAGATTGAAGAGAGATGTTGCTGTAGAAGCATATCGTGGACATTACTTGGTCAATGAATATCAATAATGAAGAGGTACTGCAATACACTGGAGAAGACCATTTGATTGTAAATATCAAAAAGAGCTGAAAGTATGTAACCAATGCCTCATATAAACTTGTCTCATAATGGCATAGCAGGGAACACTGCAAGACAAGTACCGTGAAAAATGATGTCTGTGTCCTGACTTAACACTAAGTTTTTGTACTTACATTCTTTTCAGCGGATGAATACTTAACGTTTGCATTTGAACGCTGTAATATATCATCAAGCAAAAATAAAAGGTAATCTATGTCCCAGACAAAAAAAATAAAATAAACAAAACGACAGCTCTATCATTAATAGTTAGCTGTAAGGAACTTGTGAAAGCTAGTTCATTAAACTAGTTTAAGGTCTGCCTTCTTTACTTAAGTCGTTTAATTCTTAAGTCATGACGACTTAAGAATTAAACGACTTAAGTATTAAGCTTCCTTTTCTTATTTATTTCTGCTGCCTTTTGCATGTTTAGTGTCTTGCTCTGCTTGCTTTTTGTATCTTAGCTTATAATTCAATCTAATTTCGTCGCTCTTGCATTTCATTTATAGTCCTAAGTTAGGAAGGGAGCTCATAGTATTGAACCCCTATGGCTTCCTTTGAGCATCCTCGCCAGGATAAAAAAAAATCTTTTCTTTTATTTTGTGTAATAAATGTGTTACTTTAATCCTTTAACTTTTTACATACACACGTATATGTGCAATGTATTTAAATTGTTTTTTCTTCCTTTTTTTTTTTCCTCTGGCAAATGAATAAATAAATAAAATAAAATAAATATAAATATAAGGGAATTGCTTTTTGATGGAGAACTTAGTAATTTGGTTCATACCGAGTGACCGGCAAGAGGGACTTTAAGATCTACTACGGCGACGGCTACGAAGACTCAGAAGACGTCTCTTCAAAATGTAACTTTGCGCAATCCTAAAGGCGCTGTTAAACTGTGAATTTTTTCCTGCAACTTGTCTCGCAACGGCATTGCGAGACAAGTTGCAGGAATCATTGCCCAGTACGACATACCGTGCAACGGCCAAAAAGGTTGCGAAACCAGTTGCAGAAACCGGCTTTTGCGGAAAATAGAATCGAGTTCTACTTTCCGCGTCGGTTGCAACGAGTTTTTTAAGCATTGCGCAGCGTAACATCTGTCGTGCAACTTGCGTCGCAACGGTTTGCGGCACCAGCTAATGAAACTGTTCGTTTAACCTCATGAAACGTTGCTCAGTGTAACACCCGTAAGGAAAGGAAATGAACTTTATTTAAGTATCTGGTCGTTCCAGCGCTGGAGCAGCAATTGGAAACACTGTAAACTGAAGTTAACAATTATCTCAAATCAAGTAAAATGTTGGTTTTTGAAGAGAGGGGAAAACCGGAGCTGGTATCGTAATGCGAGAACTTTTGTCGAAATGGCGTTGCGAGACAAAGTTGCACGGAAAATTGCACAGTGTAACAGCGACTTCATCTTTCGCGGTTATTTCATCTCGTTTAGTTCGTACAATGTAGGCGAATTGTCCTAAAATTTAATTTATACGAGCGGTTTCAGATTAACAATATGGAATGAAAGATTCGCATTTGTACGCTCACGTTGTCGTTAAAACCTCAAATTTGGTGATTTCACGTTATTGTCAGGCAAAGTACGGCAATAAAATGCGTGCTGCACGTGCAGCACGGTTCTTTTCCTCTTGTAACCAATGATTTTATTGTTTTGTGTCGTTGCCGTAGCCGTCGTGATTTCTTAAACTTAGTAGGGAGTTTAAGAATCCACGACGGCTACGACGACGACGACGTCACTTCAAAATATAAGTTTGAGCTATTTTAAGTATTTCGTTATTGTTCCATTTTGTTTATATTATACAATAGAGCGGTTTTCAATTGAGTGTCGAAAGTAATTTGCGAATTGCTTTGGTTTTGCAATAGAGCGAGTTTCAATCGAGTGTCGTAAAACCAAAACCAAAGTAATTACTTTGGCCAATCAAAAAGGACGGAGACAATCCAGTAGACCAATCAAAACTCGCAGTAATTACACGTAGCCAACTCAAAGCGCGGGAAAATGTGCACGCGCAAGCCGCAATTGGTTTTGATTTCACTTTTGATTGGTCGAAACAATGGGGCGAGAACTTTGAACCGATTACTGAGTGAAGTAATGCAAAACCGAAGTAATTCGCTAATTACTTTCGACACTCAATTGAAAACCGCTCTACTTCACTCAGTGATTGGTTCAAATTTCTCGCGCCACTTTTTCAACCAATCAGAAGTGAAACAAAAACCAATCGTGGCTCGCGCGTGCACATTTTCCCGCGCCTTGTGTCAGCTACGTGTAATTACTTCGAGTTTTTGATTGGTTTACTGGATTTCCTCCGTCCTTTTTATTGGCCACTCGATTGAAACTCGCTCTATGGGCGAAGTGTCCTATAACTGGATTGGTACGGACTCATTTGAAGTAAAGAGTGAGACTGAAAGATTCACTGTAGTTTGTCCACGTTGTCGTCAAAACCTTAAATTTGGTCATTTCACGTGGTAGTTTTGACGAGTAAAATGCGTGCGGCACTTGCATCACGATCATTTTGGTTCGTTTATTATTAACTAATAATATTACTGCTTTTTGGGGATGTCGTTGCCATAGCCGTTGTCGTTTCTTAAACTCCCTACTTCCTAATAACGGTGACAGCACCTAAATAAACCCAATTCAACTTTACCTTTTACTTCTATTTCAGGGCAATTTTAGTTTATCTTATACCTGTGAAAATGCTGCTGGTGAGTGCTCCGACTTCCTGGTTTTAGGTGATTTTGCCATAAGGAAGAAATATCGATCTCCTCACAGGTTGTTTTGTTCACAGAAAGTCAAAAGTTGTTATTAAACAATTTATTTTTTAGGGTTTATGTAAGGTTATATCTGAGTTTAAGGTGACTGATCATATTCAGAGCGAAAAAACCACAACCTTAAAGGGGCACTGTCATGTTAAATTTGCTGATTTAGCTCAGAACTGGATAAAAATCTAAATTAACACTTTTAGGTCACACGTATGACATTTCCGAAAACCCACTGACAAGATATGAATGAATTTATGGCACAATGAGCTATTCGTATTTAATTTTGGCGACTTTATGAAGACAACGTCTCCAAACTTGAAACAACTGGCAGTGCACTTCAATGGTTATTGGCAACAAGACAGCATTATTTTTTCGTCTTCATTGATGCAAAGACGTCTTTTGTGTTTTAACGTTTTGCCCCTTTAAATCACCAGTCCCTTGTCCCAACGGTTTCTTGTCACTGACCATCTTAGCTGAGGCAGAGTGGTTGACAGTTCAAGTTGAGTGCACTGTCAACTTGATCTTTCAAGGTGTCATTTCAAAGTCTCCGGCTTTAGAACGCTTTTGGAAGTGACCCCTTTTCGAAAGAAATGTCATTGTTTCATTCTCCCTCTTTCTAGGGCTATATGCCCAAAGGAGAACTACTATACAAATACAACTTGACTCAGTTCGTCGATGTTGTCAGAGCTGTAAGGTATGATATTTATTAACCTGGTGATGCATTTCTCATAATGGAGGCAAAGCTAGTGTAGTCAGGGCTGAGTGCTATTTCACCTGTGTGCAATTAGACAACTACAATTACAGTGTCTTCGTAAAGCATATCCTGTACGGGTTTATTAAGATCTCACAAAATGACCAGCTCCCAATTGGCTATACAGTTTTTCAGACTTTTTTTTTATGACTGCTACCTGAGACGAACGAAGTCTTAACAAAATAAGGAAAGAGGCTGGTTTTAAGGATCATTCCAGTCTGGTTTAGGAGCTTTAAAAGTTTATGTTTGTCTCTATTTCTAACTTGAAATCTTGTTCCTAGTTAAGAAAAAGAAAAAGTGAAATTAATTTTAGAGATTGACTTATACATTCATTTTTCAGAATGGGCAATCTTGCACTTTTAAATGAAACCTTAGAAAGTCAACAGGTAATTTGTGCCAACTCCACTGATTGCGAACTTAATCACGCTGCATTTTGAGTTGAAATGATCATGGCGCTTGGCCGTTTGTGCAAGTCACGTGCACCAATTCAATTGCAATTAAAACCAATCCTTTGCACTACGAGATCGTTAAAGTTGTCTTTTTTGCTTCGCTTTGGTCGGAAACGTGTACAGTACTTTTGACCCCATGAAGCAATAGCAATCCCATTCGTCCTGGGATTAAACTATCTTCTCTAGCAAATTTTCATTTTGTTGGTCAATACACACGTTCGCTGATCACATGAATGAATAGGCTCTTTGCACTCTCTTGCAATGACTGTAACTAGTTCAGAGTTTCCAAAAACACATGCATGCGACGATCTACAGCAAGCAAATACTGAAAATATCAAATATTGTGAATACAAATTCGTGAAACTATTTTCCATAAAACAAAAATAGAGAATCGTATCCCTTTATTTATCGTTACATAAATGCTATTTTAAAAAATTCCAACTGGCATGATTAAGCACATTCAATTTTTATTTTTTTTACCTGTATGTAGGTTGTACTCGATTAATCTTGATTATTATAATTAGTATGATTCTCCACCCCATAGGTATTTTTTATCCAATGTGGGATTTACCTCATCCTGGAGAAGTTGAAGATCATAACGTATAGGAACTTATTCAAAAAAGTGTAAGTCGTGAAATCTAATTTGTGATGTATTTTGGAAGAAATAGTTGAGTAAGTTCCCAAATGTTGCATCTGTGCAGGTCCGTGCTTAAAAAATCGTTGTTTTAACTTCACACAATAGAGACTTTAGCGTACTGTGGTTACATATTTCATGTACCCTTTCAAATATGAATTACGGAAGAAGTACATTGCCCTTTTCCTGAGATGTTCGTCTTGTTGATATGATGCAGGACTCTACTTCTAAAAACACACCAGTTGCCTCTAGATGCTTTTGTGGTCGCCCTTAAAGCGATGAAGGTGAGTAACTAATGAATACACCTCTAGGAAAACTTCGTAAGTGTCGCAACCCTTATAACTTTGCAATTTTTCAAATGATAGTACTTTTCAGATTTCTTTTGTTTCTTTTCGCGTGCTGTGCTATCTCCTGGAATAGCCACATTAACTATTCTGCCAGAATTCATCTTCTCTTCAAATACCGCAAGATCTGGTCTTCTTGCCTCAATGGGGACCACAACTGTTTCCGATAAAATAGAAGTAATTAGCCGAGGAACTCCAGCGAAATAAACCAAAAAAAAGAAGAAACAAATATGGCAGTTAATGATGCAAACTGTGGTGATGAGCGCTGTGCGGCTGCTCAAGGCTAATTCTGCGGAATTTTATATTTTTGTACACACCTACTGAGGGAGAGAAGCAACGTTCATAGTTCTCAAATCATGGTAACCATTTTACGCGGACTGCATTGCATAGCACGTTGGAGAATTGTCCCAGGCCTCTCACTGCCTGGTTGTGGGACAAACATTGCTGTTAGGATGTTGTGCTTATATATAGAGGATATTACACGGTGGCGAGAAGATATGAATTTTATGTTCGAGTGGCAAGAACAATATCTCACGAGTGAGAGAAGCGAACGAGTGAGATATTGTTCTTGCCACGAGAACATAAAATTCATATCTTCGAGCCAACGTGTAATGTTCTTTTTATTGTATGGAGACTAAATATTGAATATTTCCGATTTTATTGTTTCAAAGTAGTCAAGTTTTACAAATACGGCTGGGCTTTATAAAAAAAGGCGGGAAAAAAAGGCGCGAATCGTGACGTCATTGAACGATACGACACTCACAAAGGTGACATACGGAAAATACGCCACTCGGCTTCCGGATGAAGTGGCGTATGGAATCTACGAGTGGTTTAGTTCCCAGTAAAACACTCCATATAATAAGTTGTTGTATTCTCTTTGAATTAGTTCACATTTTTTTTATCTTAAAGCCCTCTTGTTTAAAATCTTCTCATTTTTTTCTTAGGTTGAAGACATAGATGTTGTTGAAGTCGAGTGTATAGTCGCAAATCTTATCTTTGCGGTAAGTTGGTTCGTTCTTTAGGAGAACACAACCACTAGAAGCATCAAGTGGTCTTAAACCATAACATATTGGAGACCTTTACATCGTAGGACGAGGGCGACTTCGAGTCGAGTACGAGTTTCCTTACTGAGCATGCGCATAAGGTTTGGACTTGACGAAACTCAAGAAAGCGTCACGCTATTCGCTACTCGAGGATTATTACCAATAGTTCTCTAGTAGCGTAGCCAATTAAAATGCAGGATTTGCATTAGTCCACTAATTGGGTGATACCAATAACGGTTAGTACCGTCAAACAACAAGTAGGCCATTTTGTTTCAAGTTTAATCAGCCGATTAAGGAGTTAAACTTCCTCCGGAAGTGTATGACATTTAACCCTCCGATTAGAGTGAGATTAGCGTTAATCGGGCTTTGGGCAATGCAGTCGAATCGCAGATTAATTTGTAATAGTCGGTTTAGCAATTTAGTCCTCGCGGTTTTGAACAACCGGGCTAAGGGATCATTTCACCGGGAACTAAAAGCTTTAAATTTAATGTTTTTGCAAAGTTCTTGAATGAATGTAATTCAAGAAATCCATAATAAGCGGTTTGAAAACCCAAAGTTGACTTTTTCAGTTAGTAGAGCACTTCTGCTCCGCTAATTACGCTGAATTATCAGGGGTCGCGGAGAGTGAGGGGGCTGGAGCTCTGTAGCCCGGTGTTGTTTTCGGCTTGGCTTCGCGGCTGGGTAGATATCCACCACTAGCTACCGACGCTGAATAGAAAATTACAGTTTGAAGCTATGAATTCTATATAATTCGTATCTTCTCGCCACCGTGTATCGTCTATATACCGAGTCAATATAATGCCCCGCGTTTTCTGTCTCGTATGTTCAGACAGAAGGAGCGCCCAGTTTCTTCGCCAATGTAGAAAGCTGATATAATGACAATGTTGTAAAATCTGTTTCACTTGATTTAGGGTTACATCAAAGGTTACATATCGCATCAACATCAGAAGCTTGTTGTGAGCAAACAGAATGCATTCCCTGCATTGATAAGCTTCCTTTAACAGTCAGTGTATGGCATGGATCAGAAAGGACTGAATGAAGAACTTTCTTGAGGAACTCTTGGTACTTTTCAGCTTTAAGCTTGTTTTGCGCCTCCGGGCTTTGGACCACTGACATTGCGAAGGACATCGGTATTAAAGGAAGCGGTTTCTGTGCTGTCTTGCTTCATGCAACAACAACGGAGAAACAATGGTCATTGGGAATCCGCTCTAGTTCCAAAGAAAACAAGCTTGACAATTCAGCTTTTGACAGGTGATGCACTTCACTGCTGACATTTGAAAGAACCTCGCTAGGATCGAGCAAGCAGATTTTGAGCTGTCGTGCTCCAAGTTTACTACCCTTTCATTCAGTGGCTCTGAGCAACGCAAATCTATGTTCAAAGTGAATCTGCTCGTGTTTCAAGGAAAACAAGGAAACCATTTCAAAACTTAACTCCTAAACGTAAACTGTGGTTGAATCACGCACGACACCCTTTCTTTTCTTACTCCGATGCCCTCTTTAAGTGGTTTTTTTTTACCAAATCAAAATTTGGCTCATCACAGAAGCAAATGAGCTTGAAAAGCTTGGAGAAAAAGGTTTTCAATTTGTTTTCTCTTTTGATTATATTTCAAAGTACACTTGATTATTGAAATGCTGCTAATTGCTGATTTTTTCGTCTGCGTACGACTCCAAGATCCTCCAAGGTGCGATTTCATTTGCGCACGGGTAGAAAATCAATTGCGTGAAACCTGGAACCAATAGAACTACGTCTAGGCCAGGAGCCTACGACTTCATTACTCTATTGTAGGTTTATGTAACGGCATTTTCACGGATCAAGCTATTTTTAGATGAATCCGTAAGGACGATGCCTACTATTGTTATTCCGCATACGTTCTGCGCATCTCGAGATACTCGGGTTTCCTATCGGTGATGCTTACTAATACAAGGACATTTTTGCACGGTTTAAAAATATCTGGAGAAAGTAGATCTTAGTAAGTACTCTAGGTATCCAAAAAGAAAATTGGGAGTAACCGTGAATTTTTGAGCGATAAATAAGCTTCAATTTGAGAAGAACGCCACACATTGCTTT
>NC_090881.1:19241195-19251195 GCF_036669935.1 Montipora foliosa
CCGTTGCGTGCCTTGGTGCAAAATGGACTCGGTGGACAAGATAGGATAAGAGGAACTTCAGGAATGACCCTTGGTGGTTTTCTCTCATTGTTGAGTAGGGCAAGAGTTGAATGATCTGAAAATACTTTGCCGTTTACTTTTTGACTGGCAATGTCTTTGGATGTATGGTAAAGTAGTGAAGATGCAGGAAGTTCTTGTTGGTTAACACCTTTTACTATCTCTTTCGGTTTAAGGTGAGTCGGAGATCTATTTGAAATATTGATTTGTCCAATGC
Organism: Montipora foliosa; assembly: GCF_036669935.1. Lineage (NCBI taxonomy): Eukaryota > Metazoa > Cnidaria > Anthozoa > Scleractinia > Acroporidae > Montipora > Montipora foliosa. The sequence goes on from NC_090881.1 coordinate 19,241,470, forward strand.
TTCCCCATTCTACAGGGCTTGAAAGACGATCATTTAAAGGCTCAGCGGCTTTCTCTTTCTGGTTGTCACTAAAACGCCCGGGTTTGGTGATGTGGTTACTGTGATCTGGGGAGGTACTCCTTGACTTATCTCTACTGACGTCTGCCATCTCTTTCCCATTATAAGAATCGTCACGAATTCTGTTGTCGTTCTGAATTCTGTTTAGCGGAACACGAAAAGGGTAAAACGGATGATTGTCTCGAGCATGAAAGATCTCATTTTGTTTGACATTGTGCCAAAAACCGTTTCCCTCCGATCTGCTTCTTTTGGAAAAATCTCGCAAAACTCCATTCAGCTCATCATTCGGCAGCAGGTGATGGGGAGTCCACACAGAACTGCCTTGATGTCTCTTTCTTTCCCTCACTGGAAGGTTGTGATATTTCAACCATCCAGCTCTTTCCATCAATCTTGTGGCAAATGGCGCAGAAACGTACCAATCAGGACGGCGCTCTGTAATCACTTCGTTTTTCCCTCCAATACTCTCGCTTCGTTTCAAACAAGGCTCTTGTTCTTCGTTTGAGATACTTTTCTCTGGAGTCCTTTCATTTTCCTGTGATTCCCGAGGCTTTGCCTCCCAGTAAAATTCATAAGGCTCCTGGAATTTCCAGTTTCCCATGGAACTGGGAGAGCCGTTTGGACTCAAATTCTGTTCCTCAATTGTGTTTTGTTTTTCCGCCAAACGAGAATTCTCAGAATCACAAGCACCCTCTTTGGGAACAGAAGGCTGAGTTCTTTCATCGAGACTCAGTGAGAGACATCTTGGGCTGAGAATTTCTGTTTCGCTTTCCCGCCTCTTTTTTGATGGGCTTTGTAAATTCTCCACAGAGCCTACACCGTTCTTGTCGGTCGATGTTTCCTCGCTTTTATCCACCGTTCTTGGCCTTTTGCTTGAAAAATGGTTTCCTGACAAGTTGCAGTGATCTTTGTTCTCCTTTGAATCTTGAGCAAATTCCATTCTTGGAAAAGGATAAAAAGCTGATGGTATCCATTTGGATGAGGTTTCATTGAGATGATAATGATCTCTGTGCTTAGTGTCGTCTTGTGTCCCGAAGACATTTTTACCGCTTTTCTTAGTATCCTCGTCCTCTCTCGTGCTCATATCCCTGTTAAATATCCTTGAGACACTTCTCCTTTCCTGCCCATTTATCAAATCGATAGGTGCCATAGCTTCCATTTGATAACGAGGAACGCAACACTGAACGTCCTTTATGGACATCGGTGGTAAAAACCACAGCTGGGGAGGAATTAATTCTCTATTTCCTGTTGTTTGTTTCGCTTTAAAAGCACTCATGAAGTACGATTCAATTGCCATTTGCTCGCTTTTCGTATCTCTCTGTGTGGGTTTGCCATGTGTAAACCGCATGTTTTCACCAGACAGCTTGTATAAACGTCTTAATGAATCTCCGTATCTGTCATATGAAATAACGTCTTGTAAAGCGAGTAAGTCTTCTCTTTTGGTACCTGACAATGGAAGAGATCATGGTTCCTATTATTTCAAGTGATGAGAAAAGAGGATATCAGATGCAACCACAGAGGGCAACACCAATACAAATACAACAATTGATACTGAATCATTGACCATTAGCCTGGGACGGGGACAAAGAGCAAAATTCGTGATTTATGCTACGAAAAAAATCGATAACAAGGCAGTTCCAAACAGAATCCATTTCGCAATTTATGATTTCTTTCTTCCGGAAACTCAACTTGAGGGACATATCTAACTTCGAAGGGTAAATTGGGGAGAAAGGTTCTCCCTTTACGTTCTGAAGAACAGAATTGAGAAATGAAGTCTTCAAATCACCAGTGGCTCAAAAGAAAGTCAGATCCTTGATCTGCAACAGGTCTTACATATGTTTTAGTCTATTTGACTCTCTAAAGTTCTCGTGTCTTTTTCGTACGTGAGAAATTTAGCGACAAAAAAAACGGGAAGACATCTCGAACTTCTCCAGCAGGTCTGAAAGATTAAAACTCTTTCTTGTCTGTGCCGCATCAAAAAGAAAGTTAAGAAGCAAAACCTGTCTATCTATTGAAGCATTTTGTTTTTGTTGTTCTTGTTATCGGTTATCGTGTTCCTCTAATGAATAACCTTGAATAGCTATTAGCCTTAAAAGCACACCCGCAAACATCACGAGAGTTAAGCATTCAAGCTTTCTCATAAAATCTTGCGTTGTGGAAAGTCACATTTCCGTGGTGATTTCCGTCACTTCTTCGAAAAACCGGGACACGAAACGTTATTTAAAACCATTTTATGGCCGTGCTTCGAGACGGAAAAAATTTGTCTTTTGATTATACAGTACGACACGACGTATAACGGGACAGATTAGCAACAAAAACATCGAGCTAAATTACTGTTTGACTGAGGCGTCCGTCTACCCCAAACTTCTCTCTTGGGCGAAGACCTACTCAAGTAAAAAGGGTTGTGAAAGATGCATTTGTATGGAAATATCGACAAAGCACGAAGTAAATGTAGCCCCCTGTTTTTGTTGCTCGAATCATTTCCAAAACTGTGGAAAGAACAATTGAAACTTAAGCCGATTAGCTCGTGAATCTTGCCCAAAATTATGACATGTTTTGACGCCTTGATCCAGCTTTGAAGACATCTCCTGACAAGATGTTGTTTCGAAAACGCTTGAAATCGAAATTATCTGTGTTGTAGATACAAGTGAGAAATGGAAACAAAGCGATGGTAAGTTATTGTTTGAACCTTTTTACATATAATTGATTTTCCGAGAGGTAACACTAACGATGTCGCTGTTGCAACCAGCTGGGAACTTTAAGAAACTTTCGTGTCCGTGTATTAATTTCGTGACGCCCTAAGTACTTCCCTTCGCAAATTTGGCCTTTCTGACCTCCAATAAAGTAAAGTCTTGTATGTTACAGATAACACCTTGGAAAACAAGGCCGAGAAGAGGGATTAACGACTACCGCTCGCTATTCATTCTTCGCAAAACACGCGATTGGAAAATTCTCTTGCCATCGAAAATCACCAATTTTCGCGTCTTGAAATGCTGCGTAAGATGCGTGGTAACCTCTAGCCACTCAACTTATTGATATGAAATTGCCTATCGATTTTCAACACTTAAATCAATTGTTTTTAATTGCAGTTCAAAACTTCATCTTCTTTGAAATGGTAATTTCCGCTGAATGTTCAATACCGTATGCAATGAATTCCGGTTTATATCTTAGCAGCAGCGAAAACGGGAATTACTTACACCATGGTAAATTACAATTCTGAAGAAAAACAAAACCTTCATGGCTTCCGCTTCGCTCTTTTTTGCTCCGTCAGTCAAGTTTTTTGGAGACGCGTGTTATATCCGAAAGCAAACAAGACCAGTCCCAAGATGTCAATGGCAATTTCCATTAGCTTTTTCGTGTAACTAACTTTATTCCACATTTGAATATGAATGCCCCTTGAATAAAACTATTAGGTTTCGTTTGTCAATTAACCTTGCGGAAGGTTTTCTAATTTTCACTTTTGTTCGTCTTGTTTAGAAAGACTTGTAGTCTGTCAGGACCAACATCACTGTATTGAAGCGATCCATAAACTTCCACCCCAACTTCTTTCATGCTCTCAAACTCATTTCAAAACAGAAATTTTCGTGATGCGAAAACAGTTGCCTCTCAGAAAAAAATTGTAATGCGCCCTAGGGAGGCTGTACTGTTGTGTTTTTTGGCAAGCGCTTGCCTTTTGTTTCTGCCACCTAACAAAAAAATCCCTTGTTAAGGAGGACCTGTTTAACACTCGGTGCCCGCTTTCTTTAAGATTTCCTTGCCCGCTTCTCATTCAAGTTGTTAAAATTCAAGAAACACGTTTAAGACTTCGAATCATTCTGCGCGATTCAAGTCGAAATTCGCTTCTCTATGTACATATTAAAATTCGTCAAGGACGAAGTATAGAAGATGCACTATTGTTCCTGTTTAATTCATCGTGACCTCCATGCCCCCATGCTAAAAGAAACTAAAAAACTCAGCATGAATTTTTTCGAAAATATTTCGTGAGAAAAATGCACAGTGACAGACAGCGTTTTGAGGATTCATTCTAATAACCAGGAAAATACAGAGCTCTCTCTCTCGTAAAATTCGGAATCAGGAGGTTCAGAAACAATTCACAATTGTATTTTATCGTTGTACGTATGCAAAGGGCTTGAACAATCGATCAACGAAATAACCATATTTGAAAATTAAACCTTCATACAAAATAAACTCGTTTCACTTACCGAAATTATCAGCGCCTCTTTCTCCCTCGCCTTGATCTTCGCGACGCTTTGTAGTCTTGACGAGGAAGGATCTAGGCATACTGCTTTCAGAAAATGGCATGAAAAATCGACAAGGACGAAACCTCGACTGTTTCCGACACGAGAACGAAAAAGCTAACAAAATGTCAGCTTGTTAACCAAGCGCTCTGATGACACGTACAATAAAGATCAACTGGTGTGATCCATTGAAGACCGTTATAGGTGCAATGCGAATTTATAGCTCTGAAAGCCTTGGCTAGCGGTCTTTGGATCATGTGATATGGATTACCGCCAATTACCGCGATATCATAGTAGCATTTGATTGCGTCTTTGTCCGCTCTCCACGCGAACAATGGCACGAGAAGTCAACAAATACAATATACAATGGATGTCGCTCTGAGATGCCTTTGTATTGCTCTTGTCATTTAATTTGGCAGTTCAATTGAGCACTTGTTACGCGTCGTAAATAGCAGTTTTATTTTGGGCGGGGGGCAAGTGCGCTCATGCGCGCCCTCTGATGTTTTGGGCAATCAACCGTAAATACGCTTCGCGTTTTCGTAATTTGCTTGGTTTTGTTTACTGATTATCGTGTGCTTTTGACGCATTTGACCTATCTGTTCACGTTCTTTTAGTCAAATATTGCTTGAAACATTGAGGGTCAAACAATTTATTCTCTTCGTCATGACAACAAGAGGAGTTTGAAAACCATTTCATATGTATTAATTCCAGAAATATTTCTCTCTACACAGTGACGATTTTCCGTAAGGTCTGTGCGTCACAATCTCGCCCACACATTTGGGAAAACGAATGATATCTTCGTTTAAAAATATATCAAATATAAGACTTGCGTGTATATTTAGTCTCAGCAGTTTTGCTCATTAATAAAACATGGCTTTAAAACTTTGTTATGGTGTTATGGCGCCAACGTACGACAATAACTAAGCATGCTGATAGTTTTACGCAAGCAAGATATTGTAAATCGCTTTTATTTTCGGAAATTAAAAGGCTCGAAACTTATCTCATTCTTGCTCTTACGAAGCTCGATTTAAGTCAGTTTCAAGTGTTTATCGTGCAACATGAAAACTAATTAGCCGGACAAAAAGCTAAGCAGTTTGGATGGTCAGTAACTTGAGAAACTAGGGAGCTAATTAATTATAAACCGTTGTACATCGGTGAAATTACAGAAAGGAAGCCCAAATGGTAGTCTTCCGCTCCGTCCCGCTCTCACTGGTTCAGATATCATCACGGATGACAAATCATTTAAAATTTACAGTATTTTAAACAATTTTGAGTGCTTTCCGCATTATTTAGCGAGTAACACCGAATAACAATTGCAGTTACATTTGTAAGTGAAATGAGTTGGTTGATGGAATTGGGAAGCAAGTTACAATTCGTGAAGGTCTACAAGCATGCTTTCTGTCATCAATACTTAAGTTCAAAACCTGTGATTGGAAATTCCAAGAACAGGTTAGCTTTGATTTCTCATTGATAGTGAAACTTCAGTTTGAAACAAAAATATGTCTTCAAAATGGATGGACACGCGCCTGTTAGTTTCGTAGGTTTTATGAGCGTCTAAATGGAGAAAAAAAACAACGTCTGGTTTATAAAACCACGATACTCAATGGCCTTCATTTTCAATATCCACCAGACTCTAAACGTGTTCCAGGGTACAAAATAACTTTACTGCCACCGTGTAATGAATAGCAGCACTTCGGAGAGCCTTGTTTAGCATAAAGCTGGACTATAACCTTGGAACAGAATAAAGGAAGTCTGTTACTCACGGATATGAATGTTAGCCGAGATCATACTGAGAAAAGCCGTTTACCTCTTGGGAGGCTACAGTACTTTAACAGTGTAATATCTTTGTTTTCACTTTACCCCGTTTTCTACAATAAGTCATTTGTTTTCGAAACCAGTTTACGGCTCAAGAACATTCATAACCGGGTACATGGAAAGGCTGGAATCACCGTCCGCCGGTCGAGGCCGAAGAGAACAGAGGTATAAGCTAGGTTTCGCACGTCGGTCGGGATGAATTTTGTTCAGTGTCTGCCCTCCAGTTTAAGTTATCGTGCGATTATTAAAAAGAAATTCAATAATCTAAAACAACAAGCTTTTCCTGGTTTCAAGAAACGCATCAGGCTGCCAATCATTTGCCGTTGAGGGTGAACGCATAGCCGACTTCTCTTCTTCCTTTATTCTTCATGCAACAAAAAAAAAAAGTTTGTTCTCTAAGGCGCCTTCTTTTTTCTTCTTACTTTGACTTCCTTTTCTTTAATATGAACGTTAAGTCGTTATGCAAACTCAGACCATTTCTAAGCGCTTCCGTTGAAGTCGAAAGGATATTTGGTGACACTGCAAAGATCCTCACGTTTGCTGGTCAATTAATTACATTTGATAAGAATAGCGACCCAATCTCGGCTAGCAGGCACAAATAATATACCGACAACTGAAATTTTCAATAAAATCTATTATTAGATTGCACAAATGGTGTTTTCAATCGGAAGTAGAACCAACCGTTAATTTGAGCTTACCGAGGTTGAGAATGTCAGCTCAAGGGCACTGAGATCAAACAATGAACAGACCAATCACGGTTTAATATCAAGGCGGTGTAGTCGGGTTTTTATGAAAGAAAAAGCCGGTATTTAGTTATATTGAGAAGGCAAAAAAAGGAAAAGAAGAGGCTATAGATGTGACTATTTTAAAAGTCCTCATATAAACGCCAATTGACAAATGTTGTACCTGCATGGGAAAATGTCGAGTTTCTAAATTCGTTCACTGATTGCAAATAGCGTAGAGACGTCATGCTTTATGCAGCTTTTTTTTTTCGCATTTCAAGCACACAAAGGCCTTGAAAAACGTCTGCAATAAGATTAGAATGGCAATGGTCTTTGTTGAAAGGTCTTGGGTCTAAAGATATTTAAACTGCGGCTGATAGACATTTACGGTATTGCATGAAATCACTGATTTGGAAAGAGTTTCCTTGAAATGAAATATGCTTATGATTAAGCCCTGGCCAAACTATATCGAACAAACTTGGATTCCACATACAACATTGCTGGATGTAAATTTTTCTACTCTTTCAATTCGATTGGAATCCTCATTTAATTTTAACTGAAACAAATCTATGAAAGACACACCTGACATATCATAGGAAAGAAGAGTAAAATCGAAGGAATTTAACGTCAAGGGATTTGGTTTCATAGAGCGTGTTCAATTGAGTGTCGTAAAACCAAAACCAAAGTAATTACTTTGGCCAATCAAAAAGGACGGAGACAATCCAGTAAACCAATCAAAACTCCAAGTAATTAAACGTAGCCGACACAAAGCGCGGGAAAATGTGCACGCGCGAGCCACGATTGGTTTTTGTTTCACTTCTGATTGGTTCAAAAAGTGGCGCAAGAACTTTGAACCAATCACTGAGTCAAGTAGTGCAAAACCAAAGTAATTACTTTCGACACTCAATTGAAAACCGCTCTATGTCACGGTGTAAAGGTGAAAAAAGGAGTTCTAGAGGACCATTGCCATACTGAGTAAAATGAAAGAGAACTTAAATGAAGGGAAAAGAACCAGAATTCAAATCTACTTACGACTCCTTGTAAATGCATAGCCAATTAACGTTCCTTATGTTGTGTTTCTATCTTTTAAATTGTTCCTTTCAGCATGCAATGTTTATCTGGTGGAGTTTGGAACGAACAGCACTCTTAATTGCGTGTATAAAACTCCTCGGCATTAGCAGTCAAATATAGATCTATTTGTCATAGGTGGTTTGCAGCCAGTCTTTTCAAATAACATTGCTGCAATGTCCATACGCGGGGCCGAACAAAAGGACTCTTGTTTTCGTTCGCCAACATGGCGGCGATGACATGACGTGAAAACTATCTTCATTCTTATTTTCATTAGTGTTTTCATCACCTTTTCAAAGTTCAAAAATGACGAAAGGGAAAATTTAAAGTGCCCCTGTGATAAAAAAACCACTTCCTTTTTTCCTTCAGATTTTGAAAGTGTGTTTGCTTAACACCTGACTGGCAAAATTTTGAGCTTTGATTTTTATCCAAAGGCCGTTTACTTTGAGTGTAAGTTTTAGATTTCACGGTCCGCCGTTACTCACGTTCAAAACTGACCGATTGGACCTCAGACGGTTGGATCCAGGGAAAAGTGACGTCAGAGGCTCACTTAAAATTTCAGCGTGTGAACGCAGCTTATTATATATGCAAAGCGTGAGTTTAAAAGTCTGAAAGCCCAAAACCCCCGTGCTGCATATTAATTCTGCGGCGTACACACGTATTGCATTCTTAAACTAGTGAGCCTTTGACGTCATTTTCTCCTCGACCCAGCTCTCTCAAGAACATAATGTTAGTAATGGCGGACCATTAAATACGAAAATTACAGTTAAAATAAAGAGGTGTCTTTTTGAAATCAAGGCTTAAAACGTGGGTCACTTAGTGTTTTGTTAACATAGTTTTGAAATCCAAAGAAAACTATGAATTGATTTTTTGGTCACAGGGGCACTTTAACATTTCAGGTGTGAAAAACAGTATGTTACCTTATGAAAAGCCCAGCGAATATTTATAATTAAATCAACGTACTTCTTGTTTTCGAGATATTTTGTAAATAGTAAACGTTAAAGACGCATCAAATAGTTTCATAAAACGCAGCAAATTACGCAGGCAGCTGATAAGGGTACAAAGAACGTCGAAGTATACAGTTAAAAACCCAATATTCCTCTTCGATAGGTTGTAAACTTTGTGCAAAGCTATCGGCACGAAAATCAAATAATAGGCTTCTTCGGTGAAAAAGGTGTCATGACGTCATGTTTTCTTCGGCCACATTATGACGTAATGTTTATGTGTGAGGGTAAGCGGCATTGAGGAGTTGAAAACAGATTAAGCTCATTTCGGGAATAACTGACGATATCAGTTTTCGAGCGCTAGAAAATGAGGTTGGTTTGCGTGCAAAATAATACACTGTTTTGGTTCGTACTCAGGGTACTAACATGCAGAAGGGAACAAAACTAGCGTTCGTTTCCTGAAAACCTGGAATTTTTTGCTCGAATTAGGAATGCCATAATTTTCCCCGTGATCTGACGAATGAAGAACGAAGTACCTTGAAACGATATTACTAAACTTGCTTTCAAGTTTACAACAAGTGGGTAATAGTTTTATGAACTCTTTCAGTTCGAGTCAGAACAGTTTCCGTTTTAAGATCGCCCATCACGAACACTTCAGAAAGAAACATAACTAATGGTGGCGAGACTGCTCTTGACAAAAATGACTCACTTTTTATTCTTGAATTTGAAAACACCTGTCTTTTGTGAGTAACTCCGAAGTTAATAAAGATTAGGGGAGGCGAGAATTAAGTTAACCGACTTTCATCAACTACCAGTGGGTCGGTAAAATTATCGTGCGTTTTGCCTAAACTCCTTCAAGAGTATAATACAGTTATCTAAGAGTTC
>NC_090881.1:19256195-19268695 GCF_036669935.1 Montipora foliosa
CTCGATCGGGTTTTTGACACAAACAACTCGTGCATAAAACCCTTAGAAACCCTCGTGTAATTTCGATGAGCTGTCTAGCTGTCTGCAGTGGCCAACTCGAAAGCTTCAGCTCCTTTGGCCACTGTGCACCCACATTGTAAACAAATCTATTTCTATCCTCAGTTTTCCTAATTTTGTATTATATACCCGTACAATCTCTCTATAATTAGTTGAAATGTGTGCAATAAAGATTCCTTCCTCCCTTCCTGGAAATGTCACGCTCTCAATCTGTGCATGCCTTATTTTAATGTCACATATCAACATAACATTTCTGGACATTTCCTGAAAGGAGTACTTCAAATCACGATTGTCAATTGATTGTTCACTGATGCTTGACAGTTCCTAAGTGTGTGGGAGTTAGGTAAATTTAAGTTAAGTTCTATCTGCATTTGCGCCCTCTTTAAAGCTAATACATATTCTAATGTTTCAATATAGCACACTAAGATCAAAGAAAACAGCTACCTTCTTAACAGGCGCCACCATTCGTCCTCAAACATTGCCTCACGTAAGAGCCCTAGACTTTGGGCAATTCCTTTCGACTGGCAAAATATCTGGGCTTTTTCATGCCATTATGTGGGTGAAGAATCATTTATCACAAGAGAAGATGAGTAAGGGGAGCCAATGTTTGTTCGCCCTGATTTGAAATTCATTTTCAGTTGAGATTTCGCTTTTGCAGCGAACGTTACACTTTTACACCACACAGTAAGGCACAGAACTAACTACACGGATTACAAATGCGTTTCATCGGAATAGGACCAAATATAGAGAATTCGCTCTCTTGCTTAAGATCATTCTAATCGTCGCTATCTATAGATCATGTTTCTTCTAAAACTGGAATAAAGTGGACATTAAAAGGATGTGTTCCAATATTTTTGTGAGAACATAAGTGATCGTTACTCAACAGGAAGGAATTGGTTTTCAACAAAGGTATACTTCACTAAATGGCAGAAAATAACAAGGAAGTGACTAAAAATATAATACAATAAAATAAAGCACTTCCGCTCCACTAGGAAAATAGAAAGCCCCCAAACATGCTGCCTCCTACAGAAATTAATAACGATTTCATGAAATGATAATAAACCGGATGAAAACGTTTTGAGATATGAATCAACTAACCGAACAATCTATTCGCACCGACTGGTGAGAGTTCTACACAAGGTTGTTTTGATTTGAATTATTCTTCTTCATTGGTGCGGTTAAATTCACACCCACTTTAAAATTAGAAACATATCAAAGGTCCTTGTAACACTTAATAAGAACCAAATGCTTCAAGCACTTGTCTCCTTCAGTGTCTTGTAAAATTCTTGAGCAATTAAAGTTTGAGGAATGAAATCTAAGTAGTTGTTTTCTAAGTCTTTTATTTTAGTATCTAGTTCGCTCAACTATCTCAGTGCAAGTCTTTATATAAAAATGTCTTACGGCCACTGATCTAAAACACAGTGTATTTGCCCACCTGGCTCTTAATATCATCTTGTACTGAAATATATCATAAATTAATCTTTCTATTTATATTTCACGTATTCATGCAAACTTGCCCTAAACAAAAGTTAACACAGGAAGTTCTTCGAAATAAAGGGGACACTTTGTGATCAGCGTATATGCAAAGTAGTGGGCTATTTATCATACAAGCTGATTGGACGTGTGCAGTTATTATCATTTTAGTATAAATACACAGGTGATTATACAAAATCGCGCGCTCTCATTGGCTCGCTATCTCGGATTATCAGCCGATAATCACCGGCCTCGACAGACAAAATGGCTGCCAGTAGTCGTTTTGCCACTGTAAGTGAAGATGATTTTCGCGTTGAAATGTTTTCTTGTTCTCTTTTTTGAAATAATCACCTGTGTATTAATACTAAAATAATTAAGTGAATATTTAACAATTATTCCATGAGCGCGCGTTGGATATGAGATGGTAAATAGCCAACGAGGCGCGTAGCGCCGAGTTGGCTATAACCAGTCTCATATCCAACAAGCGCGAATGGAATAATTGTTTTATTAAATTCCTTAAACTCCAAAAATTTGGAAGTACGCAATACGAGCGGGAAAAGCGAGCAAATCCGAGCGAAATCGAAAAAACTTGATGAGAACTGATGCGATGTTGTGTAATACCTTGTTGTCAGACAGACGCAGGCTCATCACAAAAACATTTCTTGTCTTTTCGCGTACTTCTAAACGTCGGAATTGATCCAAACTTTCCACAAAAAAGTCTTTTTTCTCCTTTTTGGCTTTATTCAAAGAGTAATTTCGCATTCCGGCGAAAACATTTTTAGTTTAGCAACGCTTAACGCAATCATTCACCATATAAGGTCAAACCAAGGTATATGAGCTGATAACCGAGATTGAGTGAACCAATCAGAGCACGCGAAATGCATTATCCGAGGTTGAGAATTTAATAATCACCGATAATCACTTCGCCTTCGGCGAATAATTGTTAACTATTGGTATAAATTTAATATCCGCTGAAAATGTACACTGAATGGTAATTGAAGAGTCTTCCTTTTGGTCGAGCGTCGAGTTGAAACGCCCGCTAGATGATCCCTCGTCAAGAGAAACTGGGACACGGCAAGCAGGAAATAGAACGGTTTTCAATTGAGTATCGAAAGTAATTAGCGAATTACTTTGGTTTATGATTTCTTCACTCCGTGATTGGTTCAAAGTTCTCGTGCCACTTTTTCAACCAATCAGAAGTGACACCAAAACATTGCGTGTTACATTGCAGCAATGTTATGTGAAAAGACTGGCTGCAAACCACCTATGACAAGCAGATCTATATGTGACTGCTAATGCCGAGGAGTTTTATACACGCTGAGTGCTTTTCGTTCCAAACTCCACCAGATAAACATTGCATGCTGAAAGGAACAATTTAAAAGATAGAAACACAACATAAGGAACGTTAATTGGCTATGCATTTACAAAGAGTCGTAAAAAGCTTTGAATTCTGGTTCTTTTCCCTTCATTTTAGTTCTCTTTCATTTTACTCAGTATGGCAATGGTCCTCTAGAACTCCTTTTTTCACCTTTACACCGTGACATAGAGCGGTTTTCAATTGAGTGTCGAAAGTAATTACTTTGGTTTTGCACTACTTGACTCAGTGATTGGTTCAAAGTTCTTGCGCCACTTTTTCAACTAATCAGAAGTGAAACAAAAACCAATCGTTGCTTGCGTGTGCACATTTTCCCGCGCTTTGTGTCCGCTACGTTTAATTACTTGGAGTTTTGATTGGTTTACTGGATTGTCTCCGTCCTTTTTGATTGGCCAAAGTAATTACTTTGGTTTTGGTTTTACGAAACTCATTTGAAAACCGCTCTAATCGACGCAGTGCTTAATTAGTCACAAGGATTAATCAACAGAGCCAAACTGTCCATCTCGACTCTGACAGGGTCATATTGGGCCGTTTTCAGATATACAACAGCAAACTTAATTTGCACCAATTTAGATTACAACCTTCGGGAACACCACAAGCTTGTACTTCCCCAACCTTTCTCTTTCCAGGCAGCAAAGCAGTGGAACAATTTGCCTGATAAGTTGAGACCTACAGAATCGCTTTCTCTGTTTAGAAAAAATCTCAAACGAATGACCCTGTCTCTCATACAACTGTAATTGTATTTCATGTAAATAGATCGCCCATCTTCACACCTTTAATCTGCTCACTTTGTAAATGGCTTGTTGTTTTTTTAATTTTAATTTTTTCAATTCTATTACTATTATTTTATTACTATTTTCTTTAAATACAATACTGCACACTTGCATTCAAATGAGCTTTTGCTCATTTGCAATATGTGGGTAAATACAGGAGCCCATCAGATGGAGCCTCCATCTCCCACACAAGCCCTTGGAGTCAACCATTTCCCGAGTAGATTTATAAATAGAACGGTTCCCTGAGGAGGTTTCGCGCGCTAATGGAGGAAAGAGCCAATGAAAACAGAGAAATGACAACAGGCAGCAGGCGCATTCATGCGATTCAAGCGCATTACAAAAGAAAATGGTTCTATTTATAACTCTACTCGGGAAAGGGTTGACTCAAGAAATTAATGGAGATGGAAGCTCCATCTGATGGGCTCCTGGTAAATAGAGTTACTTACTTACTAATTGCAAAAAAAAAGAGAGGTCTGGACTTAGTCATGAGGGACAGACAGCAAGTCAGGACCATTTTAAATATTAGCAAAGTCCCCGGAGCGTCGCGACGAAGTCGCAGCAAGTTTTGTATGCTCAGTTGTACTACAATTTTCGTATTTCTGTGCCTGCCAACGGGTGACAAAGACTCTCGGCCTTCCTCGTGTGTTTTTTCCTGTGTTTGTTGTTATCAGTGACAAGAAACGCTAAGCAACGTTCTTATCAGTTACAATGGTACAGAACAGCCAATACATGACATTAATAAACACATTTCGACGTCACAATCTGACGTCACGCTATAACATATTTAGAAGCATGACGTTCTTAAAAACCTATTCCATTGACACCCATATCACTCGGGTATTTATTCTCAACAAATTTGCAACTCCCAGCAAATAAACATGGCATCATCACTCTCAAGTTTTGTCCTTCAGTATTAAAAGTGCTCGAATTTCTGGTTGTTTTCTTAAATATAAGAGCACGTATTATTATTACTGAGCTTAAAGAACTTATATCGGAAAAAAGTTACCGTGAAAACAAGCCAATAAAACATAATAGTTCCATTACTAGCAAATTATTGTTTTTTCAATATCCTTAATTTGTAGCGTGATTATTTTAAAATATGTTTGTTATGCATTTCCTCATTAGTAGGGAACACGAAATCAACGAAAAGTTAGGTAAACATACTTTTTCGTCGTTATTTCACTTAGTTCGACTTCTACAAACCAGAAGAACCAGACAGCGCCTGAATTGTTAATGCTATATACATTTATGTATCTATCATTCTCACATTTGCTCACGGTATTAATTAATGCTTAAACAACGAGACTTTATCGTTGTGTGTTCACGTTTTCCACAAAAAACGTGTCATCTTACATTGTAGATTTGCCGAAAACGGGAAAGTTCTAAAAAAAGAACGTGCAGAGCAAATAGTACTGGTCACTGAATGATATTGCCTAACGTCTCGTCACTCGTGCAGCCTGACTCACGCAGGTTGGGCCTGACATATCAACAGATATATTCACGAACAAACCAAGACAATAAATAAAACATCACTCTTAACTGAATTTAGAATGATTTTCACAACTGATAATCTCCGAACTGAGCAATTCAAGGCTCGAGAGAAACTTAAGCTATGACCGTGCGATTTGCGTTACACATCCCTTTAGTCAATGTGCTATCAGCGATTTTGTTTCGCTTAAAATAACTTCAAGCTCTTACTTTTAAGTTTATTTTTCCGGTTGATCTTACCAACACTGATATGACAGTTAGATAAAACTTAAACAACCTCTGAGAACTCAGAACAGTGGAAATTACATAACGTACCCTTAAATAACAAATATACGGGGTAACAAAGTGGACGTACAATATAACGAAAACCCTAATACAAGGTTCCGTGTCACTTCCACAACTCCCATTTTCTTCCGTATTATAAATTTCTCGGGTAATTTTCACACGAGCTTCACAAAAGTGTGTTAGTTTTCTCGTTAGAGGCTTCAGAAAAATAGGATCGACAGCTCAGCAAGCCGAATTGCATAGAAGGGCTTTCCAACGCTTTACTTAGAAGTCCTTGTTATAGGTCCACCAATATAATCACTTTTTGTTCCTTAATATGTCGACTGTCAGTGACATCTCTAGGTCGCACTGTTTTATCTCAGAGATATTGCATGTCTTTGGCAAGTTAAATGCAATTGGCTCAACCCATGCAATCAAACTCCGCTCATTATGTACACTACTACTACTGTTATTATTATTATTATTATTATTATTATTATCATCATCATTATTATTATTATTATCATCATTATTATTATTATCATAATTATTATCATCATCATCATCATCATCATCATCATCATCAACTGCATTAAAAAAAAAAAAGAGTAACAGGCTATAAATACCAAGGAGAATTGATTGATGAAAACTTCCTTTTCCTTTTTCGATTTCAATAACACTTGTTAAGATCTACATTTCCCGCATAATCATAAACCGGGGGAAAATACCTTTGAATTAGCCATGTGCACTTATTAAATAGTATGACAAGCGCACAAGCGTAACCCGCGGACAAAAGTGAAAATCCTTAAACCTAAGTAATCTGTACAAATAAATAAAACATCTCTAGCTATAAAAATTTACCGCCAATAATAGAACTCTTCAAATTATCTGATAAATATCTAATTCCTCGAAAATGTATTGCCAAGTTGAATGCGGGATTCAGGAATGTTCACGTCACAACTTTAAAAGTCCGAGCGACAAAAAGGATGGTTCTTCAAGCCCTGCACGCGTGCGTGTTACATTTTGGTGCAAATATGTGTCGCTCACACCATATTTGAGGTAATATGGAGGCCCGGACACGAATACGCAACGGATAAATGTTCCATTTCCTGTCCGAAAATAAACAACATTCATACCACTTTCATTCCTGAAAAGTTGGGACACCTTTTTCATGTCTAGCGACTCGGAAATAACAACAGAATGTAGAAACTTTAAAATCATTGAACGGAAGCGTCGTCCACGAAAACTTCAACTCAAAATAGAACTTTGCATTATCCTCGAGTCTTTTGCGATCATGACGTGCAATGCGGGAGAGGTATAAATCGGTCCGAGCGGTATCAGAGTAAATATGGAGAATGAAAGATTCACATTTGTATTGCTCGCGGTGTGGTTAACAGCGCGTGCAGCACGTGCAACACGATTATTTTTTCCATATTTAACCAATCATATTATTGTTTTGAGGCGCTGTCGTTGCCGTCGTCGTTTCTTAAATGCCATATTATCTCGCTCAGTCTTTTTCTTGCTTTCAAAAAAATACCCTGACAATCTCATGAGACAACTGGTTCGGACATGGTTTAGCACGTATATTAATGAAGCCGTATTGAACTTGATGCGTTTGGAGAGCACTTGAGATTATTATAGTTCTGGCCCGGGTTGCTCGAAGCATGGTTAGCGCTAAACAGCGTTCATACCATGGAAACCTATAGGTTTGATACCTCTTACCCAACGGTTAGGGTTATAACTAGGCTTCGAGAAATCGGCCCCTGTTTTTGGCCAGTGAGGCCTGCTTTGCGCAAACACACTATGATAAGTTTCAAACCCTGCCGATGCTGAACCTCGAATTCAATCTAAAGTTCACTACTTTTATTCTTTTCCGACTTCTCCAGTGCTCACCAAAACTCGACAAAACTGAGCACGCTTAACTCTAGTTGCATGCCTGAACCTAGGATATCAAGAACTAATTAAGTAATGAGAGAGAGATTCACTGCATTAAATTGAGACTCTGGAAATATCGGCAAACTCGGAAACGCGATGTTTAACTGCTGTTTATTAGACCGGCAATGTGTTTACATGTTCCCGTAGGAGTTTTATTTTATCCAAGGCCGAATAGATGTGCTAATTATAATTATAGATTATAGGTGTAGGATAATGTTAACAGTTTGCTCCTCAAAAGATAATAAGAGAGAGCTCAGTTTAATTAAGACTGAAATTAAAAGACGCATCACCACTCGAAATAAGCAACCGAAACTGAACGAAAAGTAGACCAGGCTCGAACGCATCTTGCCTATCACTGATTACTGCTCGTATCGCTATTTCATGGTCTAAATAGAGTTCTTGAGAGAGGGCTCATCAGAGATGGAGAGCCGTGCGTTCGTTACTGGCTTCCATTAATCTGGTCACGCAGATATTGAAAGCGCAAGTAAAACTCTAGATCACTAAAGGAGTAATAAGCCTGAGATTGTCAACGATCAACCGGCGAAAGCGTTCACAGTTAATGCAAAACGGGAATTCACTCATTTGATAGAGGGGACGCAAATTAGACTGCAAAACAGTCGTTTTCTTCCCTTTTCGGAAGGCGCGAGGCGCCGTGATCCTCGCGTGTGAAGCGCGCGAGCCTCACACGCCTGTAGCGCGTTTCTCCATATTCTCCCTCGCCGTTTCTACACTCGCTCCAGACCTTTCGTTCGAATATTTACAGCGTCGCTTGCGTTCGCAAAAATTACGACTGTTTATCAGTCTAGGAAGCAATTGAGCTTTTACGCGGATTCTGCTTGACCATCAGCGCCAGTTTACAAGCTGCGATGCAAGTGTTATCACTTCGACATGCCACAGATACAATAAGCCAATACGAATCGTGAAATATACTGTCGAGTCGAATAAGCGAAAAGACACAAATATTAATCACGGTAAGCCATTGGTGACCTTCACTTACAAGGTGACTGCCACTTATCTCTGACGTCACTTCAGATGTATCAAACGAGTCGATAAATTTATTACGTGTATTTCAGTGAAGAATTTTGTCTGCATCCAAGTCTTATTAATAGCTTGATACTATGTTGCTGCAAGATAAAAACGTCGGCTAGAGTAAAGAAAGTTGTCCAATGTTGGATATAATTCTCGAGCGTTGGCATATCTTTTCGTCCTTCTTTCAATCCATTTCAGGAAGTTAAGCTTCTCAATTTGCAGAGATCATGTTTGAAATACAAACGTTTGCATCACGTATTCCAAGGTTGCCATGCAATATTGCCTTTCAGAGGCAGTTTATTTAAAGCATTTTCAAGCATACTTGAGATTGGAGTACGAGAATGTCAAAGACAACGACGCCGAAGACTAAACGCACAAGCACTGGAGTACGCGAGGTCAGGCCGGAACACTCAGCATCCAAAAATAACTGGGAAAGTGCTGCCTATGCATTCAGTTGGGTGTAAAGTTATTGTGGTGGGGCTAACACCACAGAATGACGCTCAAATTTATGGTACGCCTTATGGAGGCGAGACCATAGCGTTGACCACTCCGCGCGAAAAAAACAAAGGCAAGCAAAGTCGCACAAGACCGAGATAGCTTATCCTGGTTTCTGTGTCAATAAAGCGACTGAGGGAATAGCTACTTCCCCCTAGAGAGATGCAAGTCCACTTCATCACAGGGATACTCCCGGGAGTATGTGGCCAGTTCCATTTATTTACAAGAGGAGGAGAGAAAGTGGGGAGTCACGTTTCTTGTCTAAGGAACAACTCGGTAACAGGCCATCGACCCTGGGGGCAGGGGTCCGGCGCGCATAACGTTACACCACCGTGCCTCCACGGAGAACGACCCGAGAGGGGGTTTGTTAATGACCCCAAAAAGCCAATCAAGAAGTAGTTTGAGATGGTGCCTTAAACGAGAAGATTAGGAATTCCAACCATTTGCAGATGCCATTTCAAAGGGACTAATCACTTCCTAGCTCAATATGACCAACGACCAGGCCTTGCTCGCAACAAATAGAGCTTTTCACTGAATAGTGAATAATCCAAGGGATTGAGCCATTCACCCTTCCAACAACTGAGGTCACGTGTTTAGTTCTCGACAATCGAGGATAAAATGGCTTAAACACATGATATACCAAATGTAAATGACATTACGTTCGTCCTGAGCACTCCAAATGAGCGTTTTCTCCCTTCACCATTCTATTGATGGTCAAAGGTTTTCCAAATTAATATCAGGTATAGAGCGTGACCAGGTGCCATAATTGCACAGTAAAACAAAAGGAAGAATTTTTATGAAAATAGAGTTCAATTTTTAAAAGAGTATTTCACTCGTTCGACATGGCCGCTGTTTCTTTGTTTCACTCCTCCAACATGGCCACCGTGACGTCATGTCAAATACACTTTTACGTCCCACAGGATTGTGAACATTGAAGGGTTGTGAGACGGGACCTCCGTCTTATCGTCCTTATCCGAGAAGACTAGAGAGTCTAACCATTTGCAGATGTAATTACAAAGGCAGCACTTTCCCCTCAGTTATTAAAAGACCCTGAGTGTTGGTCCGGCCGGAGTTGAACTCATGACCTCCCGCGTAACAGCCCGGTGCTCAACCAACTGAGCCACCGGTGCGCGGTAAAATAGTTCGTTTACATTGGTTGGTCTACATTAATTACGCAGCCTCAGTAGTAGACCGGCGCATATAGGTCAATTTTCACATGCAGATCACCACTAAGGGCCTGGCCAAACGGGAACTGCTTGGCGTTTAACCAACATCAAACATTGTTTGGTGACCAACTATATTCATGATTAGTAATTTTTCACGGATTTACTGATAGGGATACTTTATTGATGTTTACTTCTTCTGTGTCTACTGCCAGGATGTATTTTCATACTTGATGTATGTTTTAAGCCCACAACTGTATGAGTTCAAAAAACCACTCTAACATGGTTTAGATTAATCGGCCTTTTACTATTAAAATTGGTGTAAAAGTAAACTTCCAACTGTGTAATTTTATCCTTGATAATAATACACATAAACTTTTATCCTTTAAAAGGAGTAAAAATACCCTACATATGGAGTACTTTTAGAAGATTATTTTGGTGTAATAGTTTACACAGTAACAAGGTGTAAAAATACCCTACATATAGAGTAATTTTAGAAGATTGTTTTGGTAGTTTACACAATAACAAGGTGTAATTTTACATTTTTGCGTTCGTAACATTACACTTTAATTTTTAGTGTGTATTTTACCGTTTGGTCAAATGGTTTAATGGTGCTGTTTAATCGTAATTGATCGTGTTTGGTTTTGTTTGATAAATTGAAGGCCATCAAACATTCGATCACACAACTTAAAAAACATTTCTTTGGTTCTCGTGTTTGAAGGGCGAAGTTTTGTTCGTTTGGCCAGCCGTATCATACACATTTGGCGCGTGCATGCGTGCCACTATTGCTCAGCCGCTTGTATCCACGTGGTTTTTACGTATTTGCGACCCATAGTTCTTTGCTTGTGGAGTTTGATCTGAGTTAGATCAAATATGTTTTAACCGTTTGGCCACTCACTTCAACATCAGCATGTTTGGTCACCAAACAATGTTTGATGTCATTTAAACGCCAAACGTTTCCCGTTTGTCCAGGCCTTAAGAAATGGTAAAAAATTCACTAAGGATGATACATTCCTCTTAGATTAGCAAACAGCAAATCTTTAGTTAGCTCTTCACAACTACCCGCCGAGTAGAATATTTGTGAATGGACCAAAGACCTTACTGCTGCTCGTATCATGTTAAGCTGAATAGGCCATTTCTGAGTTCATGTCTGCCTCCTCTTCAAAGCGAGTCTAAGTGCGAGGTTTTTCTTATGAAAATTAGTTTCATTCATATGTAAAGTAGAACTACCACCACAAAAACTTCGCACTTAGACTCGCTTTGAAAAGGAGGCAGACATGAACTCGGAAATGGCCTAATTAAAGGGAAACTGTCACGAGAAGCGCATGCGCTATCGTCTTGTGAAAACTTGAAAAGTGTTAGGTTAACTTTTTTCAAGTTGAATCGACAAAGTCAAAATGGTGTCCACTGGGGAGGGCCATGGTGGACAAAGGAGAAACTCCGGCGAATATACGTGACTCACGCGTGAATCCATGATGGCGGCTAGAACTTTCCGTGGGCTCGACAGCAAACAAACTCGAGCATGCGCAGCTCACGACAGTGCCCCTTTAATTAAGACTGTCATGGCAAACAGCGTCACTGACACAAATGCGAGGAATACTCTTGTACACTTGACATGTGCAAAATTGCATTCTGTTAAATTTTCTTCTTTTAAAGGAATCAACGTTAACATAAATCTGAAAGTTTTAAAGCAATTTTTGCTTAAAAGACGCCATCATAGTTAGTAAAGAAGACCTCTACACTAATGATGCAGCCAAAAAGTCGCCAAATAAATTAGCAGCGCGTGTTCGAAAGTCAGCTTGGATCAAACTCTCGAAGCTTCACATGCTGATTACCTCTGAAATGGTACACTACAAAATTCACTAAATAACATTGGATCAGGCCACGCCTAGATCAGTTGGTAACTTTAATTTACGCCTTAATAAGCATCATGGTAATCACTATCATTCATGTATAAGTATTGATTAGCAAATAGCAAATCTTTCGTTACAGAGCCTTTTAAGGTTGGACCCAAAAGAAAAGTTAAGTGTAGTCAAGAGAGTATGAAGGTAAGAAAGGCAATCCCTCATATTCGCCCTATTCCCATCGTGTAATTAAGTTGACTTATTTGTAGATCTCCTGCGAGATTCGGTATTCTCACGAGGGTTATCTGATAGCCAATCATATGTCACCATTTTCGAAAACGACGCGAATCATTGCGTGGGAATTCGCTCAGCTGTCAACATTGATAAAAAATGGGGATATATGATCTCGCAGGAGATCTAAAAATAACTTAAGAGGGATTGCGATGGGAATAGGGCCAATATAAAGGATTAACTCTCTTACCTTCATACTCTCTTGGTATAGTTTACATTTCGCGTAGACAAATCTTAACAGCTTCGTTAAGCAATGCTGCGACTTTCTGAAAAAGACGGGAAATTTGGTTTGCCGCCAAGTGCTTTCGGGGCA
>NC_090881.1:19273695-19279856 GCF_036669935.1 Montipora foliosa
CCACGTTTTTGCAATATCACATTTTGCGGTTTGAAAGAGATCGACCATCTTGAGAAGAACCTACCATCCCATTAATAACATAACATAGAGTAGTTGATTCCTTAAAGTGTATCATTGTTTCGCAATTTCAATTATGTGTTATCTGATAAAAGAACGCATTTCCAAAGTACTTGTGCTATCGCCATTACGGAGGTTTTCATTCAATTTCGCGCGGCCTAAAACCACAAAGTGAAAATTCTATACCTTGCTTCGTAAATTGAACTCAGTCTAACTAAGGAACAGAAAAAGTTACTTGCATCGAACGGAACGTAAAGACTAATAGTTTATTTTTTATTGGGGTAATCAAAATTGCATTGAAACCCGAGTTAGGTTTGCGAATTGTGAAAAGAAAGCCTTGACAATTGTACTTCATGGAAAACGCACAATGTTTAAGAGAATTTACAACTGCGAAGTTAAGATTTGTTTGAAAATAGAGTGTGTTGGAGTCAAAAGAAACTGAATTCTCATCAACGAATGTTCAACTTCTTGACATTTTAAAGACATACATTTAAGGTATTCATTTTCGTATGAACTTTCCACGAACTGCCACAAAGGTACAGAAGGAAAATTTCAGATTCGAGCCGGAAATTTAAGTAATCTTAACTCATGTGAAATGTTCGAAAGAAACATGACCGTTCAGGAAATCGAAAGAACCTTTATCAGAAATTCAAAATACGAAATCAGATGTTAAAAATCTATTTTCAGTGGCTGACCTTCTTTGCAAAGACCGACATGTTTTCCCTGTTGAAAAGTCTGAAAGAAAAGCAAATAAATGACAGAACAAAGATTTAAATCCTAAAATTAAGTATTCATTCTTTTCTCAGGTGCAAACGATTGCTAAATTAGGGTTTTTGTCGAACGAAAAAACTCGATGCTCCAAAGAAAATAGGCATTGTGTCAGTTAACTATCGTGAGCAAAGCGTTGAAAGGAAATATACACCATTACAGTTAGAAGCAAAGCACACAAAATGGTTATAAATAAAATCGCGGGGAGGAAGCTGCCAAAATGATGCTAAACACTTAAGTAGCCTCCTAGCCAAGTTTGCTCAGTAAACAAACAGCCGAAGGGCAAAAAAAATGACATATCGAGACTGCTATCATCATAGACAAAGCTTCTCACTTTTAGAGTAAGCGCGTTTAATACTGACAATAAAGCTATAAAATCATATTGTACACGGGGCTTTATCTCGCTGACAATGATTGCCTTGAATTGTGACAACACAGGAAGAGATTTTTCCGCTCGCTTCACGGTAATTTTCCAAGGTTGTGCTTCGTTGAACAAACTTCTCGATTGATATCCCGTGTGAGTTGTGGGTCTTGCTTTCATCTTCGCCCTACTCAATTAAAGCTGGCCTGGCTCACTGTAATTTCATCAATTTGGACACATCGCAAAACGAGAAATTGATTGAATTAAAAGCGCCAGCAATGTTCTTAATCACAAAGTGATTTATTAAATGAAATCTATCACCCCGTAGGAACTCTTTACAAACACGCTGGTCGAAATTAAAATTCTATTAGAGGAACACAAGACCAGCCAAAATTCACAAGCCCACGTGAAATTTTCGCGATATTAGATCTGTCTCCACGAAACCAAAACTCGTACTTTCAAGATTCCGTGTTTAATGACAGCTTTGCCCTTGCATGAGGAAGAGATCAGTTGAACGTGGAACCTTTCCTGAAGCACACTTAAGTAATTTACTTCTTTAAAAAAAGCCTTTGATCGAAAGACATTTGCGTTTGAGGAGTTAAGTAGTCTCACTGTCAAGATCGCGGTCGGAAAAAGTACGAATTAAAGCGCGCACCATCTGCTCGATTCTCGCAGCTTTAAAGTTCGCCGTTGAAGACAGAATCGCCTTTCTTTTCGCACCTGAAAAACTGAACTTTCGTTAAGTGTTTTAAGCGTTGTCCTCAAATCAGGGAAAAGCTTCTTTAAAAGGTGTGGAAATGTGCGAAGGAAAACAAAAGTACCGACGAAGGTTTTTTTGTTTTCGAAAGTAATGCGTCTAAACATGGGAAAATTGACAAGTGGAGAATCGGTTTACACGTCGTTTAGCAAACCACGAAAAATAGACAGCATGTGAAAGGTCTCGCATTTTAAGTGACGAGAATTTACATAAATTTAAATTAACCATAATTGTTACTACTGGCTTGACTGATACCAGCGCGGTCGACTTTTCACACGAATTTTCTCAGTGGCTTGAGGAATTGAAGCGGACGATCGCCCTCAACTACCTTCGGCTGAAAAAGGAATAATTTCACGGCGAATAATTTTTTGTTTAACGGAAGGCCACGCGCACCCTACTAAACGCTATACAAAATCTCTATTGTATATCAATTGGTGTATCCATTAGTCCCTTTGTGCAATGGCGTTTATCACTACACAGGGCTCAATTTGAATATGAATGAATCAATGACCTACATTGTTGAATTCCTTTTCGTTGATAATCTTTCAAATTGGACCAAAACATTAACGTTTCATTTTGGGCTGATGTTTAGCGCAGCCGAGCACTGAAAAATCAACTCGGTGGCCCGAGGCAACGCGGCTGTCAACGTTCAGTACGTCGAATTTCAGTTTACACAATGTAATCACAGAAAGCTTTTGAATTGCTTGCCGTGACTAGGCAGCTTGTGTTTTTACGTGCACAGAGACTACAAACATTATCATGTAATAAGCTGGGGCCTTAACTGTCCCCTATCAAATATCCGCTACATTTAACCTCTTTTCTTAAGCCCATCAAAGCGGAATAGATTAAAGAAAAAACGCATCGCCAAAGCCTCCTGTTTTCTTTTCCTTCGCAGGACACTCGTGGATCAAACCACACAACGCTTCATGGCCAGAAAAAGCTTTAAAATGGCAAAGCCGTGATTTTAGGCCGATAAACATCGGTTTACTGTTTAGTGTAACCTATCTCTATTGTTCTAAAGGTTGCTTCCCTGAACACCCCACGAAGACTAATACTACCACTGTCCCTGACAAGTCGCAAAACGGCCCCGTGGATTTAGCGCAATTTTAAGCCACTAACCTTTAGCGCAAGCAAGGGAATAAAAAAAAGTTACCGACCCGTTACTTCACCCGACAACATCTGCGTCCACAAATACAGTGACACTTTATAACGGTGAACGCACGAGAAATGTTAGCGCGGAAAGAAACTACCATCACAACTGTTTGTCAAGGGTCAAGTATACAATAGAACTGAAATCATTTTACCCTGAAGGGAAATTTAAGGATGCACTAACCTGTAGATGTCCCCTCTCTGCTAGCGGCTTTCGTGCCATCCTGAATTTCGTCTTCAATGCGACGTGCCTTTCTTGTTCTTCACAAGGAACGATTTTGGCATATTGAAACGTTAACGCTCAGCGAATCGCCAGAGCCACGTACGTTCGACTTCTAGCCACGGAAACCACTTCTTTCAAACTTTAGTCAAAACTAACAGAGACTTAACTGTTGAAACGAAGTGTTATTGAGAGAAAAAGAGGGCTAACGGCGCTGTGTTTAAGGAACGGTTCGCCGAGATCTGTTCAACCGCATCTACGCTTTGCAAGATGTGCCGTTGGCTGTTCAATGCTGGCCGGCGGCCGCGGAGAGAACCGTTACGTTGTTTGCTAGCTTATTCTCTTTCCCAAGCGCGGGTGTGATCATCTGATATATTGTTACGCTCCAAACAATGTTAATTAATTTATAATGTACAACACCTATCAATCATCCGATACCCAACGTTGAGTCAGAAACACAGGTTAACAATGGGAAAATCAAAAAACAACAAACATTAACAAAGGCAGGAATCACATTTAATTTACGTCGAAACCCTCAATTAAATTTCCCCCCGAGCCGTGCTGACCCTCAAGAAAGTCACATTCTCCATAAAAACTGCTTTAAAACCTGGCACAATTCTCAAAAAATTCAACGATGTCAAACGACGAGCAATCCTCTGCCACTTCGGATATTTTGAACTCGCGAGCTCTTTCCGCGAGGAGGGGCCAAGCAGCAAAAGCCAATTATTTTGGTCAGCAAACAAAACGTAGTGCTATTTTTTCAGATAATGGAATAGTAATTCACAAACGACAGAGAGTGCTGTTAAATCCTTTGTTTTGTAAACCTAGGTGTCCAGTGAATCATTGTAATTACATCTGCTGTGAAAAATTGCCGAACGATTCTTTTTCTTTCAACGAGACCGAAAACTTTTATTTGTTTCATAGGGACGGCGGAACAAAGGCAAAATGAAAAGATGAAATTTGACTTGGCAGCCATACTTTTGTTTACTGTTTGTGTTGGATGTTTAGAAGATTTAATTTTTAAAAGGGAATATGAATGGCGTTTTTAATTCACGAAAGACAATTGTTCTGCCCAATTCAATATGCCTTGAAGCGATGGAAATTGCACAACTAAAAATCGATTTATCTCAGTTAATACCTGTTTTTCTTTCTGACGTCTTGAGCTCCTAACGGTAGTGATTTTAACAATGCTAACCTAACGGACTTACGCGATTGGGTCGATTTCTTCGAAGCCAAGACTCATTAAAATGTAAGCGAGAACACTGAGGACAGGGAAGACAACACGGTTTTATGCTAATGATGGCTCAAGCCTGCCGGTTCTGACACTTTCCACCTGATTTCATGATTTAAAACCGAGCCACCTTCACAAAATTCATCTCACTGGTGGCTGAAGCTAATTCAATTTTGCTAAAGCATATACACGATTAAAAACTGATTATTATACTCTTCCACAGCGAATTACAGAGCCGACTAACTTGATTGATTGTCACGCGTGCAACGGGAATAAATTACTGTGCGGTTTCTGCTCTGAGCAAAATAACCATTACGAGACAAAAAAATCATTATCTTTGGAATACTGCATTCATTTTGATGAGTTAAAAATTTCGACAGGAAAAATATCAAAATGACGATTATGTAAGGTTGAAGTATTTTCTTTTTGGTTTTATACACAAGACTAAACTATTCTGTTACAACATGTTCCAAGAAAAATCGTCAAAGGCGTTTCTGTATCTGAGAAGGAAACTAACAATAGGAAGTTATTCAAAGCCGGCCTGCAAATTCTTATCACGAACAAGGACGGTTTCTAGGTAAAACAGCGTTACCAAAATGCCACCTATGGAGCGAAGAAAAACCACATTTTAGCAGACAAAGGAAAGCGAGAAAAAACAATCAAAATACACAAGAAATATAGCATGCTCATTTTGGTTTCGCAACATGCTGAGGAAGCAAGCGACATTTTAAAGACTTAATGTTTCCTTTTCTTCGACTTTTGCACCCGTCGAGATTGTTATCGATATAAAAAAATTCTTAAAAGCGCTGCACGTGAATGTTTTCGTTGTAACTACCGGTTGGACCGTTTTATAACAAACAAAGCCTTTGGGTTTTGAACGAAACCCAGCATAATTTGGAAAACACCGAATGTTATGCCATAAAAAATTCAAAAGCTTAATTCCTCGGGGCGTGGTGTGAAATTTGGAAAAAGCCAAATATTTATGCTTTTCCGAAACATCGAAGGTTTTCTTTCTCAGAAGCAAACGTTTATTAGCAGATAAATTATTTTGCCCACGATGTCATTACACCCAGCTGCAAATAAAGGATCCTAAGGCGATCTTTAATTTTGCGGCTGGTTTTTTTGCAATTAATCCCCAACTCATGCCAAATTCAGCATGTATAGCGATTGAATATTTAATATCATTTTTTTTGTGAACAAACTCTTGACAATTCTATTCAACAAACGACAGAATATGCCAAATAGACTCCTGATAAAATCATTACCAAGAGTTCACGACAGTATAACCCTATGTACAAAACCACACAAGTGGTACCTAGAAAAAAATCCATGCCTGAAGCGACGTTGAATACACCAAATTCCCCCAGCAAACTTTTTACTATAACCAAAATAATTGTAAACATAATCAGGCTATATTATCTATTTAATTTTGCCTCAGTCACAGTGAGCGAGAAACCCTCCGACATTCAAAATAGTTGTTTACATATTAATAAGGAAAAAAAATAATTCAAGTAAAGAAAATGGAGCTTTTTTCCCTTCTCCCAGGAGAAATATATCATTGCGGAGCGCTATCGGTCTTTAAAGAGTCGTAGAGGACTTTATATGGAAAATTTGTTTT
>NC_090881.1:19289356-19299356 GCF_036669935.1 Montipora foliosa
CATTACGTCAAGCTGGGAATAGGTCAGCATTCAAGACATTTTTTTTTCCACAAACTGAATCGAGTTTTGAGAAGAAAGCATATGAGAAATAGAAGCAAGCGCATGCAATAGACAATGACTTGAATAATTTGTGTTTGGGGAAAAACAGGTTGGCACATTTATTCGACTAAACAGGACGCACAAAGAACAATTAAAGTGCACTAAAATTTACTGGATAAGTTACTGAGCTAATAAGAAATTTCACGGCAAAGGCTATCGAAAGATTGGAAAAACTCAAATGTCGATCTCTTGACTGGGCTGCACCGGATAACTTGAAAACGGAAAATGTCTTTTCCTACAGTTTTAATTAAAAAGCTGACCAAATTAACTGCAAACTGCTGTCGACGGGTAGTTTTTTCAACATCTTTGGTTTTCGAGATATTTCTGGGTAATTTAATTGACTTATGAAATAAATAATGAAACAGAGACCATATTCAATTTCGAGAAAAGGCTTTAAGGGTAGAAAAGCGGTGGAAAAAACACGAAAAAGAAAGCACTCCTCTCGATGAACCTTTTTTTCTGGATTAGTTTAAAACTGAAATAAGAAAAAAAAGTCGTAAGGTGGGGGAAAAGCAATGAAACAACTCCATTAATTTTAGAGTAGACGTAGAATGCAATTCCCACGTGTTCGTTCAATTTAAGTCACCGATGGGAAGTGAAAGTATCTGTTGAGTTTCGGTCAGTCTTTAGTTATTATCTTTCGGAATGTACCAGCACTAACACTTTCGAAATTTGACCGTCAGGAAAAAAGCTCCTTCTAAAACAGTTTCCAGAATAAACGAAACCTGTGCTGAGAAGCAGGGCCAACAAAACAAGGTGGAGCGAGTAGAGTAGTATCATGTTTCGGGCCACGTTTTTGCAATATCACATTTTGCGGTTTGAAAGAGATCGACCATCTTGAGAAGAACCTACCATCCCATTAATAACATAACATAGAGTAGTTGATTCCTTAAAGTGTATCATTGTTTCGCAATTTCAATTATGTGTTATCTGATAAAAGAACGCATTTCCAAAGTACTTGTGCTATCGCCATTACGGAGGTTTTCATTCAATTTCGCGCGGCCTAAAACCACAAAGTGAAAATTCTATACCTTGCTTCGTAAATTGAACTCAGTCTAACTAAGGAACAGAAAAAGTTACTTGCATCGAACGGAACGTAAAGACTAATAGTTTATTTTTATTGGGGTAATCAAAATTGCATTGAAACCCGAGTTAGGTTTGCGAATTGTGAAAAGAAAGCCTTGACAATTGTACTTCATGGAAAACGCACAATGTTTAAGAGAATTTACAACTGCGAAGTTAAGATTTGTTTGAAAATAGAGTGTGTTGGAGTCAAAAGAAACTGAATTCTCATCAACGAATGTTCAACTTCTTGACATTTTAAAGACATACATTTAAGGTATTCATTTTCGTATGAACTTTCCACGAACTGCCACAAAGGTACAGAAGGAAAATTTCAGATTCGAGCCGGAAATTTAAGTAATCTTAACTCATGTGAAATGTTCGAAAGAAACATGACCGTTCAGGAAATCGAAAGAACCTTTATCAGAAATTCAAAATACGAAATCAGATGTTAAAAATCTATTTTCAGTGGCTGACCTTCTTTGCAAAGACCGACATGTTTTCCCTGTTGAAAAGTCTGAAAGAAAAGCAAATAAATGACAGAACAAAGATTTAAATCCTAAAATTAAGTATTCATTCTTTTCTCAGGTGCAAACGATTGCTAAATTAGGGTTTTTGTCGAACGAAAAAACTCGATGCTCCAAAGAAAATAGGCATTGTGTCAGTTAACTATCGTGAGCAAAGCGTTGAAAGGAAATATACACCATTACAGTTAGAAGCAAAGCACACAAAATGGTTATAAATAAAATCGCGGGGAGGAAGCTGCCAAAATGATGCTAAACACTTAAGTAGCCTCCTAGCCAAGTTTGCTCAGTAAACAAACAGCCGAAGGGCAAAAAAAATGACATATCGAGACTGCTATCATCATAGACAAAGCTTCTCACTTTTAGAGTAAGCGCGTTTAATACTGACAATAAAGCTATAAAATCATATTGTACACGGGGCTTTATCTCGCTGACAATGATTGCCTTGAATTGTGACAACACAGGAAGAGATTTTTCCGCTCGCTTCACGGTAATTTTCCAAGGTTGTGCTTCGTTGAACAAACTTCTCGATTGATATCCCGTGTGAGTTGTGGGTCTTGCTTTCATCTTCGCCCTACTCAATTAAAGCTGGCCTGGCTCACTGTAATTTCATCAATTTGGACACATCGCAAAACGAGAAATTGATTGAATTAAAAGCGCCAGCAATGTTCTTAATCACAAAGTGATTTATTAAATGAAATCTATCACCCCGTAGGAACTCTTTACAAACACGCTGGTCGAAATTAAAATTCTATTAGAGGAACACAAGACCAGCCAAAATTCACAAGCCCACGTGAAATTTTCGCGATATTAGATCTGTCTCCACGAAACCAAAACTCGTACTTTCAAGATTCCGTGTTTAATGACAGCTTTGCCCTTGCATGAGGAAGAGATCAGTTGAACGTGGAACCTTTCCTGAAGCACACTTAAGTAATTTACTTCTTTAAAAAAAGCCTTTGATCGAAAGACATTTGCGTTTGAGGAGTTAAGTAGTCTCACTGTCAAGATCGCGGTCGGAAAAAGTACGAATTAAAGCGCGCACCATCTGCTCGATTCTCGCAGCTTTAAAGTTCGCCGTTGAAGACAGAATCGCCTTTCTTTTCGCACCTGAAAAACTGAACTTTCGTTAAGTGTTTTAAGCGTTGTCCTCAAATCAGGGAAAAGCTTCTTTAAAAGGTGTGGAAATGTGCGAAGGAAAACAAAAGTACCGACGAAGGTTTTTTTGTTTTCGAAAGTAATGCGTCTAAACATGGGAAAATTGACAAGTGGAGAATCGGTTTACACGTCGTTTAGCAAACCACGAAAAATAGACAGCATGTGAAAGGTCTCGCATTTTAAGTGACGAGAATTTACATAAATTTAAATTAACCATAATTGTTACTACTGGCTTGACTGATACCAGCGCGGTCGACTTTTCACACGAATTTTCTCAGTGGCT
This sequence comes from Montipora foliosa, assembly GCF_036669935.1. Classification (NCBI taxonomy): domain Eukaryota; kingdom Metazoa; phylum Cnidaria; class Anthozoa; order Scleractinia; family Acroporidae; genus Montipora; species Montipora foliosa. The sequence goes on from NC_090881.1 coordinate 19,292,480, forward strand.
TGAGGAATTGAAGCGGACGATCGCCCTCAACTACCTTCGGCTGAAAAAGGAATAATTTCACGGCGAATAATTTTTTGTTTAACGGAAGGCCACGCGCACCCTACTAAACGCTATACAAAATCTCTATTGTATATCAATTGGTGTATCCATTAGTCCCTTTGTGCAATGGCGTTTATCACTACACAGGGCTCAATTTGAATATGAATGAATCAATGACCTACATTGTTGAATTCCTTTTCGTTGATAATCTTTCAAATTGGACCAAAACATTAACGTTTCATTTTGGGCTGATGTTTAGCGCAGCCGAGCACTGAAAAATCAACTCGGTGGCCCGAGGCAACGCGGCTGTCAACGTTCAGTACGTCGAATTTCAGTTTACACAATGTAATCACAGAAAGCTTTTGAATTGCTTGCCGTGACTAGGCAGCTTGTGTTTTTACGTGCACAGAGACTACAAACATTATCATGTAATAAGCTGGGGCCTTAACTGTCCCCTATCAAATATCCGCTACATTTAACCTCTTTTCTTAAGCCCATCAAAGCGGAATAGATTAAAGAAAAAACGCATCGCCAAAGCCTCCTGTTTTCTTTTCCTTCGCAGGACACTCGTGGATCAAACCACACAACGCTTCATGGCCAGAAAAAGCTTTAAAATGGCAAAGCCGTGATTTTAGGCCGATAAACATCGGTTTACTGTTTAGTGTAACCTATCTCTATTGTTCTAAAGGTTGCTTCCCTGAACACCCCACGAAGACTAATACTACCACTGTCCCTGACAAGTCGCAAAACGGCCCCGTGGATTTAGCGCAATTTTAAGCCACTAACCTTTAGCGCAAGCAAGGGAATAAAAAAAAAGTTACCGACCCGTTACTTCACCCGACAACATCTGCGTCCACAAATACAGTGACACTTTATAACGGTGAACGCACGAGAAATGTTAGCGCGGAAAGAAACTACCATCACAACTGTTTGTCAAGGGTCAAGTATACAATAGAACTGAAATCATTTTACCCTGAAGGGAAATTTAAGGATGCACTAACCTGTAGATGTCCCCTCTCTGCTAGCGGCTTTCGTGCCATCCTGAATTTCGTCTTCAATGCGACGTGCTTTCTTGTTCTTCACAAGGAACGATTTTGGCATATTGAAACGTTAACGCTCAGCGAATCGCCAGAGCCACGTACGTTCGACTTCTAGCCACGGAAACCACTTCTTTCAAACTTTAGTCAAAACTAACAGAGACTTAACTGTTGAAACGAAGTGTTATTGAGAGAAAAAGAGGGCTAACGGCGCTGTGTTTAAGGAACGGTTCGCCGAGATCTGTTCAACCGCATCTACGCTTTGCAAGATGTGCCGTTGGCTGTTCAATGCTGGCCGGCGGCCGCGGAGAGAACCGTTACGTTGTTTGCTAGCTTATTCTCTTTCCCAAGCGCGGGTGTGATCATCTGATATATTGTTACGCTCCAAACAATGTTAATTAATTTATAATGTACAACACCTATCAATCATCCGATACCCAACGTTGAGTCAGAAACACAGGTTAACAATGGGAAAATCAAAAAACAACAAACATTAACAAAGGCAGGAATCACATTTAATTTACGTCGAAACCCTCAATTAAATTTCCCCCCGAGCCGTGCTGACCCTCAAGAAAGTCACATTCTCCATAAAAACTGCTTTAAAACCTGGCACAATTCTCAAAAAATTCAACGATGTCAAACGACGAGCAATCCTCTGCCACTTCGGATATTTTGAACTCGCGAGCTCTTTCCGCGAGGAGGGGCCAAGCAGCAAAAGCCAATTATTTTGGTCAGCAAACAAAACGTAGTGCTATTTTTTCAGATAATGGAATAGTAATTCACAAACGACAGAGAGTGCTGTTAAATCCTTTGTTTTTGTAAACCTAGGTGTCCAGTGAATCATTGTAATTACATCTGCTGTGAAAAATTGCCGAACGATTCTTTTTCTTTCAACGAGACCGAAAACTTTTATTTGTTTCATAGGGACGGCGGAACAAAGGCAAAAATGAAAAGATGAAATTTGACTTGGCAGCCATACTTTTGTTTACTGTTTGTGTTGGATGTTTAGAAGATTTAATTTTTAAAAGGGAATATGAATGGCGTTTTTAATTCACGAAAGACAATTGTTCTGCCCAATTCAATATGCCTTGAAGCGATGGAAATTGCACAACTAAAAATCGATTTATCTCAGTTAATACCTGTTTTTCTTTCTGACGTCTTGAGCTCCTAACGGTAGTGATTTTAACAATGCTAACCTAACGGACTTACGCGATTGGGTCGATTTCTTCGAAGCCAAGACTCATTAAAATGTAAGCGAGAACACTGAGGACAGGGAAGACAACACGGTTTTATGCTAATGATGGCTCAAGCCTGCCGGTTCTGACACTTTCCACCTGATTTCATGATTTAAAACCGAGCCACCTTCACAAAATTCATCTCACTGGTGGCTGAAGCTAATTCAATTTTGCTAAAGCATATTACACGATTAAAAACTGATTATTATACTCTTCCACAGCGAATTACAGAGCCGACTAACTTGATTGATTGTCACGCGTTCAACGGGAATAAATTACTGTGCGGTTTCTGCTCTGAGCAAAATAACCATTACGAGACAAAAAAATCATTATCTTTGGAATACTGCATTCATTTTGATGAGTTAAAATTTCGACAGGAAAAATATCAAAATGACGATTATGTAAGGTTGAAGTATTTTCTTTTTGGTTTTATACACAAGACTAAACTATTCTGTTACAAACATGTTCCAAGAAAAATCGTCAAAGGCGTTTCTGTATCTGAGAAGGAAACTAACAATAGGAAGTTATTCAAAGCCGGCCTGCAAATTCTTATCACGAACAAGGACGGTTTCTAGGTAAAACAGCGTTACCAAAATGCCACCTATGGAGCGAAGAAAAACCACATTTTAGCAGACAAAGGAAAGCGAGAAAAAACAATCAAAATACACAAGAAATATAGCATGCTCATTTTGGTTTCGCAACATGCTGAGGAAGCAAGCGACATTTTAAAGACTTAATGTTTCCTTTTCTTCGACTTTTGCACCCCGTCGAGATTGTTATCGATATAAAAAAAATTCTTAAAAGCGCTGCACGTGAATGTTTTCGTTGTAACTACCGGTTGGACCGTTTTATAACAAACAAAGCCTTTGGGTTTTGAACGAAACCCAGCATTAATTTTGGAAAACACCGAATGTTATGCCATAAAAAATTCAAAAGCTTAATTCCTCGGGGCGTGGTGTGAAATTTGGAAAAAGCCAAATATTTATGCTTTTCCGAAACATCGAAGGTTTTCTTTCTCAGAAGCAAACGTTTTATTAGCAGATAAATTATTTTGCCCACGATGTCATTACACCCAGCTGCAAATAAAGGATCCTAAGGCGATCTTTAATTTTGCGGCTGGTTTTTTTGCAATTAATCCCCAACTCATGCCAAATTCAGCATGTATAGCGATTGAATATTTAATATCATTTTTTTTTGTGAACAAACTCTTGACAATTCTATTCAACAAACGACAGAATATGCCAAATAGACTCCTGATAAAATCATTACAAAGAGTTCACGACAGTATAACCCTATGTACAAACCACACAAGTGGTACTAGAAAAAATTCACATGCCTGAAGCGACTTGAATACAACAAATTCCCCCAGCAAAACTATAACCAAAATAATGTAAAAACTAATCACAAGCTATATTATCTATTTAATTTGCTCAGCACAGAGCGAGAAACCCTCCGACATTCAAAATAGTTTTACATATTAATAAAGAAAAAACTAATTCAAGTAAAGAAAATGAGCTTTTTTCCCTCTCCCAGGAGAAATATATCATTTGCGGAGCGCTATCGGTCTTTAAGAGTCGTAGAGGACTTTTATGGAAAATTTGTTTTTCGCGCACGTAATACAAACATGGAAGCCAATATAATAGTCAGTAAGTTGATACAGGTTTCTTTTTAACCAAACCAGGATGTGATATACATGGCAGCTGTAAATATTAGCTTCGAACTTTCGCGCACATCGGGAGCTACAATAGATTCATGAATCAAACAACGCATTCGTTGACGCGTGTGTTCCTCGCGTGAGCCTAGCAACACGTGACGACAATCGTCAAGTGGCCTTGACAGATTTCGGCGATAAAAGAAGTTTCGACATTTCGCCGCCTTGTCAACAAGGAAGCGTTTATGGTCTTGAATTTGCACGCAAGGGATGGACAAAGAACTCAAATTTGCACACAAGAGATATGCTCGGACAAGACGAAACGTTCAAATTCGACGACAGGCAATTCTGGTGAACATTGCATTGTTTTTTTACCATGAACTAGTAAAAGCAGCCAAGAATGCTTACAAATTATGCTAGCGTGTCATAGAAGGGATGAAACTCGAGAACCCGTTTTTTGCTGGATTATTGTGGGGATAAAACTTCACATTCCAATAACAACAGAAAAATTAAGCATGTACTGCTTTTAAAATTTACGACAGGCGACCATAGACTACGCAAAATGACCCAGACATAAACAGATAACAGTACCCCTCTCGTCTGTTCGCAAAGTGTTAAACGCAGGTTTTGTAAAGGCCGTAATCTTCGACCTTTGGCACGATCGTTTTGCTAACACGCTTCTTTTAACGGTTTAAAAGATTTCAACCCGTTAAATCTAATCTCTCTTTAGTAATCTTGTTTGAGGTCAAGACGTTTTGAGCTCTATACATTCCGCCAAGATAAAATCCGACGCACCAACCCCGAGATCTGAGACAAGAAGAAAGGGGACGGTTTTTGCCAGAAGAGGGGGTAAAGTCCAATAAGATATTCTATTCCTGATTAAATGGAAGTCCCAAATCAATCAACGAAAGCTCTGAGAGTTGTATAAATCTATTATCTTTCGAGCCAAAGGCGTTAGTTTCTACCACGGCTTTTGTTTTGATAATGAGGGTGTAACACGGCTCAGACATGGGGAAATATTTTACGGTCTACAAACCGGCCCTTACCTCAAACACACATTATGTGTTCGCGTGACCTAAGCAAGAAATTAAATTGCATGAGACTAAAAACGAGTGATATGATTCCCCCAAAAATTCCCCCATTTAACAACGTAAAACACAATCAAATCAATGGAACTTTATAAAGGTGTCCATGTTGTTGGGAAGGCAATTTCCTGGTGATAACAGTTTTGTGGGTACAGTTACAAGATTGTCCATGATATCAGCTTTAAATTATCACGATTTTAAACAAATCTTCTTAGACATAAATACTATTTTTATTGTCTAATGCAGATAGTGGAATTTTAGCACGGAATTCGAATACAACAGACAGGAATGCATGAAAGGACACTTGAAACTTTTGCCTGTTACTAATCCATCTAGCCTTTTACTCTCTCGAAAACGAAAATAGATTTTAAGTTTTAGTAAAAAGTGCAGACATCATCTTGTTAAAAGAAATTGGACCTTCTTTCATTTATTCGACTCCTAAATGATGTTCCTTTTTGAACCGTTCAGTTTATCTCGTTGATTGAAATAAATATTTTAACAGTTGCAAAATAATTAAATATTCCGAAATAAGAGCTTTTTAACAACGCTCTTCTTTATGAACTGTGTGATTGGCGATTTTAGTCAAACGTCTCATATATAACTGCTTCATGATGTCCGACGTTAAGTTGCCATGCAAAAAGTGGCTTCCTTGAACATCAATTAATAGCGAGAATACTCTATCTAGCACCTTGCGTCTACAATCCATCTCTGCTAAGAGCAAAGCATTGAAATGTAATCCACATTCATGAAAGCTGTTAAAAGTACTCCCACTGGGTTTTCCCGGAGTAATGTTTATTTTAATTACGTTGCGCAAGATGGTTATGGCTTTGACGCTTGCAAATGAAATCTTAAAGCCGAGTGAGATCATTCGAACCTGTCGCATTGGAAAACGTAGTTTACCCATGTAATGTAAGCTGCCTCTTTAAGTAAAGCAAGGTGAACTCTTAAGCTTTTTAGAGACAGGATAAGAGCCTTGAGTTAAACCATCTATTAAACAAGAGTGGATGATCGACATTTCCCGAATATCTACGCGTGTTCTTTATGAAAAGAACCTAATTTGAAATTAAATGGAAATATATAAAAAATTACATAATGAGGATTAAGAGTTTGGCAAAAACAATTTGAATTCGAAAATCATAACTCTAAAGCAAATAAACTACGATCGCTCAAGACCGAAGGAACTGATTTGATATTTCTCGTCTGTAATATTCGATCATTTCCATATGGCGCAGTTTTTTGTAATTAGCTCGTTGTCATAATTGGACCTTCTTAAAATTCTGAATTATTTAAAAAGATCGCAAGGTGATAATTTACCCAAATTGTTTCCTTATTTTTCTTTTTTTTCGGAAGGAGGTTTAAAATGAGAAATTTGTTTCTGTAAGGTTAAATTTCCCACAAAAATTGACGATGATTGTAAAGACATCAAAAAAGGACCAGGGCGTTAATAACAAAATACAAATACGTTGATCTGGAGTATTTATTACCGCACGTTCGCAAGATTGCAAATTCCGTCTATTTTTTTTAAAGCGAGTCATTTTGGGCAAATCATAGTAGGTTTTTCCTATCTGCTCAGCAGAGACAAAAATTACAGACTCTTTAATTACTGGCCCTGTAATCGACTTTTGCCATTTACAAACTCCGATTGAGTAAACTGCACTGCGGAAGTGAAATTGTACAATAGCACATTAAGCAAACTAGGAATTAATAGCCATAAAGAGTCCGGCAAATGACACGAAAAGTTTAGCTTTCGTGTTCGATTTTCAGGAAAAAACTCGAGTGGTTAAGCGATAACGTTTGCTTATTTCCTTACAATACACCCACACGCAGGGG
>NC_090881.1:19306856-19316856 GCF_036669935.1 Montipora foliosa
AATAAACTAAATTACAAAAAACAATTAAATATAAAATGTCAGGGCGCTGGATCAAATAAATTTAAGTAAATGTTAGCAGCGGAGGTACAATATGGAGAGTAAATATACACTAACTATCGTACACACAAACGTAAAATCCGCAATGTGTAAAATAAACGAAAAGTTATGGCAACCGTGTGAACAAAGAACGGTAAATTTCGTTTCTTTTCGTTTATAAGGTTTAGCACTCCGAATTCAGTTCGTGTATAGCTCGGCTGGTTTGTACAAGTTGAAGTCACTGAAATCTCTTGAAAGACGAAAAAGTGTAATATGCTATTTACAAGGTAATTTTTGTAAAATTAAATTGTTATAAACAACCGAAAACGTTTGTTTTTTTTAACATTTTAATTTTACAAAAATTACCTTGTAAATAGCATATTTTACCTAAGCGAACATTATGGACACGAAAAAGTGTGTTAAATCATAAAAAAGTCGGAAAGTCCCAGATAAGTTTAACGAGCAAAAACAATGGCTCCATACGCCCAGCATAAGCGTTGTACAATTTTGGTTCACTTCTTTTCCGTTCTCGAACTGACAACGACGTGAAATGACCAAATTTAAGGTTTTGTGATGGAAATGATAGCCTCTGTCGTAGTCGTTTTTAGAGGAATCGTATTTCACCTCTCACCCCCCACCTCCAAACGCCTGCTTACCCGAAAGCAACAATCCTTTCCCAAAGTTCAGCCAATCAAATTTGACCTAATGAATTCTCCGGAAGGTGACGTCACACGCAGAACAAACTCAGAGTAAAATTCAGGAGTAAACAACACTGAAATGTTCTTGCGGTCCAAGCGGCTTTGTTCTATGAAAAATCAGAACGGTTTTCAGCGTTTGCCCGGAAAAATGCAGGACGTGTATGACATTTCCGAAAATCGCGAGTTATGGTGGCTGTAAAAAGTCGTTGACCGGTTTTCAAATTTAATCCATCGCTCGCTGACGATGATGTTAAAGAAAACCAAGATTAAACACTTTCTTACCCATTATATGCCGTTATGTATCTTATCAGAAGCCTTCTGATTTTGCCCTCTATTTCACCGTAGAGCATAAAGTGTTTGTGAGAAAAGAAGTCCGGTAACGTGGGAAGTTCCCCTTCTGAGCCTGAGGACACGTCGTCAGCGAATTCTGCAACAACCATGTGAAAAAAAGACTTCAGTTACCTTCAAGCTAAACAAGCTTAGAGTGCATTTCGTTTGAGGCAAGTCGAGGTTTGACAAAATGGCTATTCGAAGCCACCCAGTTCTCAAGGCGTTTGATGGCCTTCAAATTTTATCAAACACGATCAAACAGCACCAAACAAGGTGGCCAAACGGTGAAATGTTCCGTCACCAAACATTTCCCGTTTGGCCAGGCCCTAACTTGCTGCGAGATATTGCACGGTCCTGTTAAAGGCTGGAAATTTCTCAGCCTTCTTCAGTTAAATTTGCCTAAGTTGCTTCATTAACAGTGCGTTGATCTTATCCTTGGAAAGACGATAACTATCTGCATTTCACATTTAGGGACTTCATAAATCTTCCATCACACACAATTATATCACTATATAAACTGTCACCTTTGCTCTTCGTGTCCTCTTCTTCGTCCTCAGTCGTGCCGGCATAAATATCATCGTCATCTTCATTTTCGCCTTCTTCCTTTTGAACTCTGTAAACAAAGGATTAATAACAAGAAACCAATGCATCATTTCATATAGTTTTGAATTGCATGTAGAAATGAATCATGCAACTCGAGACCTCCTTGTGTTGTTTTCTGTGTTGTTTCTGCATAATTGTGAGTACACTTCTTTCATAGGTTGTTCTTTTTCTTCAGTATTTTTCCGCGGTAATCGCAGCAAATTGAAATTAGTTTGCATACAAAGGCAGCAGTTACTCGTTCAAGCACAATAGCCTTTATGCGTGTTTACGTCGGACTAACAAATTCCCCTCCAAGCTTCGAATTCGAAAATCTAACTAGTAAATTTCGCATGAGCTAAATTCCAAACTTGTAAAGAAACCCATGTGCGAACAATATTGACCCTATTCCGGAATAAGAATACGTGGCGTGATGATTAAAACGGTATGTTTGGCGCATTTCGAAGCAGCAAGGATAATAAAAAATATGTTTAAAATAGCATTACAGCAGATGTTTGACAATTTTAAAGTGAATCTCCGTAAAAACGACGGATTTTTAACTTATACACCTTATTCCAAACTGACTGCTGATTTATGCGCATAGAAATTGGCTCTTGGTGCCTCGTTCAAGATAAAATATTGTTGTGAATTTTAAGAACGAGGCATCAAGGGCTAATTTGAATGAAAACAAAAGAATATTTAAATGGCGGCCATTTTGGAATAAGGTGTATATTCCATGTATAACTATTCCGGAATACGGTGAATCGAACGCACCCTTAGTTGAGGAATTCATACTCAATTTGTTAGATCGAAGTAAATTGCCGCACTCTAATTGCAGACCTAATATCAAGCCATGAGAATCTGACATGCTCCTATGCAACCTCACAGACCATAGCCTGCTCGCAGGCGCTCTCTCTCTCTCCCCCCGAGCCCCAGTCCCTCGGAGCGCCTGTGTGAAAAGAGCAAGACCTCCTACTGGAGCACGTGAGGGACAATACGCACGCGCGAAACAGAACAAGGCCCGACATTTCACACGCCCGTTTTCTTCCTCCCACGCGCGGCCCCAAAAAATCGCGGTCTTTTTTTTTTTTTTTTTCAACAACGATTATCCGTAAACTAACATCATTCAGACGTTCTATGCTAGATATTTCTCCATTCGGTACAAACTTTACCGTCTTAATTCATCCTCTGTGTCCGGATCACTGGGTGAAGTATCTTGTGGACTCGGGGGTGCTATGTGTTCGCTTTTCTTGACTGTGCCAGATTCTTCTGGCAAATCATCATCGGTTGAACCGCCATATATATCATCTTCGTCGACGCGTACCTCTGGTTGATCTGATCAAAATAAATGCCAAGATTTTGGCATTGTTAGAGACCATTTTCCTTAGTTAAGGCAGGAGCCCATCTGGAGCGTGCAACTTCCATACAGCGTCTGTGAAACGGCGTTTTCACAAGTAGGTTTATTTTTAGACTAGCCCTTCCCGCGAATTAGGTCAAAAAACAAAGGCAGTTCCGGTTCGGTGACCCTATGAAGTCAGCTTAATTTCTTGTAGTTGGTCATCGGGCTACTGTGGGAGTCTCATTCGCGGGAAATTCAATCTAAAAATAAAGCGGTCTGTGAAAACGCCGTTACACGAACACAGTAGAGTTGTAGGCTCCGGGTCATGGGTTCCTGGTTAAGGTCTGTATGGACTGCAGGATAAAACGCTCATTCCAGACAGCGGTGTCTCATAACTAAGGCCCCGTCCACACGTATCCGGATATTTTTGAAATCGTAACTTTTCTTTCCGGATTCAAAAATATTCCCATCCACGTAGCGTATTCAAATCGAATTTGCCCATACACATGTATCCGAAACGTATCCAGATTCACTCTAGTACTCAGGACTCCTCAAGAAAACATAGGTAACAGAGCATGCGCCATAAAGAAATAATATTGCCCTCGGCAGCCATCTTGAGAATTGATTTCACGGTAAGGAACTGGGCGCGATCTTGTTACGTCATCGGGATAAAAAAAATTCCGGATTTAGCGTCCACACGGTTCCAGATTCATAGCGGATTACAAAATATCCACTCTGGAGAGCGTAATTAAAAAGTTCCTGATTTGCCAGCGAATTCGCCGGATACGTGTGGACGGAAGGGGCATTTATGGGCTGGATGACTGTCAGGCGAACTAGCCTCGTTTTCAAGACATTCAAACTTCCCGCTAATGCAACCTCTCAGCGGAAACGTTTGGATCTTGTTTCGCTCTTACCGGACGCTTTCACCAAGAGAATGTAACATACATTTAAATACGATGATACCCGTATAACGTCTTAAAGTGCTACTATGATCAAAAAATTAACTTCCCTTTTTCCTTAAGATTTTGAAAGCGTGTTTGCTTGACACCTGACTGGCAAAATTTTGAGCTTCGAATTTTATCCAAACGCTGTTTTCTTTGATTGCAAGTTTAGGATCTCACGGTACGCCATTATTCACGTTCAAAACTGACCGACTGGACCTCAGAGGGTTGGATCGAGGATAAGATGACGTCAAAGACTCACTAGCTTAAAATTGCAGCGTGAAAACGCAGCTATTAGACATGCAAAACACGAGTTGAAAAGTCTGAAGCCGTACTGCATATTAATTTCGGCGCATGCACACGCATTGCATTTTAAACTCGCGAGTCTTTGACGTCATCTTATCCTCGATCCAGCTCTCTCAAGATTTTAAAGTTACTAATGGCGGACCATTTAATTAGCAAGATTTCAGTCAAAATAAACAGATGTCTTTTTGAAATGAAGGCTTAAAACTTCGGTCACTTAGTGTTCAGTTAACATAGTTTTGAAATACAAAGCGTTGAAGAGGTCAATTTGTGAACTAGGGAAAACGGATCCATTCGTGATCACAGCGGGATTTTTAACTGGAGCATGCGCGACCAAATCCAGCACCAAGACCAGGCCGTAATAGGCCATTTCCGAGTTAATGCCTGTCCCCTCTTCAAAGCGAGTCTAAGTGCGAAGTTTTTGTGATGATAATTAGTTCTACTTTACATATGAATGAAAACTAATTTTCGTAAGAAAAATTCCGCACTTAGACTCGCTTTGAAGAGGAGGCAGACACGAACTCGGAAATGGCCTATTCGTTGATATCACAGCAATCATAACAGTCTTTTAAAACCTCTCAATCCGCAATCCTCTTCAAAATTGTCCCACAGCAACGGCGTATTCCAAACACCACAGAGAAAATAACGTATCAATAGCAAACTATCATACCGATTATACCTTTCTTTGCATCGGAAGCTGGAGTTTCCTTGGTGTTTCCGATGGGACGTTTTTCGCTTTCTGGGGAAGCATTCTGTTAAAAATAAAGTCAACCGAGTGAGATAATCGAGAACCCGACCAATCCACCACGATTTATTATTCTTTTGTATTTATGTTAATAAGGCCTACTTTCCCAATTTTGGTTGACATATGCTTTTGAATTTTGCTCAAAGTATCGAGGCTGGAAAGGCTTGTTAGCATTGCGACAAAAGGATATTTTACTTTGCCGCCATTTGTGAGAAAGGGCTATTGTAATTGGCTATTTTGGCTCTCATGTTCGTTCAATCAGTCTTTTTTCACAAATAACGAAATGTTACTTGCACTTTATCCCAAAAAGGCTACCATTTTAAAATTATTTTGTTTGAATGCAAATTAGCCCTTGTTGCCTCGTTCAAGGTTAAATATTCTTGCGAATTTTAAGTTTAAAAATGAGGCAACAATGCCTAATTTGCCAGCAAAGAAAAGAACACTAAAAAGCGGCCAATTTGGAATGAAGTGTATGGTCGTGCAAAATTTGCCTAAAATACATAAGTTACCAAACTACCTAATCCATATGAGAAATGCAATGAAGCTTTAAAATTAATTTCCACTGAGTAAAACAGGCTCAAAAAACTTTCCCAGTGACTAAAATTTAGAACTATTTAAATAAGCCATTTGCGAGTTCATGTCTGCCTCCTCTTCAAAGCGAGTCCACGTGCGAAGTTTTTCTTATGAAAATTAGTTTTCATTCAGATGTAAAGTAGAACTAATTACCATCACAAAAACTTCGCACTTAGACTCACTTTGAAGAGGAAGCAGACATGAACTCGGAAATGGCCTATTGGTCCGCTGCCTCATCTCCATGGGTATCTTGTCTCATAGAGGAGATCCCGTGTAGCATAGGCTCTCTTTTGCAGACTCAGCTCTTGGTCTGGGGATACATCAGTTTGTCTGTGAGTTTGTAGGAATAAATATTTGACACAAGTAAAAATCTGACTCACGGAGAAAGAGTGTAATGGGTTTTGCACTTAACGAAATTGGCCATAATTAGACACCTTCAGATCGGAGCACGCCTGCGACTACGAGTACGAGTTTTCCGTACTGAGCATGTGCATAACGTTTGGAGGCCGACGACGAGGCCGACGAGAGCCGACGAGGCGCGCCGACAATTTTCGATATGCGCGTGCTCAGAACAAAAAACTTGTACTCGTAGTCGTTCTCGTCCTTCGATCTAAAGGTCCCTATTGTTGCACATCTAACCACGACATAACTTTTTAGCCAACAATATCCCACAGGTATAAAGCAAAAAATGCAACGGACAAAATGGCAAACTTTAAGTTGCCGAAAGGTTGTTTACGGCCGAAGCAGTATCGGAGCCCGCCTCCTATGAGCATATTGACACACGAAAAATTGGGTAGGGTCGTACCTCTTGTTGAACACTATATTTTATTGGCCGTATAGTGTCGTACTTCCTGTTGTTTTCTGTGCTAAATCCATTGTTATCTTTGTTCGTTTTATTGCTCTTTTGGCCAATCCTGAAGCCCGTTCAATTAGGTACAACACGACCCGGAAAATCAGACAAAATCGGAGTTTTAACAAGTCTGCTCAACGCTTTTAGTAAAAACATATTTCATTAAAAAAAAAAAGCCAGGGAATTTCAGTGACTAAGTGAAGCTCACCTCGTTGTTATCTTTGCTGTGGTTTCGGCTATTTGTTGCGGCTGATATTCTTTTTACTTTAACTTCTTCTTTTTCCTCGTCACTGCTTCCTGCAGATGAACTGCTATCACCCGGCAAATGGTAGCTGGAAGACAGTAGACACAGCTCAAACACGGATTTCAGTGGGTAGAGTTGGTTCAATCGAATTCCTTGGGGTATTTACAACGCTTCGTGATTGGCGTTTTCTAAACCAATCAGAAGCAACACCACAAAAGCACTAAGAGCCGTCTGCAATTTGCTTTATGTTGCGATTGGTTCCTTTGACCCTCTGCGGTTGTTTTAATTGGCCAAAACAATTTTCTCGCTTTCGGTCCAACCATCTATCAAGTTCCTATTGTACCCCTCCCTTCGCTAGACTGAATGTGGCAGAGATATATTTGATGGCTCTTGTTTAGTACGGGAGGACTCTTTAAAGCTAAGGCTCCCGTGGAACGAAACGCAGGCAAAATTATCCTATGTCCAATATGCCTTCTCTTGATTGCAGCCATTACTGTATCTTTTCAAGTAGACTTAGAGTGACACTTCGCGTTGGATACCAAAATTGAGCGTGCACTTAAGTGAATCTGAAAACTTCATGAAGCAACCGCAAATTCAAGCACAAGGTGAGCTTAAGAAAAAGTAAAGTTTAGCGATTTTACACGAGCGCACGTGTCCGCCACTGAGTCGGCTCTGGTGTGAATAGGCTAAAAAGAAGGAAGAAAGACACAGCGTCATCGACCGGGATGCTAAAATGGCCGCCAATAAATTATTCTTTTATCTTTGTGATTTTAAAGCCAAAAGTCTTCCAATTTTACGCTTCGTAACGAGGCTAGGCAAGCTAATTAACACATTGACCCCTAAGAGAGAGACTTAACAGATTTACTCTGTCTAACGCCAGACGATTTTATTCGTGAACTAGGGCGTCCTAGGGCGTTTGAGGTGTGACTGGGTTAAACTCAGTCTCCACAAAGACAGAAGGGTAATTTATTGGCGGCCATTTTTGCATTCGGTCAATGTCACGTTCCGTCTTTCATATTAGGGAGCTTACGAAACGAGGACGACGACGGCTACGAGGACTTTATTTAAAAATACAAGTTCGCGTTATTCATAACACTACGAAACTATTTCATGTCGTTTCGCGTTAAAAATGTGTAGTAACTGTCGAGGAATTAAACTGGTATGACTCGGTTGGAAGCGTAGAGAGAGAACTGAAAATTCATCGTCATGTGCTAACGTCCTCCACAGAACCTTGAATTTGGTCATTTCACGTCGTCATTTAGGAGATGATGGCAAAAAAATGTACCAAAATGTAAAACGCACGTGCAGAGCGTGCAGAGCCATTGTTTTTGCTCACTAAAGCTATTGTTTTGTAGCGTCGTCGTTGCCGTCGGCGTCGTCCTTTCGTAAGCTCCCTATTTTCAACGTTAGAAATTTCAGGCCGGCACTGATGACATTCAACGACCTAGACAAGACGGGCTTCAGTTTTGGAATGACAGGCAGTGTACGTAGTAGGGTTCTTACGTTTGAAACCTAAGGGAAAGCTTAAAATAAGAAGTGATAAGGGCTGGTTCTGCTTACTCTCGAGTAGACAAGCGTTTACTCTTTTTGAAACAGTCAGTTATCCACTTCTTGGTGACGATTTTTCCTTTTCCTGAAACAAAAATAAGCGGAAGATGTTCAGAGCAAACGATGAAGACTAGTTTTTCCACAAAAGTCAGTTCGTAAACAGAGTGGCACAAAATTGTTCAGGATAAAAGCAAAACAAAGTTGAAAAAGGAAGTCGGTTTCCCTGGACTCCCGCATCTAGATGACGTCATCTGGCGGCGAGAATTTGGCAACATTTAAGAAAAGTGAAACTACTGAAAGCGCATTGCATAACGAGCTATGTATGAAAATTTCAACGCGATATTCCAGATAATCTGTGAGCAATGATGCTTTGAAAAGTCGAAATTTTACGAAGAATGAATGGGATCATTAGCGCTTTAAATGGCAACCAAGAATTTGTTAGTTTTTGATGGCTAATAACTGGCTTGCTATCAAAGCTGAAAGGCTTCAAATTGGATATTTAACAATGTTTAACAAGTTCTTTTACCTTTTGAAGTTGAATAGACCTTTTTGGCTTGTTTATTTTGTTTTCCCAATACAGATCATATGATCATACTCAGGAGGTTTGGTCCTTTGTTTTCTTCATTAAAAAGAGTGCATGCAAGCATGAATGTGCCTGCATGTACTCTTTTTAATGAACAAAACAAAGGGCCAAACCTCCTGAGTATTATCACGTGATCTGTATTGGGAAAACAAAATGTACAAGCGTATAAGGTCTATTAAGCCAGCCGCACACTGTGAGGAAAGAGCTGAGCAAACCGCCTCGCGAGGCAGGTTGCTCAGCTCTTTCCTCACTGTGTGCAGCGGGCTTAAGTAAATAGCATGATGCCTTGGGTGAGGCTAAATCGCGTGGGTGGGTCGTGGATCGTGGGTCGTGGGTCGTGGGTTGCGTTTGTTGATAAATATATATATATATTAGCTCCCTCAGTGCTGGGTCCAAATTTGTCTTAGGTCTTAGGTCTTGTCTATTTGAAGAATTTCCAGTCGTTGATTTTAAAAAGGGTTAGGGTTAGGGTTAGAGGTTAGGGTTAGGGACCCACGACTCACGACCCACCCACGCCGAATAGACACTCCTGACGCCCTCTGTGAGCACACTCGTATGTTAATGAAACAAAATGTTACCAATGACGTCCGCAAAGATCTCTTATACACGCCCGTAGTAGAGTTGGTAACTGTTCATCATCCATAACGCGAAATTCGACAGAACAATTTAATTACATGTCATTAACTTACCTTTAACTTGATTGAACTTCGGCGTATTGGCGAAGGCGCAACTGAAAACAAATATTTAGTCATAAGCTTGCTTGTAACTGTTTCTAGGTGACATAGCGACCAAAGTACTTGATTGCACGGCTGAGCTAGAGAAACGCTTGGGTCTATCACAATTTGCGTTGCATCTTATCTCCAGTTTCGCAAACATGCGCAAAACGCACCACATTACATACAGGCGAGAGGCTAAGTTTTGCTGAGGGCCACAGTGTTTTGAAAACTTGGTGAATTGTACATTTTTGCAGGAAACGCGCATCGGACGAGAACAATTGCAAAGACGCAGTCTGGCAAGAATGTTATAGAGTGGTTTTCACGTGACGTCACAGCGGCCATGTACCCAACTAATCCTCCGGGAATTGAGCCTATTATCATGCAAACGTTTTCTTTTGTTTCGGTGAAAAAAACAAGCTTACTGACACATGAGTGAAAACACTCTATTGGTTACAAAGGAAAAGATAATCGTGCTGCACGTGCGGCATGCATTTCAGTGCATTTCTTTGCCGTAT
>NC_090881.1:19336856-19341856 GCF_036669935.1 Montipora foliosa
TACTTTCCTCTTCCCGACTTATCTAGGAAGATTGAAAGAGACTCTGCTCGCAGAGTAGGTCCAAATAGACGACTTTAACATATAAAGGGTCAGGGTCTTTCATATCCATCAGGGTATGTAACAATAATTATTGTTACTATATTTTTTTTAACTGTTTCTTAAGTTCCCCTCTAACTTAACTTCTTATATTAAGCTAAAACTTGATAGTGAAGATAGCCCCAGCCAGCTGAGACCAACACTCAACCCCAAAGCTAAGTTTCTGAAGTTTGTAGAGAACAACATTTGGCGTTTGCATTTACGGAACAAAATGCAGAAATTTTTCAGCCCCTACCGCATCTTCACTGCTAAAAGACAGCACGTGTCTGGGTCGAATGAGCGGCATGACAGACTTTTCAGTTTAAATCTGCAACAACACACGAACAGCTGTTAAAGGGTATATATACCTTCCTGTTGAAGCTTTCAACGAAAATCCCAGGCGTTTTTCCCTCATTAACGAACCTCAAAGCCTGGACGCTTAGACGTCACTTTCCCGCCAAGTTCTTATTTAAACCCCCACTAATGAGACTGCTGACCAAGATGTCTCGCATGTGATTCTTCTCGGCGATTGTGGAAGCTTCGATCTACCTTCTCATCTGATTTTTTATCTTTTTTCAACTTTCTTGGAGCTTTTTTTTTAATACCTGTGCACTATGGCAACAAACAGACGCTTCTTTGTGGGTAAGTGAAACATTTTTGTGTTTTGTAGTGATATAGCGATGAACAAGCTATAAGAGGGCTTTGAAGTTGATGTTCACTCACCTAAATTCTCGCGCATTCGCAATTCGTCGTTGTGATGAAATAAAACTTCACTTTCTGCCATCCTTTTCTCTTTCTTGGTTGCATCCAGTTGAAAAGTTATCAGCTTTTTAATTGTGTTTCTATTTCTGTCATCAATGTGAGTCGTTTCGAGTTTTTTTTTTTTTTTTTTCAGCTTTATTTCCTTTTCGGGCGGCCCGTTTTTTTCTTTCTAATTGAGCTGTCACGTTTTCTCTCGATCAAATTCAAAACAACAATTTTTCATTTTGGGCCGAGCTATACCAGTCACTAGTTTGAAAGATCTACAGTTCAATCGAGTCGTTGAAAAGGAAAGACGAAAACAACGATTGAACTGATGCAAGGGTCTTAAATTTAATGGAAGTATTGTGCCAAGTACTTTTGATTAATTGCGAAAGCGTTACAGTATCTTTCGGAAATCAGCGAGCATTCCTGTGTACACGTGGCCGACTACTTGTGACTCAGTGTGAAAATAGGCGTACAAGCTTTTGAAATTCCTATCCATAACATTCTTGTGACCTGTAAGTGCAACTCTGAAATTTTTTTTGTTTAAATTATAATTCTCCTACCTGTGTTTTACGGGGCTCGATAATTGTTTTTTAAGATGAGTAGCTCATTCCATTGATCATGAAGCAATAAGTAAATAATAAATATGTGATGGGTGGGTTAAATGGCAGATTTTGGTGCAAATTGGGATAACGCTGACTGGTCGTGTACCGATCAGCTATTCTAATTGATCAGTGACAGAAAATCTTTAAGCAACACAACAATCGATTATGGATAATGACAATCGATTATCGTGGATAAGTGCAATAATCCTACGTTTGACACATTTTTAATGTTTTCCAAAACCTGGCGAAACACGCTTGCGCCATGCTAGATTTTGCATTTTGTGTTTTGCGCACTTTTAATGGTGCGTATTTCATATAGGCGTGGTGGCCTCATGGTTAGATAGAGTGCTCGACTCCGGATCGAGTGGTCTGGGTTCGGGTTCGGGTCCTGGCTGGGGACGTTGTGTCATGTTCTTGGGCGAGACAGTTTACTCTCATGGTGCCTCTTTCCACCCAGGTGTATAAATGGGTACCAGCGAAATGCTGGGGATAACCCTGTGATGGACTAGCATCCCATCCAGGGGGAGTAGAAATACTCCTACTGTAGTCGCTTCATGCTAATGAAACTGAGAGAAGTGCCGGCCTAATGGGCCTTCTGGCTTGTAAGCAGAGACTTTACTTTACTTTACTTTTATTTCATATAGAAAGAACTTACATTGATGGTTCTCTTCAAGATTATTGTAAATTAGCAGCTGGCGGTAAAATACATTTTAAGATCTACTTACCGCAATCAGAACGGTAAAAAGAGTAGATGAAAGCAAAACAGATATAAACAGCTTGCGAAGATCAAGTCGCTTCCCAGGGTCTTCTCTTTGTTGTCTAATTTTCATGTTGTTCACAAGAAACATGGCGACTTGTACATAGGTGAAACAGACACGTTTTTCTATCAATAGATTTTCCAATTATAATCTGTGATCGATCAGTTGGGTCAATCCAATTATTTCCGATGATCGATAATAAATTCTCAGCTGCTTTCCATCGCTAATGCCGACGCGGAAATTTCAGAATACCCTGCTGTCTTTGTTAGCCTTTGCTGGCGTTCTTTCAAGAACAAGTCGGAGTACAATAGAATGTTATACATAAGCTGTACTTGCAAATGGTGGAGTGTGTAGTTTCAAAAGCTCTGGTGCTAACGTTCATTTTTATATAATATTATGTGAATTTCATGTTTGCAGGCTGCTGCTTTTACAGTACCATTTTCTTTTGTTATTTGTGCAGCACAATGCCACATAAAGCAAAAGTGTGGTAATGACTAAGAAAGGCAGATACGGGAGGGCGATACTAGTTCGTACACACATGCAATGTGTACATGTCCATGCATTATTTAAGCAATAGACCACAAGTTTCTATGCTTTATAGGCCGATAAACCACATGGGATGTTGGTAGATAAGCCTGCAGCTCATGATTTACGAATTCTTCTCGTGTTCTTCCAACATCCCAAGTGGTTTATCATGCTTATAAACCATAGAAACCTGTGGTCTATTGCTTTTATATAATAATTCAGAAGACGCCCGATTTTTCCATGTGTTTACTGGCACAATAGAACATACACATGTAGCTGATTGACCAATCGGAGCGCACACATTGATTTGGTTATTATATAAAGACTTATAGTGCTTGTATGTGAAGTTCGCACTTCATACATGTATGTACAGACTGTCAGTGTGTACCTTCCAGCTGTGACATTCATCACTGCTGACTTTTACATTTGCTGCTCTTTTAAGGAAATTTATCATTAAAAGTAACAAAAGAAGACCTAGCCCGCCACTTTGGTCTTGACACTACTCCATACCTTCGCTCCTCTTCATGGATTGAATTAGCTGTTGAACGCCCTGGTTCTTCTCAAGGATTTGGATTTATAAATGTTCCTGAGCACCTTGCTGGTAAGTTTTGTAAGAATGTCATTGTCTGTGATGACCATTGCATGATTGTTCAGGGACTGTGCGTACAGTAAAATTATTATTTTTACAGGATGATTTTTTTACTTTTTCTTGTCTTATCGTGGCCATGTTTGCAAACAACATTAATTGTATTTTAAGGAGGTTGTTGCTGAAAATAAATAAGTTTTACCACTGATACTCTGATCATGGTTCAGCATTACAATGTACATGCTAATTACGGGTGGTATTTGAATTCAGTTAGTAAAGATACATGAACCATCGTGCTCCTTCTAATGCCTTTATTCTCTAGGAGAAGTTTGCAAAATATTTCTCAGAGATAAATGTTCTAGTTAGAAACTAACTTATGTTATCAAATTATTCTAATGGTTTTCATAAAACCCAAGAATTACAATCGCATAAGTTACTAGATAAACGGGAATTACTAAACCACGAACAGCGAAACTAAACACCAAAACACCATGTATGACCCCACAATATATAAAGCACTAACCGACAAAGGTTGGATTTGAGATTAAATATCGTTGTGGGCCTAATTAAGCCTAAAACATTATTGCTCCTAATTCATTGAGATTAAGATTAGGATTCAGATTAAGACTGAGATTAGGAGCAATAACTTTTTAGGCCTAATTAGGCCTAAAACGATGTTAAATCTCAAATGCGACCTTTGTTGGTTAGTATTCAATGTATGGTGTGGTATGACGGATTGCCAATGCTGACAGCCAGTTGGGTTTTAGCAAATGTTCCTGTCATTCCCTTGTGAGGGCAACAGTATGGAAATATGAAGAGGAAACATTTGTGGTTATTTTTCCCGCTGATTTTCTTTCTTTATTAATGTTTATAATAATAATAATTTATTATCTAATATATATTGTTACATGTAAGTTTGTTGGGCCTTGATTTAGGCTTTTATAACTAAAGCAACAGATCTCTCTTTCATGGTAGTTGAAAAAGGGTCTATCAGAGTAAGTTATAAAGTTGTTTCTTTTTTGTCAAGGTACAGCAGTTTGTCATCAACTAAGACAACAGGCATCAAAGGGACTTGACAAAATGTTTGTGTTTTTATTTTGTAGGTAATCTGCTGCAGTTAAATGGCTCAAAGCTTTACGACAAGATCATTAGGGTTGAACCTGCTAAAAGCCCCGGGGGTGGTCGCAGTGGCAGAGTCAACATACCATCAATGCTTCCTTCTTCTTATGTGATGCCAATTCCACAGCTAGCAAACTATGGCTATGGTGGGAACCCAAACCGTAACCCAAGGGCTCGGAGGAATAACAGGCGGCAACCCCAAGGACCAAGTGATATTGTAAAAATACCAGAAGATAAGATTCTACTTCTCGTTGATGTTGGGGTCAATCTTCCCAACAAAGTGTAAGTTCATAAAAAATTTATTTCATGACCAATTGAGCAGTTAGACTTTCTAGTTGACTGCAAACAGATCCTCCATCCACAAATATAATATTTATTCCTGTGATTAAACATTCCACATTATGTAAAATAATAACAAGATGTATGATTGTTTGTCTTATGATGTCCTTCTAGTCACATACATGTATGTTTGAAAGAGGGCAGAGTTTTTTCCTAAACAAAGAATGGTTAATGTTGTTTTTTTGCTAAAAACAAGGCACTTGCCTTAATTAGATGCAAATCAAAATTCGTCTAACAAAATAAAGGAAA
>NC_090881.1:19351856-19354356 GCF_036669935.1 Montipora foliosa
CCGCCATTTTGTTCAAATGCTCAGACGCGGGGAATTTTGGAACGAGTTCTTTAATTGGCTAGACGTTATGCTGCGTTTCGTTTTCACACGACGCTAGCGAACTCAAGCATACCAAGCACAAGGAAAAGAAGAATTTGTTATCCTTGTGCTTGCCCTTGTGCTTTAAAGTTTTTGTTTTGGTGTTTGTCTTTCCTTTGCCTTTGCTATTATTTAAATTCTGCGAGCACGTGCGTTATTCCACATTGGGTACGCCCTCGTTCCCAGGGTCCTCTCGGCACTAAAACAAACATGGCCATAGAATACGACAAAAATGATGTCAACGTGCAGGAAATGGCACTTGAGAGAAACTAAATTTGCAAAATTTCCTCCCTATTTTCCTTCAAAAGGGGTTGGAATGTCTGATTTAAAACTACTCTCTAATGATTCTGCAGGCGGATGGTAATGAAGTCATGATTATAACAGATTACTCGAAGTAGGAGGTCATGTATCTTTTTCATGAACCTTATACCTCCTCTTGTCTAGATTTGAGGTTGGGTAATTTGGATGCAATAAGGGCCTCTTCATAACTTGACCAAGGGTAAATAATACGGAGCCTTGTCTTTTTGAACTGATGCTATGAGCACAACTTAAGCCATTGCAGAGATGGCGCAGTGGTGAGAGCACTCGCCTCTCACAAGTGTGGTTCGGGTTCTATTCCCAGACTCGGCGTCATGGAGTGGAAATCCCTCCAGGCGACGAATACTACATGCAAACAGGAACAGTCATGAAGATGTCCCACAGTAGTGGTATCGGGGCGTTTGACCCATTTTTTTCGACCCAATAACCCAAACCCACTAACCCATGTTAATGAGACAACAAACAACACAAACTAACAATTTCAACAACTCTAATATAAAAAATATAAATATATGTTACTCTGGTGTTTGAAATATAAATTATGTAAAATAAAAAACGTTTTCCGACGTTTCGGTTGTATTCAACAACCTTCATCAGGGGAAGTGAAAGATAAAATTTTACACGAAAGCTAAGATATAAATCAAAGCGCTAATTAAAAATTCTAAAGTTAGTGTCATTTTTTCCTTTCTGCAATAGTCAAATGCAAGTACTCCTTGGGAAGTAGTGCTCCATCGTCTCGGTTGAGGGGGTCTTTAGCACAGTTTATTTCCCAAGCCTCAAGAATTTTCCTTTGTCGCCAGTTATTGTTGGTTCTAAGAATAGTGGCCTCATTCCAAGCGATGTCATGATTTGTTTTTATAACGTGGTCCGCAAGTGCTGATTTTTCTTTTTGTAACCGTGCGACGGCCTTTTGATGCTCGCCTTTTCTAGTTGTAAATTTTCTTTGCGTTTCTCCGACGTAATTCTTGCTACAAACTGCACAGGGAATGTCATACACGAGATCTCGAATTTCTTCTTTGCCCATTTCGTCTTTCGGCTTTGGAAATATCTGGCCAATTGTCTTGTGAGGTTTAAAAGTCACTTTGATACCATGATTGTCCAAAACTCTCTTTATGGGTTCGGAGGTCCCGCTAACGTATCAGGTATTGTGCAATATTTTTCTTCCGACTCTGCACCAGTTAATAGGTGGTTTAATGGAGGTTTAGGTTTGCTGGCATTCAAGATAAAGCGTTTGGGGTATCCATTTGATTGTAATGTAGACGTTATTCTTTGTTTTTCCTTGTTCTTTGTTCTTTTCCTTGTTCTTATTCTTTGTTTATCACCAACATCCTTATCGAAGAACGATCAGGAACATTTACAATGTTCGTCAATGCAAACATCCCTGATGTTCTTCATTAACTTGTCAAAAAAGTAAATCTTCTCGAGTTATCAGCTTCCCCAGACATGTGACTTGAATTTGCCACAAATGAGTTTTATCTCAATCCCTATTTACTTTCTCCCGCTCAATTCAAAAGAGATGACACTGATGACCTTGGATCCATCGCAGTAAGCAAGTTACACCACAGTTATGTCACATTGCAAAACTGTTATGTACCAGGCTTACTGCGATGAAACGGTAATCACCTCGCGAAGGTGGTCACTTGGATTACCTAAATCGAATGGGAGAGAGTAAGTAAGGGTTGATCCAAAAACGCATTTAGTGGAAAAACATGTTACATGTTGAATAGAGAGGCTGATGACTTGAGGAAGATTTACTTTTAAACGGCTTGAAGGAGCTGTTGTACTCTGAGGTTTCAAAGTCAACAATGATTTTTTGAAAATATGAGAAGATTTGCAAAAATCCTGGCCAAGCCAAACTCTCAAAGTTGATGTTAAATTCCATGTGGGGGAAATTTGATCAACAAGAAAACAAGACCCAAGTGAAACACTTCACAGAACATCAAGACCTGTGTGAGTTTCTAGACAGCGACCGATTCGACACCCGATATGTGTCAGTGCTCGACGAAGATAATGTGGAAATCCACCACAAGATGGTAGAAGAGGAACATTTGCCAGGCATCAACACAAATATCTTCATCGCTGCTTTCACCACATGTTGGGCAAG
>NC_090881.1:19361856-19364356 GCF_036669935.1 Montipora foliosa
TCAATTATTGCTGAACAAGACGCTGTCATTTTCGCGACGTAACAAGTTACCACGGCAACAGGAAAGCCTTGCAAAAACAGCCTATGTTCTGGCTTGAGTTTCATACTTGAAAAACGAACTTTGTGACCTCAATTTTTTATTTCACAAAAATGATCAGCAAGTCAAGATAAAACTCTCTGCAAAGTTTAAAAAATATCTTTGAAGCGGATTCAAAGCTACCTAAAATTTTCAACTATTTAAGGTGGCTCTGAATGTGGTCCACAATTTTTTTTTAAATTTTGCAGAACGTTTTACTCTGGCATACTTATTACATTTCGGAAATAAAAAATGGGGTCACCGAGTTCCTTTTTGAGATATGAGCAACTTAAGTCAAAATATGTGGTGTTTTTGCAGGGCTTTCCTGTTCCCAAGGTAACTTTTTACGGCAAAAAAATGACCGAGTCTTTTTCAGCAATAATTGGTGTCTGATACGGTACCATAACATTGCTGTTAAGTTATAAAGAGTTGTATTGTTAATCCTTCTGATAAGAACGTTTTTTTCAAGTGTTGAAAGTGATATGAGTCACCTTAATAGCGACATTGCGGCACCATGTACCATAAAACACCCTTCTTCAAATTTATCGATCTCTCGTATTTCCAGATATGTACTGCGGTATAGCTGCTTAGGGCCAAGCTGCTCAGTTTGATTTAAAGATTCTTTTTCTTCAAAAACGAGCTCTCCGCCTTATTTGCTTTTGTAATACTAGATCCCATGCTATCCCTGGTGTTTGTCTCTTCTAATATTCTGCCAATTGATATGCTTTACTTTGAAACAGCATCTACCCTTATGCATGATATCTCTAATAATTCCGTACCGAAGAACATTCAGAAACTATTTAATCGTTCATCTAACATTCATAAATATAATACACGATCATCAGCTATGGGAAACTATTATGTTAGCAAATGGCGACTGAGCTTACAGTTGAAGTTTTTACAAACTTTGGAACAAGATAACGGAACTCTCTTCATCCAGCTGACTGGTGCGCGCTTATCAAAAGGCCATTGAAAAAACGAATTAGGAAATTTATGCTTACAGTACTCGGAGTTGAGGATGCTTATGTACACGCGTGTAGTCTTCATTGTAAAGTTTATCTGTAATTCTTGAAAATAACCTTGAACTTGAACTTATGCTGTTAGCGATCTCACGGTGAAAAAGAAACTTATCTTACCATTTCCATGCGAGAAAGAAGGAGGTAAAGATTTTCTCGAGGACGTTCCAATCGCAGTTTCCCTGGTGGCTCCCTTATTGTCTGCCATTTCAAGTCTTCTAGAAGGATTTTCTTTTCTTCTTGATTTCCTCCGTTGTCCTTTCTGGGGACGGCTAGGTTTGATCACATCATGAACAAGTCGTCTTTCCAATATTAATCTGCAATTTTTGCAATTGCATAACTTGTACTTGCAAGAATTTCTGTGACCTTTTAATTGTACCCCATATATTCCATGATTTCGGCAGCGAGTGCAAGTGGGAGGTTTGCGAGCTGAAACCGATGTCATGTTCGAAAGGGACAATGATCTGAAAGGCAAGTGCGCCAGTTTCATTGTGAAGTGAAACCGACTGGAAACGGCTTTAAATAGCATCAGTTTCATTTGATTGACAGTTAACAACGTTGCGGATTTCGCTCCATTCAAAATTTTAGAATCAACTAAGGCTCGCAGCAACTAATTTATTCAATAAACAAAATTATTGTTGCTAGAGTGAGGAAATAGTGCTCATTTCAAATGGGGGCTATATTTTAAACAAGAACGCTAGTAAACCCTCACACTTTATTTGGCAAGAAGAGCCATTTCAAGTACTGTCTTGTCCATTACTGACGTCATTTGTTATCTCTTAAATTCTAAATGGCGACATATGAAACAGCGCTCTTTGATCACTGAGAACTTGGTTTACCTTTATTCAGCTCATTTTAACCATTTGACAAAAACAGAAAAGAAACACGTGTTTAAAAATAGAACTATTTTGATAAACCAGACCGAAATATTTCGATATATCTTGCTTGTAGTACAAACTAAACGATTCCCACTTTACGCAAGATTTTAAACTGGCTCGCCAGTCCGACTAGATCGTGATGATCGGCGTGTGATTTGCAGGAACTTTCCGGACATTTCATTTACACCTAATATTTGGCGAGATTATCATCTTTTTCTCATTTTTCACTTAAAATAAAAAAAAACTATGCGATAAAGTTTCCAACACAAAATTTACCGTTAACACATTCGAGATTTTCGGCAGACGTTTTGTCTTCCGCTGTTCCAAATTGCGTTTGAAAGTGCTTATTCATTTGGGTACATTGTCCAAGAGGAATTACAGGTGTCGAATGGCACGGTTATTCTGCATCATTTTTAGAGCCGAAATGAAATTCCAGTGGAACAATTTTTTTTTTGCACTGATTCCGATGTTTTGAGGAAAAAATGAAAAACTTCAATTTTGCTCTTATTATACCATGACCTTGACCCCGTT
>NC_090881.1:19384356-19399356 GCF_036669935.1 Montipora foliosa
TTTACAGCTAGTTTAAATGCATTGGTCGTAGGAGCGGTTCTAAGTGAGTTAGGTATTTTTGCGCGGTTTACTGGATATGCGGGAAAAGCAGATCTCAACAAGTGTTATTGAAATCCAAAAAGAAAATTGGGGGTAACCACGCATTTTTCATTTTTTTTTTTTTGTATTTCACAGCTTTTTACAGTATTGTTGATTAATTATCTTTGAAAAATACGTGGTTACCCCCAATTTTCTTTTTGGATTTCAATAACACTTGTTGAGATCTGCTTTTCCCGCATATCCAGTAAACCGCGCAAAAATACCTTTGAATTAGTAGGCACCGTCCTTGAAGAGAATCGGATCCCCATACAAAAATTTTGAAGATCATCGTAAATCGTCATACGATCAATTGCAGTTTGTTTCTAATTCAGTGTAGTGCTAAATCTCATTTTTGAGAAGCTCATATCAAATGTCTTCTGGTTTCTTTGTGAGCTTCCTCGCCACTAAATGTCCTTAAAAAGTATGTATATTATTGTTATTGATAGTATTGAGATTTGCGGCAAAAATGAACTGAACTGAACTCAATTTACTGCACCGAACTCGTGAGGTACGGTTAATCTCACGCTGATGTCTACAAGAATACCAGGCTTGCTTTTCAGCTGAAACTGGCTAAAAAAATACGAGGTAGAAGAAGCTTTATAAATAAAAAAGGACAACAAAATAATTCCAGCCACGCTCGATGCGTGCTTTAATTAAGAAGCGGTTTTTTGTTTAAAACAAACTAACTTGAATATGTGCTCACTAATTGACTACTTCAACCTAATTGGTTTGATGGATGACAGGTGTCATTCGTTCAACCCATGGGACTCTTATTCTCTTTTTAAACCAATGAAATGAGAGAATTTGGCAGCGGGTGCAAAATTCGCGCCTTTTTCACCTTGTGCAAGTTTACAAAATTCTCACTTTTGAATAATAAGCAGACTGGCGAGTCATGTTTTTTCGTCTCCAAATTTGAGAAAAGTGCTTTTTGGCCAGAAAACAATTCAACGTAGGACTAAAAAAGAAGCTGCAAATAATTCAAGACGAAGAGTTTCCGTTGAAAACCATAACGTTGCTTCATGGTGAGAAATTCTCGACAAAATGTTTGCTCGAGTGAGCGCTCGCAGAGTGCGTTGCTGCTGTAACTTTTGATTTATGACCATTTATGCAACATGAGTCAAAAAAGTCTCATCATACTTTTTGTTGCTTTTTTAAACCAGGAGGAAGCCTTCTCACCAAGGACAAAAACCCATGGTGCAATAAGGCGTTTAAAGTTACAAAAACAAGGCCAACTTTTGTGGCAAGAAGAAAAGCAACAGCAACTCTTCGCGTGGACAGTCGCTTTGTTAGATGGCAAACTGAGAGTTTTCTAAATGTTTTACCGCTATGGAGCTAAGGTAAATTTGGTTTCAATTTAATTTAATTGAGTATGAGTATATTTTACGCTTGGGTAATATTCTAAACCCGACCGTTAGCAAATGTTCTTGCTCTGTTTCTAAGTCAGTGATCCTTGAACATTTCTTCAATTTGTTGTTGTATTTAAAAGAGAAAAAATACTACAGCTTCAAATAAGTTTTATGTTAACTTTCAAGTAGTTTTAAAAGAATTTTCTGAGCGTTTATTTGTCTTTCGAGAAATAACTCTGTTGAAAAATTTCATTCGCTTTGAGCAACTCGTTTGTCAAAGTTTTCCCGCTTTTTGCACTATCAAGTACTCGAAGGAAAATGTATTTAACTCCAACTTTGCTTAGTATGACATAATTTCAGATTCTTTTTACATTTTTGAATTCTGGTACAAGATTACTCGTGGGTTTTTGCCTTCACTTGTCTTAAAGCTGGAAGTTGGAGTTTGTCGCGTATTTATTTGCAGGTGGAGGAACATGATTTTCCTTGATCAAGTATCCTTAATTAACTAATTAGTCAAGAGCTAAATAACCGACATAATTTAAATCACGTCAGGCCGGGCGAGTAAAACTTCAGCTCGTTTCTTTTGTTTTCACTACGTTTTCAATCGACTTAGGTATTTGAACATTCAGTCTACGACAGCGTTAAATAAGGAGAACAATCGCCTATTTTACTAAAAGATTGAGAATACATTGGCATTTCGACAGATTTATTTATTGATTGCTTATTTCCTAATTTGATCTAGTGTAAAAGCAGTGTCAAACACTGAATGTATGGTCCCAGGGGAAAAATGTATGGTCCCGAGGGAAATAGAGTCCTCGACGTCGTCTCGGCAAACATCAGGTTTAAAATAGCATTTTAGCAGGTGTTTGACAATTTTAATGTGAATCTACATAAAAACAAAGGATTTCTAAGGCCCGGTTCAAATGTCGAACTTTTCGTGTGCTGAATCTAATGAAAATGAGAAAAATCTATTGTTTTCGTTCATTTGCATTAGATTTGGCACATGAAAAGTTCGACTTTTGAACCAGACCTAACTTCTATTCCATGTATTCCTATTCCGGAATACGATTAATCGAACCCAGCCTAAGTGCTCTGTCATACATTTAGACTTTTCCTTCAACAATCGCAGCAAAACATCCGGAGCGGGCGACAACTGCGGAATTGTACCCCGGTCAGGATACATTTGAATTTGATCTGGGGCACATGACCAAGAATCAACCAATCAAAGTACTCATTTTGTTGAGTGAAAGTCTCGGTGTATACAGGAACCCATGACCCGGAACCTACAACTCTACTGTGTTCGTGTAACGGCGTTTACTCAGACCGATTTATTTTTAGATTGAATTTCCCGCGAATGAGACTCCCACAGGAGCCCGATGACCAATTAAAAGAAATTAAGCTGACGTCATAGGGTCACCGAACCGGAACTGCCTTTGTTTTTTGACCTAATTCGCGGGAAGGGCTAGTCTAAAAATAAACCTACTTGTGAAAACGCCGTTTCACAGACGCTGTATGGAAGTTGCACGCTCCAGATGGGCTCCTGGTGTATAACAATAGCTGTTATTACAATTGAGCCTACACTTTAGCGGTGTTCTTTTTAGAGCACGCGGAAGCGAGGCTTTCGGGCCAACTTTAAGGCCTGGCTAAACGCTCGCAACATTTCAACGCAACATTGTCGCATGATGTTGCGACATGTGTTGAATGGACTGGCCAAACGCACGCAACATATCCCAACAGGGTGGCCAAACGTACGCAACATGTTGTACCCAACAATGTTGCAAGATGTTGCGTTGAAATGTTGCGAGCGTTTGGCCAGGCCTTTAGATCTCGAAAGAGTAATAGATTTAGCGTGCGAAATAGGACAAAAATAGTGAGTTCCTATCCAGAATTTACATTTTTCTCAGAAGAAGAGAAACTACAGTTGTTGAATGGAAGCTTCCCTCGATAGTTTCGCACATTTGGGGTTGTTACTTCGGTTAATACATCCATATGCTATACAGTGCCTTGCTATACTTTCCTCGATAAAATGAGGCCAGACAAATTTCAAATTACTCGAAAAAAAGCGAAGGAGACAGTCGAGAATCAAGAAATCGCACATTTCTTCACTAAGAAATTTTTGTTTGACCCGAAAGCCTCGTCCTCTTTTCTTTTGGTCAGCACCAAGAACACGGACTCTGGCCACTTCCAAGGCAGGAAGTCCGCAAATCACGGACTTCCGGCTCGTCTACGCACGCTCAGAAATTTGAAACAACAGTAATTGTCAACGGCAAGAGAAAATGAGGGGACAGAGAGGGAGGCTCCCGGTCCAGCCCTTGGGATATGTCATGTCCACGAAAGTTATTTTTAGACGAGCGGAAGTCTTTGTTCTAGCGGAAGCCTGTCTTCCGAGACGTCCGCATGCATTTTGAAAAGACATCATGAATATTTATTCATCAGCCTTCCACGTGCGCCGCCATTTTCTCTTCTCACTAAGAACCTGACTTCCGCTCGTCTAAAAATAACTTTCGTGGACATGACATATCTCGGCCAACGCTCTGAGACTCCCTCTCTGTCCCCTCATTTTCTCTTGTCAACGGTTAAAAAATGGACCTTTACCACGACTTAAGTTGGAAGTGGCCAGAGTCCATGTTCTTGGTGCTGACCAAGAGAAAAGCAGGCTCCGGGGACGTAATTGTTAAAATTCAAATTCTCACGAGTCTTTTACTGCTACTTTCAATCTCTCTATTCTTGGCTTTTATTTATTCCGCGCAAAAAATTCTGAAACGGGATTTTATTGCGCCATTCCTCTTTAACAGAATTTATTAGGTTTTCTTGTCACTCAAAAAATAAAACTGTAAACAGTTTAAAAATGAGTGATAAAAAGGCATTTAAATTGGTTCTTCCCTTGCGGTCTTGAATTTCCCTTTCTTTTTTACTTAAAGGACAAGATTCTAAATTCTCCCATGTGTCTACTAAACTTTTCTTTCTGCCGCAGGAAAATAGAACCATTTCGGTGACTTCCTTGTGCACATATCTGTGACTTGTATGACCTGGTGCATCATCTCTCCAAGCTTCGATGAACTATGACGGCAAATTCCAAGAGCCACCTCCCGACGAAGACCTGTATGGTCTTGGTATCGTACCCATTTTTCCTTTGTTTATTGATTGGGGATGGGATAGTTAAGGGGGGTAATTAACTGAACACTGAATGGACCTGAGGCTTGTTTCTCGTATTTTTTCGGCTCATAGTTTTGTCAGGTTTCGTCGTCACAGGTTATTTACATCGGTTAGTCGACGGACTTTGACCCTTTCTATTTATTTAGGTATCCGTTGATATTTTGTTTGTATCTTTTGCTTCAACATTACTTTGCTACAACGTCGTACAATGTCGTCCGCTGATGGCTCAGCCTAGTGGCAGAACTTTATCTGCCACTGGGGCGAGCTAGCCTAGGTCCAGTCAGATATACTGCATGCTTAAACGCTGTACACTGGTTCTGCAAGCCATTTGGTGCAACTCAGCAGTTTTCCAATTGGCTTGAAAACTAAGTGTTGGAAGGTAAATGGGTATAATATTACTGATTATTTACTGATAGTTCAGTACTCAACATCTGCATTTGAAGTCCAAGGTGAGTGCTTAATTCTCTTAATTTTTTTCAGCGTTTAAGCAGAATTACCCTTAATAGCCAGAACTATTTTTCTTGCTATTATGAGTAAATGAGAGAACTCAAACCCAGGCTCTCTATCGGTAAAAGTAGAGACCCTTGGAATGAGCTTAAAAATCTTGGTGTAAATTCAGCCATCTCTGAGACAAGTTTACTTACTTACTCATTAAGATGCTGAATTCACGCACTATGTCGTATTACTGTGAAGTTTTTTCACCGATCAACTTAATTTTTTTCCGCAAGTTCAAGCTGAACAAATCACAGATCCATCTTTTTTCGTGGACCGTCGAGATTTTTTCCGTCAGTTGCAGATATCTGGTCATCTTATTCTTCACGGATCGACAGACTTTTTTTTGTGCGAAGTGCTTACCAAGTCATCTTTTTCTTCATGGATCGACGGGCTTTTTGCGAGCTTTTTGCGCGGTGCATAACGATTCGACTTTTTTCACGGATGGGCAACGGACGTTTTTCATGCGATTCACGTCTTTTTCTTCATGTATTGACCGACTTATTTCATCTGGTGTTGTAGGCTGATAGCTTTCTTCGATGCCTTTTTTTCGATACCCGACAGTTTCATACGCTTTTCTCATCTTTGTGTAATGACTACCGATATTTTAGTTCTGTCCGGTGTTGTAGGCTCATAGCTTCTTTTCATTTTTTATGTTAGGCTGATGGTTTTTAAGTTTGTGACTGTCTTTCTTAACATTTTTTCCGCTTTTATGATAGAAGTAGCTTAATATGTTAATTTACCCAAGCCATTTTCTTTCCCACGGGATGGGTGTTTTGGTGGGGCTGTATTGGTGGAAGGGGTGGGTAAACTATAAAATTTAAATTGTAGTTCTGGCGCGACGCGGGAGCTCAATTGATGTTTTTCAGATGGGCTGGTCGCGTGCGTTGTGTTCTTAATGTAAAATAGAAATGACAATAAAACTAACTTAAAAGGTAGTGAAAAGCTAGTCTAAGAAGTTTCACTGTTTCTGTCAAGCGGTGCGGGAGTTTTCGGGATTACTAGCATCCCGTGAGCTGGTCGCGCGCATTCTATAAGAGCAGAGATTTGTAATGATAGCGTGAAATAAATAGCTGAAGATGTCCCTAGAGAGAAGAATGGTGGAAAATGAAGATAATACGCCTAACAGACAAGAGCTGAAGTTAAAGTAAAGACAAAAACAACGCGGAAGAAGACAAAAAAGTCGAATGAAGTGACCCGTGGAGTACGATAGAAGAACGAACCCAAGTAAAGTGAAAAAATACCCATAACAAAGGAAAACATCGAAGAACAATGACAAAAGAAAAACTTGAAAATCATGAATAAAAGCGATGAGATAAACTGATGGACAAATAAGAAGAACCATGTAAGAAGACGAACTTGAGTAGAATTAAGAGCAATGAAGTAGAATGAAAAAACCGCGGGGACAAGAAAGACTGAAATAGTATGAAGCGCGAAGGGGGACGATGATAAACAGTGTGGGACGAAAATAAACGAAATATAAAACTAGAAGAAGTATAAAGAGACGAACAAGGTAGAGCGAGAAAGAGCAATGAAGAACAAAGAAAAGCGAAGGTAGACAGAGAAGACTCAAAGATGGTTGGTGTGGTCGTCTAAACTCTTTATTTTTTTTAATTCTCCTTACCTGCTCTCTTAAATGTGTTTTCTAAGGGGCTCAGGGAGTTTGTTCTGTTTTCTTAGTTTTAGTCATAGTGCGCTCTCATACAAGTAGACTGAAGATACTTTAAGTCCTTCTTTGCGAAACTGAAGAGACAGAAGAAGAATACTATTTTTTGACAAAAGAAAATACGTGGTGGAGAATTTCTCACTGAAAAGATGAGAGGCGATACCTCGGGAGAAAAATGTCACCATCACAAAGACAGGAGATGACTTGACGTTCGGGACAGGGAAGAGTCTAAAAAATGGACGAGGAAACTCTACTAGACTTCCCCAATTTTGTCTTTTTATACCCTTGCTCATGGTCATGCAGTCTTTTTCCGGGTTATGCTTCGAACTAAGTTCATCATTGTTTTCACAGAATATAGAGCGGGAGTTTGAGAAACTGGCTTTATTTTGTCGTGTTGTTGTCGGTCCAATTTTCTTGCTTGTGTTCTTGCCAGCATCTATACAAGCCTTTTTTCGATAATCCACCACTATAAATTAAATTCCCTTTCTGTTGCTTTGTTTCCTATTCGTCTTCCGTCTTCAGTGCATACTTTAGCCTTACTTTGGTCCTCTTCCCTAAGCCACAGAAAAAGAAGAAGAGAAAACTGCAAGAATTCAAAAGCGAGAGGATTGCGTTAAAGAAGATTGAAAAACAAAGGAAAAGTCAAATAAAGGACAGCACTTGACAAGCCCCTGCGAAAAGCTGTGAACTTGAGATTTCAAAAAACAGTATCTCTAAGGACAAGTGAGCGTCATCAGGAGTGGAACAAAGAAGATTAGAAACACGAAGAAAAATATAAAGATAAAGTGTGGCAGAAAATAGGAAGAACAAAAACGTGCCAAATGAAAACAGGAAGCCATGCAACTGGAGATCATTAGTTGAAATATTAAGATAATGAATGTAACATAAAGTGAGCTTTAGGACGTGGTGCGGGGGCTCGTGAAACACTAGCTGTTCCATGGGCTGGTCGCGCACTGTCAGTTGATATCGATTTTTCATTAATTACTTAAAATAGTAGATAAGAGATTTAATGCAAGAACAATCAAGATGAGAAGGAGAAGAAAAAATGTATGCCAGCAAGGATGCGAATGAAAGCTGAAGACATCGCACGAACTGTTTATTATTTTACCTCTGGACAAAAAAAAGGATGGGCGAAATAAGATGCAGATATGATTGTAATTAACAAGCCCCTGCGAAAAGCTGTGCTCTTAAGATTTTAGAAAACAGTACCTCGAAGGACAAGTGAGCGTCATCAAGAGTGGAATAAAGAAGATTAGAAACACGAAGAAAAATATAAAGATAAAGAAAAAAAGAAAAAAAAAGGAAGAACAAAAACGTGCTAAATGAGAAAAAGAAGCCATTGAACTGGAGATCATTAATTGAAATATTAAGATAATCAATATAACATAAAGTGAGATTTAGGACGTGGTGCGGGGGTTCATGAAACACTAGCTGTTCCACGGGCTGGTCGCGCACTGTCAGTTGATATCGATTTTTTATTAATTATTTAAAATAGTAGAGAAGAGATTTAATGCAAGAACAATCAAGATGAGAGGGAACAGAACAAAATGTATGCCAGCAAGGATGCGAATGAAAGCTGAAGACATCGCACGAACTGTTTATTATTTCAGCTCTGGACGATAAAAAGGATGGGCGAAATAAGAGGCAAAAATATGATTGAAATAAAGAGAAGATCAAGTAAAATTAACAAGGGTAAAAATCAAAAGAAAACTCTATTTAAAGCAAGCCAAGTCAGTTTCAAGAATAAAAATCTTCGAAAGATGCAAAGAAATTAAAGTGACCAATTTGCGAAATACACTGGAAATTTCAGTTGAAGAAAATGCTTGAGAAGAGGATGAAGTTAGAAGGAAGATTAAAGTGACAAGTCCATACCAGCAAGACGAGAGGAAACTGAACTCCGTGTACTTCCCTCTGTGAACCAATCCAGGCATGAAATATCCTTCCCTTGTTTGTTTAATGCGAGTTTAGGTCACAGAGTTTAGGTTGATGTCACCTTGATGTACGGTTGCCTTTCCCGGTGTTGGGGTACTGTAATCTGAGCCTTTTGCAATTGAATTCAGTGCTTTTCCTCTACTTGCTTAACACTGATTGATCAAACACCTTGAAGCATTTTCGTCCTCTATTCCTTTTTCACACTCCTTGAGCCCTCCCAGATTAACTTTTACCAGCGTTATGCCTCTCTACAGAGTATCATCCTTTACCCCCTCTTGCTGGTCACTCAGTTGAAGACATCGGACAGGAAACGACTCCTATATTTTGTCTTTTCTCTTTATGTATTTCCTTTCCTACTTTATTTTCGAATTGCCTTTCATTTCAATCTTCATTTCTTTTAACTAACTACCATGCCCTTCTACTAAGGGAAAGCATTTAATACTGAAGTGGTGTTGATTCATTCATACTCACGGTTTCGTGTTCTTTTCCTTACCTAACTATATCCTCTATTCTTATTCCCATTTAACTTTTTTTGTGTGTGCATGCATGTCAACACTCAAATACCCCGTTTATTGTTTCTTCATTTTCTTCTCTTTTCGGACCTTTTATTTCTGCTTTATTCAGAGGGAGATCTTTACATTGTCCCTCCTCCCACATATTGTGCTCATCTCAAGGTTTCTTTCTGGATTCTATGATATCCAAAATCTTGAAGTGTTATTTCCCCTAACGCCTTATCGTTTATGGTCCAAACGCTTTTCCGAAAAGACTGTCGATTACATACGGCCTGCTCCACAGCCCTATTCAAGATCTTTCTCTGTTCCATTTCTACCCTATCTCTATATACCTTTATCCGTTCGTAAGCGGTAGTTCTTCGCCTTTACATTATCTTTATGAGCCTTTCGTTTACGCCTGTTTGCTTGAGCTTGCCTTTCTCCATTGATTCAACACCTGCCCATTTCCACTATCTGTTGAACACACGCATGAATGCAATCCGATTCTCCATGAAGACACACTGTCCATAATTTTCCTTGGAACACAGTGATTCTCAATGATCATATTTCCACACACACTATTATTACACCTGTCACTGAAATCATCATCATCATCATCATCGTTTTTTATCTCACTGAGAAATTATCACCTTCAACATTCTCATCTTAAAAAATGATGTTGATGATTATGTTTATCATCGTCATCGTCATCATCATCATCATTATCACGCAGACACCATTTTTATTTTTTATTTTTACAGGTAATCGGATGGTCATAAAAACTACTCCATTCAATTTCATCACAATCGATACGTGAAGATAAACGCAAGAGCCGGTCATCTATGATCTAATTTTTGGAAGAACCCACACTGATTATTCGTTCGTTTGATGTGTTCGTTTATTTCTTCCGCCCTGATTCGTAATTCGATTGGCGTGATTCATCTGGATGTCGGAGTCGGCACATGTCCATAACTTTCGCTACTCATTCGTCACCGAGGTATCTGCATTGGAGGAAATTGGGCGTAAGTATCGATCCCTTGAAAAGGCGCTAATAAATTGTTGTCTTCATCATTATCTTCTATTTTTCTACTACAATGAGAAATCAAAATCATCATCTTCATTACAATGATCTTGAAATGAATGGATTGTCCTGATCGAAAGCATCACAATCGATTCGTGCAGATAAACGCAAGATCCAAACATCCACTCATCTTATTTTTGGGAGACATTGCATGATCATACGTTCGATCCACATTTCGATATGATTCGATTCCCAAACGTCAATCAGCTCGCTGCTTCATCAATATTTAAACCACGAATGAGACGTTTCTTCGCAATTGTTACGTGGCTGGATTTTGTCCTCTCATTTAGCATCGTTGGTTGTTGTCATTTTTTTCCACTATGATTCGCAATTCGATCAGGTGCGAGGATTCATCTGGATGTCCATTTATTTTGCTACTGATATCATTCTTTATCCAGGTATCTGCGTTATAACTTTCTTGGAGGCATTTGATCGAAAGTATCCATTCTGGTGGCACTGGCGGGGTTTGTCGATATGTTTGCCTCAAATTCCATGTTTTATCGTGCGCTTTATTAACACAGAGGGGCATTCTGAAAACGGTGTTTTTTCATAACATATGACATGAGTTGTGAACCAGGATGCGCTGTAAGCGTAACTGCACGCCCTTTTACCTTCACTTCTTCCTCGAAACATCGTCGTTTCTCTTCGCGATTCTTATCGCTATAAAGGAATTCGAGTATCCGAGTGGAGAGCGAGGATTCAGATCGGCATACGTCCTAATTCGTATGGGAAAAGAGGGTTACAACTGTAAGCACGGTTGCTCCATTTTCCCTCCGTTGGTGGTTTGGTTACACGCCCACTTGTGCCGGTGACACTCGTAAATCGCCCTAAATTCTACATTTTGACTCGATGGTGTGGAGCACCATATACACTTCGGGAGCCACTCTCTGGCATATTTCTTACTTCTTTAATTTCATCTTTCCTTCCCTTCCCATCTTACGTTTTTCTTTAATCAAGTCGCGAGTGAATTGGAACTCTTTTGCTGCCCTTTTTCTTTGAATTTCTTGCCTGACGTCTTTGTAAAGGATGTCCCAATTCTCTCCTCTAGAATTCTCTCCTCTAGAATTTTGGGACCGAATGCCTGGCTCTATTTCTTCTTTCTGTACAAGAGCCTTATTTTCCCCGTCCTCCCCTAAATGTATTACATAAGTATGTATCAGTTTTGTTCTTCGTTCGTGTTCGTAATGTCTGTGTTGTGTGGAGTGTGTGTGTGAGAGAGAGATAGAGAGAGAGAGAAAGCGCTGCGCAAGCGAGCATGAGCCGACGCCCGCATAATGTAACTTAACATGTAATTTAATTTTAGTTTTAATGATTTATAGATTATTTTATTGCCAATGATGTTTTATTTATGCTACTCTTGATCTTGTGGAGCTTTCTGAGAGATTGTTGCAGGTTATTACTATTCAAGTAGTCGAAGAAAAAAGTCTTGGCTGTTGACAATTCTGCGTGCATACCAGTAAAAATTCGGTAAGAGAATCCTTTGTTTCAAGGAACGTGAAAATAAAGTCATTTAAAACTTGTTTCACAGGTCAGCGCTTCTGGAAAACGAGAAATAACTAACTCAGCTGGTGTCCGCTCGTTACAAGACACAATTTAATTCAATCTCCTTTATCCAGGTAACGCACAAGCGCATGGGTTAAAACTGAAGTCCTGGAAGCGGTTTGACAAGGTAGGAAGAAAGAGCGAGAATAGTTGATTGAAGTTAGGATAAAGCCTTAGTCCCAGGGATTAATTCAGGTAAATTCCGCGACCAACTCCATCGGAGGAGATCACTACAGTACTAATCTAAAGACCGACGAAGTCTGGTAAGTCACCCTCCATTAAAGGATGTATAGGGCCAAACTGCGGCTGACAGCCTGACTTACCACTGCTTAATAGTCCATTTTACAGTTGTGTGCTTAGTTACCTGGCCTATGAATGAAAGTGAGGCTGATGTTGACCTTTTTTTGATAGAAAATTTCTTTTTTATCGTTCGCTGTAGGGTTTGTCATGATAAAAAAAAGAGGTTAAATTTACAGTGGACTCCCGATAACTCGAACCTTCGAGGGAAATTGAAAGAGGTTCGAGTTATCGGGAATTAGGAGTTTAGCAGCAACTCTCTTTATGAAGATACAGGCATTATAGTTAAATGTGCTTTAAAACCAACGAAACCTGAACTGGACAGACATGTTCTTGTGTGATGCAAAAAAGGACAAAGACTACAAGGCTGCTTTAAAATAAATTAAATGTTTTGCAATGCGGTTCGAGTTATCGAGGGTAAAAATATACAGAATATGACCTGCTAGGGAAACGAAAACACTTCGAGTTTGCGGGAGGTTCGAGTTCGAGTTACAGTAAATGCATAACGGAAATCCAGGGGAAATCCATTTTAGTTCGAGTTATCGAGAGTCGACTGTACTTTAAGAATTATATTTCCTTTCAGTTCCACTGCAAAAAGAAGAAAAATATAGCTTTAAAAGCGACAGAGATCGAAGCTTTCCGGAGTTGAAGAAGAGGGAAGTTCTGATCTCAGAGAGCAAAAAGGTGGGTACTTGTAAGTGAATGTCATTCTCAAAAGCTCCAAACTGTTAACGATAACCCTTTTCCTTGTTTTATGCTCAGTGATAGCTCAGTTTTTTAAACGTTTCGAAACCTAGAAATGGAGGCTACTGATTGGTGTCAAAATTAACAATGAATTGTCTTAGTCCGCTAAGTGAGTACCTTCCCCCGGGGGACTCCCATATAAGAACGACGTGGGTGCACGTCGTACCTTTTAGGGGTTCAAAAGCGGTTTTGGTACCTCTTAGGGTGTTCAGCCTCAAAAGGTCCACATCAGAAGCTTTAGCGGTACCTTTTAGGGTACTGAGCCGAAAAATTATGACAGGAGACATTTAACAATTAAATAATTTTTAATTTTGTCTAATTAAAACCCATAATTTGGTACCTCTTAGGGGTGAAAAAAAAATCCATACCACGCCCACAGGAGACAAGATGCTGGTACCTCTTAGGGGTTCTTTTTCCGGGGTACCTCCTAATAACGCCCATGAAGGAAGAAGGATGGAGGCCGCTTACCACAATAAAGTCTATGAATACTTGGTGCTTTGGGCTCGCCCTCTTCAACGAAAATAATGCTCTGGTATTCTCAGGTACGAAAACTTAATTTTGACTCTTAATTTGGTCATCATATTTGGTCACTGGAAAACCATCGGCTATACCTATCTGTCCAAGAATCGTACCACGATAATCGAGGATGCTTTTGATGATAGCTGTGAGAGTTTTCAAACAAATGCATTGAAAGTTGGTGATTGGCCGTTCCTCCTTCTGGCTACTGAATTATTTCCTAACAATTTTGCAAGAACAATTCATTTTCATGCTTTTGTTTTCCCCCAGTATAGATTTTATCATAAAAAAAGTGTATTCGAGCAAGAATATGGCGAAATTTGAGAGGAATAATCTCCTAGGTATTGCCTCGTCATTTAAATCTTGGAAGTAAAATGTTCAAAATAACTAGAGTCTATTTCAAGTCTGATTTGCAGCTATCTTCTTCAATTCATATTTAGCCAAGAATTAGGCCCGGCATTATACTAAACACAGGGATACCAGTGCTCCGTGAGATGACATCACCGACACGCAGTCTCAACTCTTAATTTGCTGGATGAAGAACGTAAAGCTGTGGGTGCTACAATGAACTTTAAACAAAATTTCCCATCTGATGATTACCGTAAAAAGAAGAAATTAGAGATTAGGACGTATTTTTATTGATATCAGTTAATCTGTATGTCAAATAGCTTATTAGGATATACTGCTAATGTCGCTCGTAATTTCTGTCAAAAGACTGATCCAATACATATCAGGGTTTGAAAAATATCATAGTCCTCGGAAAACTTAAAAAAATTGAGGGTAAATTTTGATACTAGCCTTGTTCATTTAAACCTTGAAAGAAGGTGTTAAAAATAACCAATGCACCAACTAGCGGATGAAGGTCGGTGTCTAAGATGAATGAATAAGAAATAAATATGAAGAATACTAAATAGCTAAATATAAGTAAGGGGGTAAAGAATAAGTAGAATGTAAAAATATCACAAAATAAGAAAATACGCGCGCATTTACATCACCTTATTAGTAAGCAGATTGTTTTATCTTGCGCTGGCGACTAGATAGCGAACCCGCGTTAACAATTTATCAAAGGTTATATGACCTTGCAATGTGATAGCATGCCCGCGTATAAATGAACAAGTAAACGATATTACCAATGCCCTATTGGTTTATGACGGCTGCGCGTGTTGGAATGCAACATGTGGGTAATTTGACAAGTAGAGGATAACAAAAGTTTCACTCTACATGACGGCAAATGCGCTTGTTAGTAACTTAAGGTCAATTATATCATACGAGACTGTGGTGCGCGCGCATTTCAAGCAACTTACACTTAACTTCAAAATAACGGGGTAATATCACATGTCATGATGGTATGCGTGCGTGAGTAAACAACTTGCAAGTAAATCATTAATGGGTTCAGTGAAAAATGTCATAGGATATAATCGTACGCGCGCATACTAGCAAACATGCTAGAAGGTTAGATGATTAGGTTAGATGTTTGCAATGTCTTACTAGCATTTTATGGGGTGTGTGCAACAGCACACAGCTTGTGAGTAATTTAGAAAGCAGAGGGAGAAATGTCACATGACATGTGGGCAAACGCTCCATAGCAAGCAATTCGTACGTATATCATCAATTAGAAGTTAATGATATTGTTCGATACGATGGAGTGCGCGCTCTTGA
>NC_090881.1:19404356-19406856 GCF_036669935.1 Montipora foliosa
CTTTTCGCTACTCGAGGACTATTACTAATAGTCCTCTAGTAGAGTAGCCAATCAAATTGCAGGATTTGCATTAGTCCACTAGTTGGGTGATACTAATAAAACAATAGACCATATTCGTATTCTCAGTATTGGACTGGAACTAGCTTGCAATGGAGGCTAATGCGGGGGAATCTTTTCAAATGCAAACACATTTTAATACATTCCCCCGCGTTAGCCTCCATTGCGAGCTAGTTCCAGTCCAGTACTGAGAATACGAATACATAGAGGATATTACATGGCTGCACGGAGAGAGGAAATTTCTCTTCGAGTGTATCTTCGAGCATATCTCCAAGCGGCCATGTAATATTCTATTTATTATATAAACACCAATGAAATACTAAATCATTTCACGAATGGCATCGAAAGGCGCATTTTTAAATGTAAACATAGCAACAGTAATCTTTTCACTTGTGAAGATAAGATGTTATCTTGAAGTGAAGATAACATGTTATCTTCACATGTGAAGATATCATGTTTTCGCGTGAAAGCTCACTTGGTATTTCATTGGTGCTTATATAATAAAAAAGGGTATTCAACGGTATACAAGTGTATACTTATTGCACGAGGGCGCTTTGGAGATGACAGATAGCCAACGAGGCGCGTAGAGCCGAGTTGGCTATAATCATCTCATATCCAACAAGCACGAGTGGCAATAATAGACCATATACCCTTGTGTATCCATCTATACCCTTGCATAAGTCTTAATAACCGACTTCAACGTCCGTACTGTAACTTACGGACCGAGTTTTTTCTATTGATTCTCGGGTGGACCATAATTTCAGTGCGGACTGAGGTTGGTAAGATCTTGGCCGTTTTACACTAGAGACGCATTATCCGTCTGAGCGAACTTGGACAAGCATTTGTTGTTCGTCTGGTTTTGCGCTTACGGGCACAAGACGCATTATCAGCCTAGACAAATTTTTTTTCGTTGTACGTCTTGAACGACGCACAAGGGAAGATTATTCGTCCAGACGGATAATGTGCCTTGTGCCTGTTTTTATATTAGAGACGCATTACCAGACGAACAACAAATGTTTGCCCAAGTTCGTATATTGACGGATTATGCGTCTTATATAGTTCGTCCCGTCTTTACACTAGACGAATAGCACGAGAGTCTCATAATTCGTCTGGGGGATTATGCGTCTCTGGTATAAAAAAGGCCATTTCTCTGAGGTAATAAGGCGTGGAGGAAAAGAAACTAGTGGAAGTCAAATGGAACTTTAAATTAAACTGCAAAAATTAATTGGCATGCGTAAATATTTGAAAAAACGATTGAAATCTTAAATGGCTTTTTGAAATAGTTGCTTGTGAGATTCAAACAGTCACAAGTTTATTTCACATGCATGAAAAACTTGCTGGTAAATGTTGCATATCTGGTGAAGTTGTTGTCCAATCACAGTAGAAATAAAGTTAATTAATAATAATTATAATAACAAGTAATAAATATATGTTATTTGCCAGCTGGGAGGTCCGTATAGCGAAAAACTGTTACCTCGGCTGACTGGGCTGCCTCAGCCGCGAGCCCAGTGGATGGTTATCTACAGAGGTAATATCATTTAAAATCTTACAGTCCTGTCTATATAAAAGATCCTTAATAGAAACGGGGAAAAAAACAAAGCTGTGCTTGTGGCAACGATCTAGAAAATGTATAATATTCAAATCTGACTCTGACGCTCCATACACAGAAAGGCAATATGTAAAATTCAGTAGAACTAAGGACTTAAATGGTCTATCTATACTTGAGAGTATTGCTCCTTTCTAAGAGACCTTAATACATGCAAACATCTGTTTACTTTGACTAATTTCAGTCTTACATGTTTACTGAACTTACAGTTATTTTGAAGGGTAATACGAGGTAAAGACAGACTGTTACACTGTGGAATATTGCAAATGTGCTCATATTGCATGTTATTGTTCATCTTCCTAACAACGAGTTCCTTGCATTTGCTAGACCAACTTAAAAATAGTTCTACTAAACGGTCGACGG
Organism: Montipora foliosa; assembly: GCF_036669935.1. Classification (NCBI taxonomy): domain Eukaryota; kingdom Metazoa; phylum Cnidaria; class Anthozoa; order Scleractinia; family Acroporidae; genus Montipora; species Montipora foliosa. The sequence continues at coordinate 19,406,383 of NC_090881.1, forward strand.
ATCAGAATTGATGCTTACAGGAGCTATGATTGTGGAGTCGTCTGCATATTTAACAAAGAGGAGGGACGTCGTTATGAAAAATATTTAAATCATTAAGAAAAACATTAGAAGTAAGGGCCGCTAATACTTCCCTGAGTCGTTCTCTTGTTGACTGCCTGCCAAATACAAATATGGTTATTAGATGAAACACGCTGTTGTCGTTCATGCAAAAAACTGTGGTACCAGTTAACTATGTAGGGGTTTAGCGGTAGCTGCTTAAGTTTAGCGGAGAGAGTAAACTATGGTTTAGTGAAGCTAAAATCCATAGTAAAGATGCGAACTGCCTTACAGTCTTAATTGTCCAAATATTTATAAAGGCGTTCGTACGGTTACCCCCTTGCCTGTAAGCAACCTTGGTGGGGCTCAGACTTTCCTCAACAGCTCTCCTATGCGAATGATATACAACTTTCTCGAAGGGCCCTGGCAATCACAGGT
>NC_090881.1:19411856-19416856 GCF_036669935.1 Montipora foliosa
CCATACTCCAGGTTGGACAAGGGTATACACCTTATTCCAAAAAGGCCGCCAGTTTAGTATTCTTTTGTTTCCATGCAAATTGCCCCTTATAGCCTCGTTCAAGGTTAAATAGTCTATTGATTGAATGTTACGTTTGAAAGCGAGGCCATAAGGGCCAATTTGCATGGAAACAAAAGAGTACTAAAATGACGGCCATTTTGGAATAAGGTGTATATCTTTGATATTACATATCCATCTTATGGTCAATTGACACCTGTCAAATCAAGGTATCCGCTGACCAGTGTCGCGGACTCAAGTTTAGACCTCATCGATGTTAGCTTCTTTAAAATTAACCGCTAACCAGGTAATAGGTTTCGATTGGATCACAGGCTCAAACCAGGTTAACTTACCGTAAGAATAAAACCGAGAGTTTCGCCAAGGCTAAATCTATTTATTTTTAGATTTATACATTTTTATTGGTTTTTTAACACTTCCGCGTTCCCATGTACGTATGTTAAGTTTTGCCTCTGGATGCTAATTTCACAACCATTCCCTGAATCGAACTCGAAGATCGAAGTCAAACGTCGTTCAATCCCAAGTTTTTATCAACAAATGTTTACCGAAGAAATTTATTTTACAATTTAAGAACATGAATATCGCTTTATACTTTTTTACGAGGAAATCAAACAACTGCCATTTCACCCATTTTCAGCATTTCCGTTTTAGGCATTATTATTATTATTGTTGTTGTTGTTATTATTATTATTAATGAGATAATTATCTATAATATTTGTTTCGGAGGCCATTACTTGGAAAGTGAAGATTCTCGACGCCATTTGCCACCAATCACGAGTCGACTTTCCGTTTTCAGTTCGTTTCATGCACGACTGGAAAGCCACATTTGTCTAAAAAGTGTCATTTCTTAGTGCTGGGAAAGACACACTAAAGAGCCAACCATCCTTTTGTATGGTGACACTAACTAGTGCTTTCGCCTGAAGGCGAAGCCATCTACCATCAAAAAGGCACAAAAAAGCCACAAGGCGTTTTTAAACTAGGTTTCTTTATTCAATACTTCTCAGGGACAATTAAAACTCTGCAAACAATAGGAATGTCGTCCATGGGTTATAAACACCCACCAAATGCTCTACTGACAACGAGTTATTTTACTATTGTAAATATTGATACAGACCTTGCTAGTTTTCTTGTGCCGGTCGTCCTGTTTAATGCAACCAACTTAAAATTTTTTACTAAAAATACCAGAGTGGTTGAGACGAGAGAGAAGATCACCTCGAGCACCGAGCTCATTTTCAGGAGGGGGGGGGGGGGGTTAGGTATTTACTTTAGGAATCTGCTCTCTCACCTGATTTACAAGACTAGAAAGAAAATCAATTGGAAATTTTCATGCCTCTAAACCGTGTCTGTTTGAAAATACAAAGAGACTGCTTGTGCCCGCCGAAATACGCCTGAGTGGCAAAGGACCTTTCGAGAAACGGCCCTGGATGACTTAAATGACACACGTGTATTTTTTAGCGCTCTTGCAGGATACTGTCCATCGACCATTGCCTCTCGTCTGCTACTTCGTTTCCTTCCGAGCTGTGTCCGCTCCTCACGCAATCGTTAGTTGACGGCTTAGAAGTGACGCAATCACATCCACTTGGATGCAAAACAGAAAAAAAGAAGGAAAATTTACGAGAAGCTATTTTTTTTATCTTCAGGATTCTACTTCTTCTTCTTTTTACTCTTCCTTTTCGGAGACTTTGAGCGGGATCTGGACCGCTTTTTTCGTGACGAGCCCTTTTTCACAGGAGTCCCACTTCGGGACCTGGAACGCTTTCGTTTTTGTTTGCTACCCGGAGACCGGCTTCGGGAACGGGATCTCCCGCGTCCCCGAGATGAACTCCGGCTGCGGGACCTTGACCTTCTGGAGCTTGAAGGGGAAGGGGAACGGGATTCGTAATTCTTGAGGGACTGAGGAGGAAACAAATTCAAATAAAATCAAGTTATACATAAATTTCCCAAAAAATAATTAATTTTCCCTAGTTTCCAAAGGGGGCCATAACTTAAAAAGTTCATTTCCACTCAAGCAAGGAGAAACAACAGCCAATCTTACTCTTCTAGTAATGTTTACTGAAAGTTGGATGCCTTTAGGTTGATCAGTTTCCGTTTAGAGGTCGACCTCACATTTTACCCTTTACCCGTGATGTATTTGGTTTGAGGCCGGCTGCTTAGTAACTCGAGGGAAGTCAAGTAAAAGCCAAAGTAAACACTTAAAAGTTGAAGTACCGTGAGAGATACAGCCAATGGCGATCGTGACCTGCTCCGCGCGGGGGATCGTGAAGTCGAGCGACTTTCAGATGACTGGGAACGACGGGTGCGTTTCTTTGACGAGGGGGACTTGGAACGACTGCGAGACTTCTTACGCTTGGAATCTGAGGGAGAAGACGCATGACTGCTGCTTTTCTTCTTTTTTTCTTTTGGTTCGATTGCCTGCAAGTCAACGAAATGACAATTAAAGGTTACAAATATCACTTTGCAATATAACACAATAACTTAACGTTAATTTTGTCGGAACTACGCAGAAGGTGGATGGAAGGGGCTTGAGAGCCAAAGCGCAGCATAGTCTGGATCCAGTTTCTCCAAGCCACAATGTATATTTACTCAAAAGGAATCCGTTTTTGACAATTCTTCTACCGAGCAAATATCAAAAATACCATAATACTCTTTGTTTGTCTCTCCAAAATTTTGTATAAGCATTGTTTTCATTTTCTGTTGGGATTCATAATGGTCCCAAGAGAAAATGGAAAAATGCTTATGCAAGACTTTGAGGGGCAAACAAAGAAAATTGCAGTATCTACATCTACATTTTTCCAGCACTAAGCAACATGGTTAATTTTGCTCACGTGGCCTCATACACCGTAAAGCCGCTTAGTGTTGGTGCGGCCGGAGTTGAAATGACGACCTCCTTCACGCTACTCCGATGTGCAATCAACTGAGCTCGAGCCAACCGGTCGGCGGTCAAATGTTTCCCAACCTTTTTCCGCTCAGGGTGCGCACATGGTCTGCAAACTCTATCGATTCCACTTTATTTTGATCCCTGTCAGGCGCGTTTCGCAACCGTTTTTTGAATGTCACGCAACGCTCCCCCCCAAAGAACGGCTGGTTGGTGGGGCGAGAGTCTCGTGACGCCACGCCCCAATAACGGCTGCGAAGGAGCGAAGGAGACTAGTTGTTTGCTTAACTTGCAAACAAGCCAGCCAGCCGAGGGACGTATCTGTCCGGCTTGCTGGCGTGACTGCAGCTTAACCCGCATGACGGCGAGGAGAGAATTGTGTGACTGGAGCCAGTCACTGTTTGGTTCGCTGCAGGGAGTGAAGATGTTTCTTACAAGCGAGTTAGCCAACGGAGAGGAGAATCTAAACGGCTCAATAACATTAAACAGGAAGCTCACTGACTTTATTAGCAGTCTATACCTCGAGAAGCTTGGCTCTGTACACATCACACTGTTGCGCTATGTTGCTAGTTCCTTTTGCTTCCAATTTCTGAGCGTACTCTGCAACCTTAAGTTCAATTTCTCGAAGCTTTTTTCGTCGGCCTTCATCGATTTCCGCGACACGCGGTGTTTCCGAGGAAGAAGCCGTCGGCTCTTCGGGTCTGCTCGGGGAATCCTCTTTGACAGAGGAAGGTCTGAAGAGTGAAAACAAAACCTTAGTCACCGTCACATGTTGACAACAACGACAACGACAGAAAGCAATCCTTTTAATTAGGAGAAATAATTAAAATTTGTTTGGAAAACAAACATTTTTTTCCCGGATTAGTTATTCTTTTGAAAGAGTGGAGGTTCCTTTAATCGCTTTCAGTGGAAATAATCAAACAGCTCAATACTCACACAGCGGCTGATTCCGGTTCTTCGCTTCGTTCCCACTCAGGGCGATCCCATTTTGAAGCGACATGAGGAATGTCTGATGGAAAACAACGTTCTTAATCAGCACCATTCGCGCTTTTTTAAAGATCTCTAACACTCCATGGGAACCAACTTGCCCGGACGACTTAAGCACACCGGGCTGCGCAGTACGGATGCGCAGTAATCAAATCCCAGGACTCATACTCGAAGTGACACTCGTTGTGATGCCAACATTCTCCAACATCGTTGTGGTTACGCCACGGTTTAATTACAGCCTTCAATGAAGTCTCGGCCTCACAATCCTCTTACAGTGGACAGCTAAGGTCGAAAACTTTCGACTTTTTTTAATTTTTTGTATAATCAAACCTCCCCGTTATGAAAAGCAGGTAACTAGACCCACATCAAGTTTCCCTTTTAGTCCAAGCCCGTGCTACCTACTTCAGTCTAACAATGAGCCAATTGCAAGCCTTCGTGTTATTACTTGGTCAGGTTACATGCAGCTGTTTCTCTTCAATGGGCCCTTTGCAGCTTGTGATCACATGGTACAAAAACCGCCATACTGGCCTCGGTTGTTCAAAAGGTGGATACGCTATCCAACGAATAAATCACTATCCAGCGGATGAAAACTATCAAAACCAATTGAGTTATCCAGTGGATAGCTCTATCCACCTTTTAAACAACCGGGGCCTGGGACCGGTTGTTCAAAAGCCGATTAACGCTAATCCCAGATTAAAAATTAACCAAGGAGTTTATTTCTCTACTCCCAAATGCTGTTAAACGCTGATATTCGGCAAAACTTAGAAGAAAAAGGCAATCTTGAAAAAAAAAATAAGCAAAAGAAACTTTCACAAAAAGTTGAAAACACGAAACAAAACTTTACGCTAATCCTGGATTAAGTTAATCGGCTTTCGAACAACCGGGCCCTGGAGAGCCAATTGCGAACTGGGACATCTAAAACAAAGACAATTGAAATGAAGTTGCTGTGTTTTCGATGTCCCAGTGCGCAATTTGCTCTCCAGTATGGCGGTTTTTGTAACATGTGATTGCCAGCTGCAAAAGGCCCATTGAGGTATTCCCAGACGTGAGTGATGTTGAAGTTGCAGAGAAGAACAAGAGGACA
>NC_090881.1:19419356-19493613 GCF_036669935.1 Montipora foliosa
AAACGAGAGTGAGTTCTTCGTCGGGGGCATCCAGATACCAAGAAATAGATGAAAGCATTAAGCCTTGCCGTTTGTTTCGACGAACAACTACCGACGGTAGAAGGAGTCCCGAGGCTGAAACTGGAAATCTCCTTCTCTCTAACCCTCACGTTTTTTTTGCAATGGTCATCAGGATATATACACGTATTATGCGCGAAACTACTCTTTTTTTTTTCTCTTTTTTTTTCTTTTTCCACTTCATCACATTTCCCTAAATCGGCATAGGAATAAGAAAAACTTGATCAGAAATAACAAACCCTTGTTAGGCAAAATGCAATCTCTTATCTGAACAATCAATATGACTATCCAACGTTCAAGCAAATATTGAAACGGAGATAATGATTATCTTACCTCTGGTTGGCCAGGTTTTTCAATATGACCCAAAAACACATTCTCAAGTTCAAATAAGAAATCTGGTGTGTAGACCGCCCAGTCCATCCATGCTGCAAGACAGCGAAGGACTTGTTTCTGAAGAGGATTGAAAAAGTAACATTGGTTTGTTAATACCATAATATCGTGCAATCGTTTGGGTGAAAGTGGTCCTGGCTGAGAAGTTGCTGTTGACATTGATTCTTATGTGACAATTTTCATTTGCTCGCGTCTACTCGTGTAGACGAGGACATTTGGCCAATTTTTACGCGACAAATGTATTTGCTGAAAAGCTGGCGTGTTAGATCTTGTATTAACAAATAGAAGTTAACAAATACGAAAAGTTGCTCGTGTAGACGACTTGTCACATAAAATATAGCAAATTCCTGCCTCTTAGTGAGTGCCATTGGAGAACGACCAGGCAAGCTCGCCTTGCTTCTGCTTTATCTCTGCTGTCCACTGTGGCATTGCTGACCCACTTAACTGCCAATTGTCAACAATTATTTTTTGTGCTATCTACATGATCAAATGTATTTGCCACATAAATTTGCCACTTAAAAATTGCTCGTGTAGACCTGGCTTAACGTTACGACGACCTCAGCGGAAGTCATTTTCATGTAAGTCATTTTCACTTGACTCTGCGGCTGACTTTCCGCTAAGGTTGTCGAAACGTCAATGTCACAAACAACAGTCTATATCAGGGCTACTCTCACCCGGATGATCCTTAAACTATAAGTGGAATGCGACGCCAAATTTCAATACGGAATTTGGGAGTTTGACAATCAGAAAGGGGCTATCACCACAGCTCAGGGGATCGATTTAGACAACGGATGGTAACCTCATAGCTAAGATACGTTTTGGTTATAACATGCCACCTAGAAACAAGGGTTCATTTGCTCCAGAGATTGAAAGATCTAAATGAGAGAAAGACTGTTTGTAAACAGAATATTAAATTTTCCTATATCGATGGCAGCGTAGCGCCAACTGAAATATAGGGCGTGGCATAAAAAATTGATGTCATTTCGAGTTGACATTTTCACACAGGCACAGGTACAGTAAATACAGTGTAGCCAGTAGAATGCTAAAACATGGTCGACTGTGCATACCAGTGCCACTAACAAAGGAACATTGAATTTACAAAACTCTTAACCCATTGCCCCCTGGGAGTTAGACCTAAAAGATTTTACTCAAACGCCAGGCAATTTTACTCCTCAACTGGGGGCGTCCTAAGGTTTAAAAGGCCAAAAGCAGAGATGGTGTAGTGATGCCATTGAATCTCCTTGGAGAATCTGGTTTAATGCAAGGAAATGACTTAAAATATTACAGTAAATGATTTTTGACTCACCCTGAAGTTCTCTGCTTTCATGCGAGCATTTATGGCTTTGAATGAAGCGCTTAAGTTGCTAAATATTTCAGGGAGGAGTTTCTGAAATCTGTCACAAAAACGTAAATACATCTTGAAACCTGTGTTTTTTTGTCAAAAAAATCCTTTACTATCATGTGACCAAAAAAGTTTACTCTACAAAGTTGTGAACAAACCTAATTTACATTTACCACGGTAAAGTGAAAACATGCAATCACTTGAAAAATAAAATTAATATTATTATGTGTTTACCATATAAAACCTAGAGCATAACTTTATCATAGAAAACTTGAAGCATGGCCATGAGTTTGAATCCTGTTCAAGCGTGGATTGTCAGGCTTGCTTGCAGCTGCTAAACTGCAACAATCTTTCTAACTGTAGTAATTACTTTATGTCTATTCCACAATTCAAATAAACGAATTTCATCTATTCTAAAATCATAGAAAACTTAACTATGGTCAACATGCCAACATTCAACCTTAGCAACCACTGAATACTTGATGAATACCTTGTACCATACAATAACAACAAAACCCAGGATCAAATTTCACACAATGGATCCACTTCACCAGCTAAAAAAACTATCTCAAACTATCTATATTATTGCTCCTGGGTTTTATGCATTCCTGATGAGTGATGACATTATAAGTTACTTTAAAAGAATGGTTGAAACTGCATACCCTCTTCTATAGTACGACACATTAGGCACTTTGACTGAACAGTTATGAAGAATGTCTGACACCAAATACAGTCGAGCAACCTAGAGACAAAAATTAATAAATGTTAATCAAGTGTCTAAGTCAGTATAGATTGAGAATATATGATAACATTATATCTCATTCTGGGAACAAATGCAACTTATCATCAGGTAACTCACTGACATCAGACAATTGCTGTAGAACAGTTTTCAATCCTCACAAACCTCTCGAGCAGAGAAAATAACCAACAACAAACTCAACCCACACATGGCCTTGAGTCTGGGAACTGAACCAGGGCCACCCTGGTGGGAGGAGAGTGCTGACACCTCTGTGTCATCCCAGCTACAAGATCCACTTTTCAATGATGCAAATTGATTATTGTAGAACCCCTCATTTCTCTTGGTGCAATAAATCAGTCACTTTTGTGCCTGAGCAATGATACAACATGAGAATGTATCTCACCTTAACCTGCAAAGGCGTCTCCAAGATAGATAATGATTCAGCAATACACTCGACAACCTGTGCAAATAAATAGACTTTTAAAGACAATTCCTGGACAAAACGTTTTCCACAACAGCAGAACCAATAATAAGATAGTGAGGGAAAGAAACAATAAAACACAAATTAGATCAGAAATGAAATGATGGTGAAGCAATCACCTCTTCAGCACAGTCAGCATGATTGACACAAAACACCATACTCTTGGCAATCTTAGCCCTTTCTGGAGTCAAGTCCCTCAACATGTCTTCTAGCTTGTCGCGTTGTCTGCAGAAATAAAAACAACAACAACAAAGTGTCATTACTTTTGTCAGGATGTCAGCATATTAGGTTGAGGTTGTCCTCATTGAGCACCTAAACGAAGAAGTGTGTTTAAGCCAGCAAAACACAGACTGTTCACCATTTTTTGATGAACAGATGTTACAGTTCTTGTTCAGTAAACCTCAAACAGTGCATTATGTTATGTTGACTGCTGAAATAGGCCATTCAACTTGTAAGTTGAATGTTGTGAAACAAAGTGGTGATTTTGTTGTTGTTGCTGTTGCCATCTTCATCATCACCATCATTCTGGTCTTTATTTTTGCAAATTTTTGATTAAAAAAACAGAAGGAAAAAAGCCCACCTGTTAGACAGTACATTCTTTCTACTCGCTGCAGCTGTTGATGACGATGCACTACTACTGCTATGGCTACCACTTGAGCTCTGAGAAGGAGCAGCTGTTGGTGAGGGTGCAGGTGGAGCAACTGCGGCAGCAGCCGATGCTGGGGTTTCTACTTGAGGGACAGGTTGTTTATTGGCGTTGAATGCTGCGGCACTCATGGTGTATTTATGACATTGAGGAGGCTTCCACATAGAGCCCCCCTCAAACATCTTAAACTTTTCTGTCCGCCATTTGGTTGGGGAATCACCCTTCAAGAAAAACAATAAATTTTGTCAGAAGCAATTTGTTCACACACAGGAGATACAAAAATGTTCTGAGTAGAAATTTCAGTGTTTCCATGGCACCAATAGAAAACCTTCAAACTGTGTTTTAAATGTGGTAAGTTTTTTCTTGGTGGAAATATTCGGCAAAACTATTGTGTTGTTGCAAAAAGTTTAATCAAAATTTCACAAAATGAAAAATTAGGTGCCGCATAGAACAATGAACAGGCAACACAGGTACAAACCTGGAGAATGGAAAACAATTTCCACCTGTAATAAATGTGCTCTGGGCTTTGGTTGTCAAATAAGAACCTGCGTATAATGATAATATACAAAAAGAGCCACATTTTATACTAACACTGTAAAATGAACTCACACAAAATAATAAAGATTTACTTCACGCAAGAATTAAAATAATAAGCTTTTGTGTAACTTTACAATAATTATACAGAGCTTAAGCAGTGAAACAAGCAACTTAGGCAACTTAAATTAACCATTTGTACTTTAAGTAAAGCTATGATCCTTGCAGTTATGGACGCAATTTTAGCAATTGCGTAGAGAAGCCTGAAAAATTCAGGACTTCAACGGGGTTTGAACCCGTGACCTCACGATACAGGTGCGTCGCTCTAACCAACTGACCGATTGAAGCCACTGATGTTGGGAGCTTTTCATTTGTGGGTTCTAATTTTCCCGTGAGGAATGAATCAATGAAAGGATATATGATATGAATCCTACACTTAACTGAAGATATAAAATCAAGTAAAGCTATGATCTTTGCAGTTATGGACGCAATTTTAGCAATTGCATAGAGAAGCCTGAAAAATTCAGGACTTCAATGGGGTTTGGACCCGTGACCTCACGATACCGGTGCGTTGCTCTAACCAACTGAGCTATTGAAGCCACTGACGTTGGGAGCTTGTCATTTGTGGGTTCTAATTTTCATGTGAGGAATGAATCAATGAAAGGATATATGATATGAATCCTACACTGAACTGCAGATATAAAATCAAGTAAAGCTATGATCTTCGCAGTTATGGACGCAATTTTAGCAATTGCATAGAGAAGCCTGGAAAATTCAGGACTTCAACTGGGTTTGAATCCCCTGCAAGGATCATAGCTTTACTTGATTTATATCCACAGTTCAGTATATGATTCATTTCATATATCATTTCGTTCATTCATTTCTATTTTATTAGCTACTTTCACATAACCAGCAATTCGTTTTGTTTTCCCACAAATTTTGCATAAACTATTGTTTTCAAATGCACTTAGGAATAGTTGATAATACTTTATGCAAAATATGTGGGAAAAACAAAATGCATTGCAGGTTACAGCTGTACATGTATATGAAAGTAGCTAATAATGATGCTTAGTAGGAAGAAAGTATCTTCTGTGCAACAGAGCTGAGTAATGATATGACAAAGCCAAACACTGCATAATTGTACATCGTAATTCATACTAAGCAAATTAAATTTGTAGGAACAGTAAACTACACTGTAGTGCTGCCATATGAAACACATAATTTATTATAACTGACAGAATGCATAATAATAATAATTATGATTATCATTATTATTATTATTATTATTATTATTATTATTCACAAGTAAAATCACTGTGTGATATTCTCCAGATCACTCAAAGCTGAATAATTTTTTAATTGATTTGTCTGGAACCAATCTAATTAAACACCATCTTATTCAAAAAAAAGAGTTCATTGATATGGGTAAGTGCATTAGAGAATTTCCCACACTTTACCTATACATAGGGTTATTCAATTCCTTGTTCATGATCATGGCTTCAAACATTGGTCCCTCACGCACCACAAACTCCACCATTCGGTGTACAAGGCACAGCAGGTTCCTGTTGGAATTACATGGTTACCACGACAACAAACAATAGGTAAAAGTTAGTGGCTAAGTAACCCAACTTTCCATAGTTAGATTACACCTGATCCACGCGAAAAATGTTATTGATTCTTGGAGAATGTGCAAGGAAAAGTCCTCTAATAATAGAGATGCTGAGGCTTACAGTTTGCATCAAACATGTAATTTTCTTGAAGTGTTGGACATTGTAACATAACAGTGGTTTTGCTCTGTAGTCAATGACAAAATCTGTCTAAAATTCTTAAGTCAATCACCAAGCATTACTTTTGGTATTTCCTGAATACTGCTGTATTGATAATTGGGATTGCTTTTGGGGTAGACTAGAATGAATTTAATTAAGTAGGAAGGAACAGATATAAAGGAAACACTAAAGAGATGTTGTCTACGATGAGTAAGTGAAAGGAAGAACTCTATTGGTCAGAAAGGCTTGTTTGCTTTTAAAGTGAAGTGAAAGTCAAAAGACAGTGGAGAGAAGCTACAAAGCAATAATAATAATTTATTATTATTATTATTATTATTATTATTATTTCATAATACAAACAGCGACATAAACATCATTAATCACATGTAAGGCCACGCATGCTAAGAATCGTCATGTTCATACCTTAGCAAAAAGAAAGGTTTTGGAAAACATACCAACCAGGATATTCCACAAGGGAATAAAATCACAATGTATACTTTATAGTCAGTTTGCATTAAGGTACCTTTCCGTCGGGATTACAACTTTCACGACCGCATTGGCTAAGGTCTAAGAGACAATTGCCAAAGACTTTGTGAGTATTCAGAAAAACAGCTACAAAATTATTACAAATCATGAAGTAGTTAAAATAAAACATTGTGTTTTGGGAACATCAAAAACAGTACTTCTCACAGCAGTGTGGTAAACATCTCTGCCAGACACTATTTTTCTTAGTTTTACATGTAAATACTGTTTTGTCAATGCATGGGGATGTAATATTTTTTCTATTGCTGAAAAAAGATGACCAACACTAAAATTATATTTGTTTTAAAAGCAAACGTTTGAAAACAAGTGATACGCAAACCAAAATACATTTTAAAAGATTCACATATGCAAGATTTCATATGACTTTGACTTGAAAATAATATAGTTCATCAATGAGATAATAAATTTAACCATGAAATAATAGCAACGTTGATATACGAGTCATAAATAAACACAATAATCAACAAAAATCTAATAAAATAGTCACAATTTCATAAAAATAAAGTGGGAAGGTGATTTCTAATGTGATTTTTAATTTACCTTTACAGTATTCCATATAAAAATTTAATGCAGAATGTAGAACACTGAATTAAGAGTCATTGAAGCTTATCCCAGAAGTACATGAATTTCAATAAATTGAAGGAAGAAACAAAGTTAAGCGAAATTGAGGAATTTACGACTTACTTTTGATGCACCTGTATAATTGCCTCATGTTCCTTTTTGTGACAAATGGTTGTATTCCTTAATCTTATGTTTTGATATGGAATTAATGTGACTCCAGCTCATACATGTACCAAAGGGTTTTCCCCATCTAAGAAATCCCTCAACTATTAAGGGTCACGTGGAAAAGTAGTGGACAATAATATTATTAACATAAGAATCCTACAATCATACTGTAGTTGTTACCAACTCACCTCTTTGTTAAAACCATTTGGGTCAAGATCACGTGGGTGTTCCTCACCCCCACCCTGTGGGGGAGGGGCACTAGAATAATCATCTTTCTTTTTGTTATCAGGTTGAGCATTGAATGGAAGGCCCGAGGGGGGAGGGGGTGTGGTGTCTTCTTGCATCTCAGGTGGAATATATATAGGGTGGGGAGGTATAGGGACACCCTTGCCCCATCCCAGCTTCATTTCATAAGACATGACTTCTTTTCCTATTGACAAAACAACAAGCAAGGGGTTACTCAGTGAATCTAAGTCATTTTTTTTGTACGTATGGTAACGTTAACTTAGTACTGTCCAAACTTAGCAGGCTTGTTAGGTTTTTGCAATATTATAGAAAAAAATCAATAAAATACAAAAAAAAAAAAAAATAGACAGCTGTTCTTGAAAACTAGAAGGTGGAAAATAAAGTTAGTCTAATATGTGCTAATTAATACGAAGGCAAGTTTTTTTTTGGCACCTGGCTACTCTCGAAAACCCGGACTGAGAATCACTACAAGTATCTTTTAGCCCCAGTCCTACATGTAGCAACTTTGAAGAGTGTTGATCTTTACCGTATTCCCTTGATTAAACGCCCCAAATGGAAGGAAAAGAACCAATAAACACCGGACCCAATCAGAAGAATGCAGCATTTATTCAAGGATTGTGAGAAAAAAACAAGTACGCGTTTAACTCTCTGAACATCGATCACAAGCCAGACAATTACGATTCTATCTCAGAAAAAATGCAAGACATTGGAACTTTTAACATGTTTTTGTTTCAACTAACACTTGCAAAATGATCTACCATAATTGTTCTCAGTGATTTACAAAATATGATTTTGAAATAAACGCCACCCTTGAATAAATGCTGCACTGGACACGCTCAAAATTTAATAAAATGCCGTGGCATTTACAAGTAAATATGGTACTTGAACATTTTTTTTGTCAATACTCGCTCTACTAGAGCTAAGCTTTACGGCCTACAAGTGAGATGATTTTGCCATGGGTTGTTCATTCTTATGGATGTTTTGTTGCACTCCCAACTCTACACTTGCTCCTAGCATTAAGTAGTAGCTTTCGGTGAGTATTCTGCAGACACCAGCAATGTCAGGATTCTTTTAGATACACCCTTCCCAGTAGAAAATACTTTTTTTGCTACCAGGACGTACACTGTACAAGTAACCTAGGTAATCTTCTGTTGATAAGTTTTAAACCGCTCACTGGTAACTGTACGTGGTTCTACAGGTAACATATATCAATAGCTAGATGGTCTATTCAAAAGCTTTCAACCTTTCAGTGCATTCAGAGCCTTTTCTCCATCCTTTCTTCTCATGTAAGCAACAAAACCACAATTCCTGTTGCGAGCCTTTTCTTCTTCTGTCCTGGGCCACATGATTTTCACACTAGCCAGTGGACCATACTTGCCAAAAAGTCGCATTAACATCTCTTCGGTCATCTAAATTAGACACGATAAATCTGAGCATGTATTGTCAAGGATTTACAGTATCTTCAATTTGTGGAAAGCAAGCCTTAATGAAAATCAAGAGAAAGACACCCAACCCTTCAACCCTTATTAAAGTTTTAAGATAATTTATGCAAGCCCAGGATTAATTTAGTTTGACTCGTATATTAAAAGCTGGGGAGGTGCAGTGGCCTCATGGTTGGAGTGATTGACTCCGGATTGAGTCATCCGGGTTCGGGTCCTGGCCGGGAAATATTGTGTTGTGTTCTTGGGCAAGACATTTTACCCTCATGGTGCCTCTCTCCACCCAGGTGTATAAATGGGTACCGGCGAATTTAATGCTGGGGGTAACCCTGCGATGGACTAGCATCCCATCCAGGGGGGAGTAGAAATACTCCTAGTCGCTTCATGCTACAGAAACTGGGATAAGCTCTGGCTCTAATGGGCCACTAGGCTTGTAACTAGACTTTTACCTTGCTTAACCCATTAACACCTCAAACGCCTTAGGAGGGCCCCAGTTGACAAGTAAAATCTACTGGTGCTAGACAGAATAAAATCTGTTAAAACTTGTCTCACTCCCAGGGGTCGAAGGGTTAATGGAGGGGGCATTAAGGAGGGTGCCTACCATTGTTATTGCGCGTACGTTCTGCGCATCTCGAGATAGTCGAATTTCCTATGGATGGTGCTTATTAATACAGGGATACTTTTGCGCGGGTCAAAACTATGCGGAGAAAGCAGAACTTAGCACGCATTCTTCAGAGATAATTAGGCTTCAATTTGGAGAAGAACGCCATACATTGCTTTGTATTTTAAAGCTTTTTACAAATATTGTTGATTAATTATCTTCGAAAAATGTGAGGCTACCCCCAATTTTCTTTTTGGATTTCAATAACACTTGTTAAGATCTGCTTTTCCCGCATATTCAGTAAACCGCGGAAAATTACCTTTGAATTAGTAGGCACCGTCCTTAACTCAAGTTAAGTTTCTCTCTTTTGCCCATTTAACAATTTTGTTTCAACATATTTATTACCGCAGGATTGATATTTCCAATGTACAAATTTGTTGTGTTAGGATCTCCTGTATCATGTGAACCATAGGAGTAGGTTTCCTCTAAAAGACAAAATATATATCTGGCAGTTAAAATTAATACAATTTCCTGAACGTAGGTACTGTAATTGTAAGCTAAGAAGGCCCAAAAGTCAAGTTGTTTTGGTGCTTTTGATATACTTACACATCTTGGGTACATGTAAGTACTTATTCCACATACTGGTTTCTTTGTGTTGTATGGATAAAGAAGGCCAGAAAAGTGCTTACAGTATACGCCTTATTCCAAAATGGCTGCCATTTAGATATTCTTTTGTTTTCATTCAAATTAGACCTTGATGCCTCGTTCAAGGCAAAATATTCTTGTGGATTTTCAGCTCAAGAACGAGGCATCAAGGGCTAATTTGAATAAAAACAAAAGAATATTTAAATGACGGCCATTTTGGAATAAGGTCTATAGTTGGATGACATCAATAATGATCTGTTTCACTAATAATAATAATAAGTTTATTATTATTGTTCCCTTCAGAATTCTTCTCCACAAATTCAAAGTCACTCGTGGGCTTACTGACAAGTAACGTCACAAAGCAAGCTCTAAACTCTGGTCTTCAAGTGGAGGTAAAAAGCTGGATTTACCATCACCTACATGTACATGTAAAAATAACCCTAATTTCAACAATAATTACTTTATTGTTGGAAAAACGTACTGGTAACAAATGCTCAGACTTAATGGAACACCTTGTGTTGGATATCAATAAATTATTTTATGCATGTATGTGATAATTATGTGCATTTTTGGTCAATCGATTGTGCTCGATAACAAAAGCAAAACAGAATTTTTTTTACTTAAGTTGTTCAGTTTTCTTTTAATTAATTTTTTGACACTACATCAAGGCTGCTGACTATGAAAATTGTCCAGTAGCCCTTCGGGCTTGCAACATTAAAAGTTAGTAGCCTGAGTCCTTTTTCAAGAGCCCAGAATTAATTAATTCCAGTTTGGATCATATTTACAAGAAAGTGAGGATGAATCAAGTAAGGCGCCCGTTCGGGCTACCTGTTCAGAAATTTGGTCGCCAGCACTCGCAAATAAGGCACCCCAGGTGACTGGGCGACCGTTAGGCAGCAACCTTGTACAGGTATAACTGTACAAAATACAAAACTTTACATACATCATGCATGCCATAAATTACAATCAGTGATTTACATAATACATGACAAACAAAAGGCGCACAAAAGATCAAAGAAGCACAAATCCGCAAAATAAGAAGTTGTTCAGTTTTGATTGAAAAGTGTTGAATGAAACACACATTGGCTTATTTGCATTTGTGCTTGCTTCGGTCCGTCAGTGATTGTAAAAAGATTGACTTTGAAATTTTGAGAATTGAACAAAGGAGGCAATGCCTCTCTTCCATGTTTACTGAAATCCCTGATTTATCACAAAATACCAACATCCTTACCTTTTGGAGGCGCAAGCATGGCGGGAGCCATTGTGTCCAGCATATCTTTGGGAATTTCTGAGAAATCTCCCTTCTTAATTTTGTGTCTTATTTCACGTTCCAATTGGTATCTGTGAAAATGAAACAAAGGACAAATTTAAAGAAGTACATTTCAATTAACAACTTTATGTACAAAAACAGACGTTACCTGTTTTCCTCCTTAGAGTGAGACATGTACATGTATTTAACAACATACTATTCACAGAAGTGGAAGTGGCTAGTGGTGGAAATCTACTGAGCCACAAAGCGTAAATGATGAGAAAATTAACCAACTCAGTGCAGAGTTGAAAAGTCAAGCATTGCATGCCCAGCTTGCAGACTGGTGAGAAATATACTTAGATAAGCAAATTCTAAATTAGTCTGTAGATTGCAGGGAACCTCAGCACCCATCGTTGTACAGTTGCATCCTTCAATTTTGGTAATTAATAATTAATGATAATTTAGTAATAATGAATGTGACTACACGTAATTTAGGTAAAGTTAAAATCGAGCCGGTCACCAGTAATCGGGGATCATGTATGCCTATTTGAGGTACAAGATTTTGCCAAGTGTCAGATGACACATACTTGCTTGTATGTGGTTGTATAATGGTTTCGAGTTCTGAATTGTGCTTTGTGCGGCAGTTTGCCCCTCCCCCTTCCGTTCCTCTTAGGAAGACTTGGTGAGTATTGACGGTGCCTGGTGGTGGTTGCCGCTCTCTAGGTTGCCGTGGATATTTGCGCACCCTCCTCAAGGCCTGCATTTTGCTTGGCACTAATACCCGCTTTTATCGGCACCTCCCCCAAGCTCATCTAATTAGTAATAATAATCATTACTAATAATAATTATTAATCTTCACCAAACTTGAATGTACTCAAACCTAGCATGGCTTAATTGGATAATACCCAGACCCTGCAGTATTCATTCTTTACAAGAGGTCACTATTGACCTAATACAAAAGTGGCTACGAATACTACTAAGAGAGTAATCCATAATCTTTAATTAAAGGTCACCCATTTACCTTTTTAATTCTTCTTTAAAGAGTTCCAAATTGCTCTTCTTCTTTTCTTTCTCCTTGGTTTTTTTCTTGAGTTCCTAATAACATTTCCAGAGTAAAAAGTAATTTTAAAGTGTCCCTAAACTTTAAATTTCGTTCTACTTGGATTTTCACTCGTGTCCAAGATTGCAGTATAACAAACTTGACACGCTTTATTTCATATTTAACAAAAAGAATATTTTCTTGTAAACCATATTGTGAACCACTTACTCACAATGATGGACCTAGGATAGAGTTCAGGCTTCTTCACAGAAAACTTAAACCATGAAAAACAGGATGGCAGATAAAAGAAAGATGAGTCTTTTTTCTTGCTGTTGTTTTGCTCTACTTGCAGTAATAAAACCCTAAGCTTTAGACTTGAAAAAAAAAAACCAAAAAAACAACAGGGAGAGTCATCAATCCACATGCCTATAGCCTGGATTATAAAGGAATGCCCACCCTAGCAAAGCTTGTAAAAGGTTATTAACACCCTAGTAAAGATTTGTTTGTTACACTGTTTGATGTGAGAACTTGACATGATACAAGGCTGCTGCCTAATGGTCGCCCAGTTGCCTGAGGCACCTTACTTGCAAGAGCGGCAGGGTTGTCAATAAGATTTAAAGTAGGTGGAGAAATTGTGAAAGTAGACGGCACTGGGGGCCATAGGCCCCCGCATAGGTGAAGGGTCTGGGGGCCGCCCAGGCCCCCAGTGGGGTACAGGGGCAGAGCCCCGTTGGGGGTCCAGGGGGTGAAGCCCCCAGAAGCAAATTGAGTTTGACTTATTGACATTGACAAAAATTGCCTTTCCTCAGAGTAATTATAACAAGTCTCACTTCCTGAAAAGAACATTATTTCTTCTATGTGGAAAACAAAGACAGTCCAGCCGTAATCCAGGCAAATTTGTCACCAGTCTTTCTCTTCTGTCCATTCAACATGGCGGACAGCAGAATCGATCGTGTTGTTTTTCCGTACACGTGTTGTGTAAATTATAATAGAACTCGTTTAAAATCACCCAACAAGCAAAGAGGGGACAAAATATCACCAAAAACCACTGACTGCCTTCAGGATATATTGAATGTTTTCCAAAGTAGCCGGCTCCTTAGTGGGGAGTAGCCGCCGGAGTTCGCCGGTTGCCGGCTTCTACTGAAATCCCTGAGCGGGCGACCAAATTTCTGAACAAGTAGCCCGAACGGCCGCCTAGCTTATCACAAGGTGATTCATCCTCACTTTTAATTAATTAATTCTGGACTCTTGAAAAAATTACTTGGGCTACTAACTTTTAATGTTGGAAGCCTAAAGGGATCCAGAAAAATTTTCTTAGGCAGGAGCCTTATAATACGATCCCACATACCGAAGGTTTTGCCTGTTTAAATTCAGTTTTTATCTTCTGTTCCATAACGGCTGTCTGTATTTTGGCCATTGGTTTGTATAATGCTCCTGCCTGCTTGGAGGCAGTTTCCTCTGATAAAAAAGAAAGGAAAAATTTGTTCAAAAACACCATTTAGTACGTTCCATGAACAAAACAGCATCTTAAAATTCCCATTAGAGGGAAAAGTGGAGGCAGTGTGGCCCAGTGGTTAGGGCGCTTGCCTTGAGATCCGGAGATCCAGGGTTCAAGACACATTCTGACCACTGGTTGAATTTGTTCCTGGTAGTCCCTGGTTCAACTTCCCAGCCAACTGGTTTGCCTCCGGCCAGTTGGGATTCTTAACAGTTGTTGTTATTGTTCTGTTGTTGTTTCGTTGTGTTTCATTGGCCCTGAAAAGCCCCTATGGGGAGCGGTCAATTAAGTATGTATAAAAAAGTATGCATTCCTCCCGACCCAAATGGCAAAACTGCCTGTGAGTTGTAGTAATATAGCATGCAAATACAGCTGCCCTTTCTCACTCACTGCCACTCCCATGGGAATAACAGGAAGCAATGAAGGGTGGCTCTATTCGCAGGTTAGTTGTCTTACAGCTAGAGGAATGGCTCTATCTGTAAATACCATTACTAAAAACTGCTTTAAAAACAAGTAGGTATCTTGGTCCATTAAAGAGTGTTCGACAGTTGCTTTGGAAGCAAAGGACAAGGGTAGGGAAAGAAACAATCTTATAGGAAAATCATGATGTGTGTGATCATCATTTGTGCATATGAAATATCAATGCACATAAATAGCCCATTTCCGAGTTGCTGCATCCCTCAGTTTCAAAGCGAGTCCTGATCCACAACCATTCAAATGGAAATGAGTTGCGTATTCTTATGCAAATCAAACTCATTTCCCTTTCAAAAGTTGAGCACCAAGACTCACTTCAAAACCAAGACAAACAGCAACTCGGAAATGGACCATTGCATGTACAGTGTAATTCAAGATGGCCCTGAAAAGCAGAGGAACGAAAAACCAAAAATTTGCTAAAGCTCACCCTATGCACAGGATGCCCAAGATTAACAAATGCTGAGCACAACAAAAATGGAGTGACCCAACAGGAAAGAGGATTGACTTCTTAAAAGATTACTAAAAATCATTTTAAGAATCAAAACACTAATTAAAAATAATTAGAAACAAAACGATGTTTCTGCCATCTCAGTACTACAGCAAAAGACAAGGCACTAAGATTCTTTAAATTCATGATAGAAGATCAAAACCTCAAATCAAGTTGACTTTGCCAACTTTTCAAGCAGACAGATTTATCAGCTATGAAAATATTATTATTTCAGATTAATTCATAATATTATTTATATATCATAATGGAAAATAAACTGCCCATTCATGTACTCTGTTGTGCAATGCTGTAGTTTTTAAGTCTTTTTTCCACTGCAAAGGAAACATCATGGACAATATACATATATTATAACAGCTACGAGGAATTTCAAGCAAAGTTACCTTTTGTTTCAGGGTTGATCGTGTTGCCACGCACAAACGTTTTTCCAGCCGCACGCGAGTCTTCAAAGGAAGCCACAAAATCGGCAAACACTTCTGCAGCTTCGGCTTCCTGCTTCTATAATAGAAAATTACCACAGTTTTATTCAACAAAATTACCAGCCTGAATTTGCACTCTTCTCTGAATCTCTGGAATTACCCCTGAGTGCTTTAATTTAATTTGGAGGGTCACCTTGTGGCTGTTAGTTTCTGAAATAAAAGTTATTATTAAGTCCTGATTGCAGGAATTACATGTACGTCATCACTGCATTACAGCTGCAAGTCAAATCCAAACAAGACAAGACGAGACAAGAGACAGACTGCAGTCAAAGGCAATCAGAATGTTCCTTTTTGTATGGCTTCTACCATTGTTATGGCAGGGGTAGGTGCCACTCCTAACCCATTACATGCACAACTTGTCCTAGAAATATTGCTCCTCATTTTACCACCCTCAGATAAATGGAATTAAGCTGTGTGAACTTTGTAGTACATGGATTAAAACCCAGGTTGCAGGGGATGTGGTCTGCGAGAGATGTTCACTACTGTACAGGAAGCATCCCTTACTAGCGGCATGTGATATCTTTGTCATTGAGAGAGTGGGAGAGGGTGGCTCTTAAAACGATCCTTGTACATTAAAAGCTGTACAACGACACTAGGGATGAGAAATTGATCGTTCTTTATGTATTTTCTTTTTCTGATCCCCAGGGATTGGTATTTTGAGAGAGAGGGAGAGGGTGGCTCTTAAAACGATCCTTGTAAATATACATTAAAAGCTGTACAACGGCACTGGGGATGAGAAATTGATAGTTCTTTATGTATTTTCTTTTTCTGATCCCCAGGGAATGGTATTTTTCAAAATCACGAACAAGTTGAAAGGATCATGCTATTCAGATTTAACGACAAATTTCGTGATCTCTTCTCCCAGAAAAGTATTTGAGTTTCTGATCCACTTTTCGAATTAATTTAAGCTTAAGCTTAAATTAAAGTGAGTTATACATTTAAAAGGTAAATCACAAACACTGATGTTCTTTCCAAACCTTTTTCTTCTCTTCAACATCTTGCTTTGATTTAGCAGACTTCTTTAGACCAGCGTTCATCATTCCAACAGAAAAAGACTTTAACTTGCTTTGTGAGATAGTCTAGAAGAACATGAATTGGCAACCATCTTGATCTGTAATTTGCTTAACTTCTCACATTTGACAACAAATTGTCTTCCTATAAGGTTCAAGAAAAGCTAAAGCAAGAAGTGGCCGCTCACCTTCATAGATCCTGGGGCTAACCCATCCGGGGATAGGCCCCAAGGCAAAGATTTCTCGGAGGATTCAGACTCTTTCGCCGCCATTACATGGTTGTGAAGAATCATGTGCTTCCCAGAATGCTTTGTTATTGATGTCCAAAGACGCATTTTTCCCAAAAGCTATGTATAATTAAATTAAAATTTCCCTTCTTCTCAGCGGTGCCCGGCTAGCTCAGTCGGTAGAGCATGAGACTCTTAATCTCAGGGTCGTGGGTTCGAGCCCCACGTTGGGCGCATACCTTTTTTTTTTTTTTTTTTTTCCTCCCTGATCAAAAGAATTTTATATTCATTTATCCTCTCCAGTGAGATCCAATGCTCAAGTTACAGGGGAAATAAAAGAGTATTAGATGCTTCGACATCGGGTTTCAAAGCCAAATTACCATTTCATGTGCTCTTTCTTTGAAATTCTTTCAATGAACAATTAAAATTCCCCATAATAGCATCTAGTTTTTGTTCTGAGGCTCCACGTTCTTATATTTTTGCAATTTGAGCCTGAGATTGTTCTGAGAAATGGCTGTTGTTCAACCAATATAGAGTCAATGATAAATATAATTTGCACGTGGCACCACTCATTAAAACAAGACACTGTGCAAGCGCTTACTTGGGATACCTTGTGCCGCAGTTAAACTTTTTTTTTTTATATTGCGGCTAAAACTCATAGACTACGGATTTCACCTTGCTTGCTTGTTTTGATTACAAAACCAGTTTCAAAGCAGACCTTTGGCGGTGTATCTTGCCAAATGTTAACATTTTGTTAAATTTAGTCATAAAGATTTCGCAGGCGACCAGCTCGGGCCATGACTCCAACACAAATCGCTTAGTAGCAGAAGTAGCACTGAGCAGTACATTATAGTATTACTCTAGTGTTATTATAGTATTATTCAGGTAAAACAAGTTTAATTCTTTTTTCAAGCTTAGTTACATAATAATTTGCAGTAAGAACCGCTTCTGCTGCGCTCATAAGTTATTCAAAACCCCGGTGTTTCTTTAAGCAATTAGGGTACGCTTTATTTGTCTTAAGTTTTAATGGTTCGTTATACGTACTCGCAAGGTACTCGCAACTGAATCGCGCAAGCTCTTAAACTGAAGGGTCGCGATGGCTCGTGGGTAACACATTGAAAGAAGACGGAGGAATCGTTTAGATGTGGGAGAACGTAATCATTCTTTGACCGGAGACTATGGAAATCAATTCATCATTGTATTTTGGACCTGAATTAACCGAAATCCTGACAATCTTACAAGTAAAGTATACTTATTGCCTTGCTCTGATTAAGTCTAAAACGTCATTTATCGACCAAGCCAATGTCACTATTTGCCAAAGGATTACAGTAAGTTACTTAATAAAAGTGACTTTAAACAGGAAGTTTGGTCGCAACTGTGGAGCCAAATAGAAACATTTCTTTGAAATGGACCACTGGAATAGACTTGGCAATGTCAAATGAAAGCAACTGGGTACGAGAGTCACGAAATGGAACCACTGACATCACAAGACCAGGCCGAGCCTTTGCAAACCTGTTTCATAAAAGCAAAAAAAAAACATCATTTTCCCTTACTGTTATTGGAAAAAGTAGGAAACAGAGTTCCCAGCGCTGTGGTCTGTTGTACTCTCTCCAGCAAAAAGTCGCTGACCTGGCAGTGATGTCTCAATATGAGGCCACCTTTAGCAGAAACAGCCAAAAGTTATGGACACTTGCCGGGTGATGGAACATTTAGATGTAAATGGCAATCAGCGACCCCAAGCTATATAATTGGAATAACCACGAAAAATGCAACTTTTCCTTTGAAATTCTATTAATTTACTTTTGCTTTATTATTTATTTGTCTTGCACTGTCTGAGTCACAAAGTGTAAGACACGACTGAAGTTGGTAACTGCTGAGAATGGTGACTCGGGAGTGTTCCTTTGCAGGAGTCGAACATACGACCTTCTGATTACTAGTTCGCATGCAACACCACTGAGCTATAGGGGATGATCGGAAAAATCCGAATACAGGTCGTTCTGCCACAGAGTCGACCCAATAGGGAGCTTAAGCACGCGCGTTTTTGAGACGCAGACGGCAACCGGAAGAGAACATTTCGTGTGCAAGGACAGTGGTGTCTCCCAGATTTTTTATACTAATCATCTCTAATGGAGAAAAGATACTCAGCAATGTAAATGTTTTGTGTAAAGACAAGTTAAAAGAGAAAACAGCTCACTTCCGGTTGCCGTCTGGGTCGCAAAAGCGCAGAACGACCGGTTGCCACTCTGACAAATAGGGAACGCTTGAAACGTCAGCTCTCATGTCTCTTACTGTGGTTACTTAACCGTTGTCGACTCGTTTGGTAAAACCAACTTTTCCATCGTGATTGGCAAACGTAGTTACGTAAGAAAATTTGACTTTCCACTAATTGACTGCAAACTGCTCTAGACGGAAGCTACAGCGATCCAGGGGCCATTTCTCGAAAGTCCCAAAAACGTTTCGGCCCTGAAAAGCCATTTGTAAACCAGCCAACCGATTATACAAGAACGCCGATTCTTTAACATGTTTCAAGGTAACAAAAAGCAAACTGACTGCGAAATTTAACGACTTAATTCCTATCTGTTCTTGAGATACAGAGGGAATTGTGACACCCGGAAATGGTCAGTAAAGTTTCGGGACTTTCGAGTAACGGCCCAGGGACCGGTTAACCCACCGCGGTAGTCAACTGTCTTTTTTTGCCTCTGGAACTTTAAGATGTTTCAAGCAGACAAATGCTTTCCCCCATCGCTCCTGCCCTCTCGCCGCAGTTTATGACAAGGGAAAAACCATTATATTCCACATGTAGGATTGGCCAAATAAAGAAATAATGCACTTTCAAAATTGTCGGACAATGTTTAGAGAGAAAGTGACAATACTTATTATGCACACCTTTGAGTAACAGCATCCACTAGGGCTCTGCTGGCTTTGAGTGTTATGTCACAGAGCACTTGAAAGAAATACAGCTTACAACACTGCAAGAAAAAGGCAACCAAATACACTGGGGGAGTTAAATTTTCTAAAGAGAACTTATCCTCTCAAACATTTAGCCGGTTGAGTCTGGCTGTCATCAGACAGACAGACAGACAGCCTTTATTTTAGCATGATGATAACAAAAGCTATGCAGCTTATGGGGTCGTGCATTGAGTGCCACGCCCCAGTTGATTAAAAGCCCCTTAGTTCTATCCAGTGGATACTTATTAAAGTCGCTATCCAGATTATACTTTACATTTACCATTGGCCAGGGTTTTTCCTACACACTTTTACTTAGATGTGCTTAGCCAAGTGTGCATACAAGTTCACCGTTCAAGAGGAAATACTGAAATCTTTGGACAGGTTTAAACTGTTGGAAATTAAATGACTTATCCACTGGGTAGAGTTACTCAGGCTTTGAACAATTGGGACCAGAAAATTATTTCTTCATGGAAAAAGTGCACTTGGCAAGCAAGCTACTCCATAGGAACTAGACTTAACCCTTTCACCCCCGTGGGGTTCCCCATTGACGAGTAAAATCGTCTGGCATTAGACAGAGTAAAATCTATAAGTGGCACTCTTGGGAGTGAAAGGGTTAAATACTGACAGAGACTATTCAAATGATACATAACATTACTGACAGGAGGCAAAGAGTGCATTGGGACTGATTACGGCATACCTAGCCAGTGATCAGAGTTGGATTCGGAACATGGCACAACTACATGCAAATCAAGCGTCCTATTCACTGGACCAGAACAACTCAAAAGAATACAGAGTTGATAACAAATCGGAGTAACAAGTGTGAAAAAGAACCATATATGCCACTATGAGAAAAAACAGATACCTACAAATATAACCTACAAAACAGTTTACATTTTATTTGTGATACTTGACTTGTGAATACTGTAATGGCTAGTCTGACAACAGTTGTTTTGTTGCTGCCAAGCGACTCTTCAGAGTCTTCAGAGTCCTTTCTGATATTCGGCAAACTCGCTGAACATCTCGTTCAAAGTCCCACTCGCAATCAGCTTTCACAAGTTATTCACAAATTTTCACAATTATTGCATTAATTTTTATTTACCTAAAAGCGGATTTGAACGAGTTAAAATTGAACTGAATGAAAAACTGATACCAGAAATAGAAAGAGCACCTTTACTTATTATAAGTAACCCTGCAAAGTTTTATCGTTTTAGCTGTTATATCAGTCAACTTACATTTTCTCAGCTGATATAAATTATACACCTGATATGCCAAAACTTTGCAGGGTTACTTAAGTAAAGGTGTTCTTTCTATTTCTGGCATTAGTTTTTAATTTTAACGTATTTGCATTTTCGGCTGCCATTTTGTAGAAGGGTCTATTTGGGAAAGAGGCATCAGAAAGTACAATTCTACAAGATTCTACTTCATGCTGGTTAAATTTAGCAGGACTCAGCAAGTGTTAATGCAATAATTCACATACCTTTTCAAACACTGAGAGGACTGCTTGAGGATACATTTTCATAGTTCCCCCTTTTGCAATGATGCAGACTCGTTCAAGATGTTTTAGTTGCCCTAGGGTCAGCATAAAGGACTCTGTAATTCCAAAGCTTGGCTGCTCCAGTCTGTATATATTAAAACACAATAATTATTATATACTTAGATATCTTTATTTTTCCACATTTGCCTAAAAATGGTAATAATTGTGAAAGTCCAATCACAGGTTCCTAGCTACAGGTGGCTGATTTTGCAGACAGTAGGTTGATCTAGCTCAGAATGGGAACCTCTGTTGATGACAGAGAGCATACGGAATAGTCTGAATTCTACTCTGATCTGAACCAGCTAATCTTTTTTTGCATGCGCCATTATCAACTGATGTTCCCGTTCTGTTGCTGAATGAGCCTACTGTGCAAGTTGTGTGCACAGCTTGATGTAAAAAGGACCAAATACTTATCATTTTGCCACTCTTGATTTTATTTTTCTGCATTAAACTGTAATATCTCTCTGGTCCTGTTCTACTGGATCAACTGAACATTTCAACTAAAAATGGCTTGCATTGTGGGAGTTGTAACTTTTTTTTTTAACCATTTTTGGTTGAAAATGGAGGAGGAACTCTCAGGAAGAGTCATAACACCTGATTTCTCTGTGTTGTTTACTTTGACTTTAACTCGCCTGTAATGTGATGCGTGACCACTTTAAAAAGTGTGCAAAGAGGAAATCTGGTATTCTCCATTGTGTGCAACAATTTCAATTAAGATATTTTTTTTATTTGGAGGAGGCTGAGACAACCAACTAAAACGGCTTTCACTCAACAAAATGAGAAAAAATCAAGCTAATAGAAGATGGTTCCTTCCAGAAGAACACAACCTTTGCCTTGTGATCTTAAAGCACGCAGTTCATCACTTCAAACCTGATACAAAAAAGGTATATTGGGAGCCAATTAATGGCATAATTTAGCCACCCTTTAAAAATATTTTAGGTTTCTACTGAATCTGACTAAACTGTGTCTTGTACCTTAAGTCTCTCAGTTGATGACAATAAGAAAGTGCTTGTTGAAGAAGGACAACATTGCCTGAATGTCCAAGACTAGCCATCACTGCCAGAGATAAGAACTGAAGTTTGGAGCAGTTCTGTGTTATAACGGTAAGGAATTTCAAGTTGCCTTTCATAAATGGCACTATAATAATGAAAAGAAAAAGTGCAAAAGTTACCGTAGCCAATGGTGGGTAAAAGTGAAGAACAGCTCACCTCAACCGACAGTTGGTCCACTGTCGGCTAACAGATTACCAACACATTAACGACAGGTTACCGACAAGTTACTGATAGAGAGTTAGGGAGGGGTACCTATATTGCTCATATCCCTTTCAAATGCTTACGTCCAAGGCCAGGTTGTTCAAAAGCCTGTTAACTTAATTGAGGATTTACAGTGCAACGCACCTTACCGTAGCCACCTAACAAAGTTTTTTAAAAATTATCCTCCAATAAGGGTGTGTGAATTTGATTGACAGTCACACCTCCTTGCAAAGCTCGTACGGTTGTAAGTTGAATGCCGTTGCATGGGTTGTCGAGTTGACGTATTTACACATAACTGTCAAATGTGAAACTTTGTTGGGTGGCCACGGTAAGGCACGATGCACTTTAAGCATAAACGTTTGTTTCATGTTTTCAACTTTTTGGTGAAAGTTTCATTTTAAATTTTGCTTTAATTTTTGTTTTTCAAAATTGACTTCTTCTAATGCAAAATCTTGCCAAATATCAGCATTGAACAGCATTTGGGAGAACAGAAATAAACTCCTTGGTTAATTTTTAACCTACCAGGCATTAGCATTAATTGGCTTTTGAACAATCGGAACCAGGAGGGGAAGTATTAAAGGGGACATATACATGTAGCTTTTGACTGGATGTAGATTGTTAACCCATTGACTCCTAAACCACCCCTCCCCCCCCCCCCCCCCCCCCCCCAATTGATGAGTAAAATCGTTTGGCATTTGACAGAGTAAAATCAAGTCTCACTCATAGGAAGCAATGGGTCAAAGTGTGCACCCAATTTTGATAAACATCACACAGTGTCCCATTAAGGCTGCGTTTGATTGACCGTATTCCGGAATAGGAATACATGGAATAGAAGTTAGAAATCCTTTGTTCTTACGAAGATTCACAATAAAATTGTCAAACACCTGCTAAAATGCTACTTTAAACATATCTTTATTATCCTTGTTGCTTCAAAACGCTGGACATACCGTTTTAAGTCATCACTCCAAGTATTCTTATTCCGGAATAGGGTCAATCGAACGCGCCTTAAGTCTATTATGTGCCACCCACATACATTCACAAAAGCATAGTCAATGCTGACGTTTGTGTTCTTTTCAGTTAATGAACATTTTCATCAGTTTTTACGTATACTTGAGGAATAGTGTTAAAGTGACACTTGATTATCACCCGCAGTTCTTGTTCTATACATAAGTAATGGTGAAATTGAGTAGAAGTGAAAAGAGGCCCATACAACTTTGTAATGCTTATTAACATCAGCATGCATTTAATTACTTTTAAGTCCTGCACACACTTTCATTTATTCCACAAACAGTCTTTTTTGCAGTTTTGCATGTACTGTGGTGTCTACAAGCTCATTAATTAATCTCAGCTGCTACTTTAAGTGTTTCCCTCACATAGGGCTCAAAACTCATGATCAGGAGCCATTACATTTTAATGAATACAGTAAGGTTTCTCGTTTCCATTTTGCCACATCTGACAGTATCCTGGCAGGGTTTCATGAGTTAGAAATCAGGCCCAAGTTGTTCAAGGCACGCAAACTTTTCTTTTCTCAAAATGCAACCGTTCAACTTTTCCAGAAAAACACCAAAGTATTTGCAAAGGTTTTTGTGAATTTCTTTTCATAGCAAGGATGACTGCATGTACATCATTGGCAACTGTACAACGACCAGTAGAGATATCCACATTTTTGGCTTGTCATTCATCCTACAGGCCTAGGTCTTTTCATTGTTTAAGTTTCTACACCAATATGAATGAGTTCTTAATGCAGCATGTACCTGCTAATGTGAGTCTCTGTAGGCTTGTCCAGTTTTGAACTGCTACCAAAGTGTCATACACACCTCTTATAGAATGACACCTTTCTATACTACAATTGATCAAAGAACAAAAACCAGGAATAAATTTAGAAAGTCATGAGCAAAAGGCTCGAAGAAATTGACAAACACACCAAAACAAAATTGCTCAAAAATTCCATCTATGTCTCATTTTGTTGTTATGGATTTTAAACACTGCCTTGAGACAGAAGTCTTTTTTTGCTACTTTCTTGCAAAGAAAGGGAGAACCAACAAAATAAAACAAAACACATGTCATGTTGCTATGTAACATTTTCTGGATCAAATTAAATGCCAGGTATGAAAACTGCAGCACAGCCGAGTGGTTAGGTTGCTGGACTTGAGACATCCGGAGGTCCTAGGTTCAAGTCTCACCCTGGTCACCAGCTGGAGTTGTTTTGAGTGTTCCCAGGCTCAAGTCCTCAGCGGCACTTGTAAATAGCCAACTGGTTTGCCCACCAACAGTTGGGATTCTTAACAGATCGTACTGGAAAGCTGGTTAATACTTACTTAGAACAGACACCAATAAAACGATGCGCACAACAAACAACTCATCAACGACATCAACAAGAGACAAACAACACACTGATTTACTCTATCACAGTACTGCCCAACATATTCTATGATACACAGTCATACAGACTGGCCTTAGACCTACAGACGGATCGAAACGCACCAATCGCTATTCAGTCTTCACAGCCAATTACATCTAGGCTCAACTGACAGTTGACCAATAACATCACAAATAAGTTGGCCAATGACATGTATAACCAGAGTTCTTATTATAGTATCTACTGAGGTTACACAAATCACTTGACTCTGAAGATGACTTCCGCTCAGGTTGACAAAACGTCAGTCAATGTCATCTCAAATAGTCCTTCTCAGGACTACACTCACCCAGACGATCGTACTTTACTTAATTATTCTTAACTATGTTGTGATCATCTGTATTGCTTTGCTTTATTCATTTGAGGGTCACTATGTAAAAGATTGGGTTACAAGTAATCAGTGTTCACCCTCGTTAAATATTATGAACTTATAAAAATGAGCTTACTTTGAACAACTTTCTTTCCAAGAAATCAATAATTCTTTGAGCTCTGTTGGCTCACAGTGTAATAATCACTCACCAGGCTCAGATACTGAAGGCAGTTCATAATAATTTCATAGTTTTGAAAACCGCCACTTGCATATTTGGCTTACCTCGACGTATTACATTGAACAGGATCATAGTGGGTCTTTGTGAAAGTCAGCCCAGGTACGGATAGACGTATCAGCTCAAATTCTGTTATTTCCCTGCACGCTTTTGTCATTCGTTCAAAGCAACCTTCACAGCTCAACTCATTTTGAGTTGCTGACCTCACACTTGAGCAGTGGGAAACCCTTTTGCCAGTCTTCATTAATTTACCAGAAAAGTCAACACTGCTCCCAACCCTCTTGCTTTCACCAGCTTGGCACAACATGCAAGCACAAACACTGAGTGACACAAGATGCTTGAATTCTGCAATAACCTCTATTAAAGTATTTTGCCATTTTCCATTAGATGCTTGGAGGTGTACTCCATGGAGGTTCAGCTGGGACAAGTTGGGGCAGCATATTGCCAGTGATTTCAATCCTTGAAGCTTGAAAGTAGAAAGATTTAAAGTAACCATTGTTTGTTAATAAAACTAGTGAAAGTGTAAAATTATAATTTGTTCTTCCCTGAGAAAAACAATATAAACTGTATGATTGCACTCACTCCATATCCTAAATTTTGTCTAAAAATGGGAAAATAAATTGTGCCAAAAATACCTCCTCTCTTCTTCTAAAATCAAGCATTGATTCATTTCTTCCCACACAAAATAACAAATGGAATTATTTTTTTTGCCCTCTCAAAATAAGAATCCTTAATTGAAGCTTACTCATAAAATTCTCTTTGCGCCAAACTGATTTAAACAAGAAAACTTTGAGTGTATAGAATGTTCCACACCTCATCTTGTTGACTTTGCATACACTAGAGCTGACAATAATAATTATTGTACCACAGGGTCTGCATTCTGTATTCTGTATTTGTGCCCATGCAGTCCATGTTTAATTCTCAATTTTCAATCTGGAGTCTAATTATAATAATCCTTGTTTTACACTGCCTGTGCTGAGTGAGTACCTAATTCCCAAAACTAGTTTGTACCATAATTTACCAGATATAAACAAGTAAATAGTAATGCATGTACATATCTCCAGTGAAAGACCCAAGAACATCCTTGACGATGAAGATTTTATACCTTGAAGATCTTTGAAGAATCTTTGAAAGATCATCAAAGATATTCATTTGCTAAATGAAGAAATACTGGCAGACATCACAAAAAGTTGAGGATGATAGAGAATACATGTATTTATAACATTTAATACATACATGTATTAATATTTGACATACAGACATGGAAATACTCTCTATTATTACTGTTGTACCACCTACCAGCTCAAAACAGCCAACACAGTTGTGCAGGTTTAAAACCTTTAAGTTTGGTGATGACGTTGCAACCACTTGCAACAAATGACCATCAATTTTCAATCCGCAGAGGTTCAAATAATGTAATGTTTGCTTACTGAGGATAGCTGAAAGAAGAGTTGAATCACACACACGCAAGTCTCCTAAATCAATGTTGGTTAATGAAACATCCTCCAAAATTTGCAGATGATTGATGTACAAAGAAGGAGGTTCCATGGTGGCCCAGGAAGGAAAAAGAAACGAATGCAGTTTACCACAGTCACGCTGGGATGCTAATGCAACCAAGAACATTTCCTTCAATTTAGATGAAAATACTACACTTCTCTCAGGAAGGTGTTCACCACTACAACTCTGATTTTCAAACAAGGAACGACTTCCTTCAATGGTAAGCTCAAAGCAAGAACACGGACCTCCTCTAATCTCAGTCCACTGCAGTGTAAACTTTCGTAAACAAAGCCCCCTGCAAATGATTGGCACTGCAGAATTATTTATTAATTGTGCATTTTTCCGTGTCAAACAAATAACAATTGTCAGACGGTCCAGTCCTTTGAAAGCTTGGTTGAGTTCATCACAAAATGAGGTCAATAGTTTGAGTTCTTGGTTTCTTGACAGAGATGTTGTAGAGGTGTACATATCATCATAATTCAATGACCATTCCAATGTTGTGATATTCTTATTATTTTTGAAAACAGAGCAAATTGTTTTCTTTGAAACCTCACAACCCATAACATTAAGAGACCTTAGCTTTCGGCATGTTTGCAGAGCACTAGACAGTGGGCCAGTTTTCAGCCAGTAGCAATCTTGCAAATTTAGATCCTCTAAGGAATGCTTGAACTTGCTAATATACTTGCAAACAGCAAGAGAAGAGATGCGTTGCCCATGCTGTAAATGTAAACATCTGAAACAAAAGAAAAACAAAAGAAGTTATCACCACTGAATTTTGTATTAAGGAGCTAATGCAAGGATGATGACAACGACTACAAGAATGTTGTCTTAGAATAATTATTATTATTTACTGTTATTGTTACAGTAATGATTTCTAGATTACTCCAAGTCCTTTGGCATGCACAGTGCGTCTAACATTCTTGGATTAAAATTATTGTTATAAATTTGAAAATTTATCGTCAGGTGCTCACATCCTTCAAATAACCTCAAATTTGGTCATTTTATGCCATGTGTGTGGAGCATGCAGAGTGATTCTTTTTCTTCAACTTCAATTAATTTATTGTTTTGTAACATTCTAGTAGATGTCATCTTCATCCTTGCATAAGTTCCCTAATGTTTCTTAAATCCCATAATTTGCAAGGGGCAATACTTCTCTGTCTCCTCCTCACGCTTGTTTTCATGATTGTTGAGCCATGGCAGCTCATCTCTACAGCCCAAACTTTTTTTTTTTTGCCATTCTTGTTGGCCAGAATATCCCAGTACATGTATGCTTGTGTATGTGGCAGCTCATAGGCTGGATTGGACACTACAGATGAGTAACATGGAGGGACAGATCCCACCAGCTTCAATTCTCTAAACATCTTTTAATACTGCTTGTACGTTATGCCTCTCCAGTTGCTTGGAAAATTTGGGCTAAAGCAGAACACCTGACTAATACATGTGGGAGAGTCTCAGAGAACTTCCAATACAGTCTGCAGGGGATGTTACCATGTGTTACGCCTGTCTTATTTGAGGTATAGACTATAGATAGCTACTTGTGTAGCTCCATAGTACCAGCCATGGTGTGGGTGGGTGCACATGTCCAATCCCATAACCAAGCAAAACAACCTTGTTTATTATCATCATCATCATCATCATCATTGTCATCACCATCGCCATCATCATTGCCTTATTACTATTATTACTATTATAATAATAATAATATTATTATCATCATCATCATCATCATCATCATCATTATTATTATTATTGTTATTATTATTATCATTATTATTATCATTATTATTATTATTATTAATCATTATTATTATACTCTTAAACTCTTAGCTTTGGATAACCCCCAAAATTCTAAGACTCAAACCTCCCCCCTGATTCAAACAATGGAAAATCCTTTTTGAGTGAATACGTAGATATATTAAAGCAACTCTGCTGGAAGCGAAAAGAGCATTGAGAGTCACTGAGAGAGAAGGATTAAGTCCCGTTCTGTGTTTTAACAACTGAAAATTCGATTTGACAACGACAGAGAACAATTTAAAAAATACCTGTGTAATCGGGGATGCAACGCCACATCACGCCATCGATTATTTACTCGTGACAAAGGCACGAGTTCTAAAGGATGAAGATTTTGAAATATCATAGACAATATTTCTTTCGGCAGGGACTCCATTTTCCTTCTTTCCAGAGTCCCCGGAGAGAGTGACCTTTCTTTGCCGCCGATTTTCGACACCTTGTCGGAATCAGCCGACCACAGCCGAAAAAACTTCCGTCACAGTTCACTCCAGGCTTCCGCGGTCAACATGGCGGACAGTTAGGCAGAGGAAAAAACCCAACACAATGTCAAATCTTGCTGATACCTCTGAGTGTAAAGAAAGAGGAAAAAATGACGAAACTGAATGTGAGACTGTGGGGCAGAGTTCAGCGATTGAATCTTTCAATCAAACGATAACAAATACACCTGGGCATTTGAATTTTACAACAACTGAAAGTGCTGCAAGTGTTGAAAGTAACAGCGATCTCAAGAGCGAAAACCTGGGCTTGGTCAGGTCGCCGAATACTAGTATTTCCAAGGAAGATTGTCCCGCTCAAAATGTTTTGCAAGATGAGGTCGCTAGTCCTTACAGAAGAAATTCAGCCGTTACGGAAGGCACCGATGGAGATAAACTCGCAACAGACATTTTTGTGAAAGAGCAACATTGCCTTAAGGTTCTTGAACCGGACAACTCTGAGCAACAGAAAGATTTACGTGATTATTCTCAGCCAGAAGAGAGGGATGGCAGTCTAGAGTCTACCCATGTTGATAATCAAAGTGAGGATTTCATAGACTCAAAACTCAATAATCACGAAAAGGAATCAAGTGATGACAAGCAGGAAAACGACATGTCAATGGAAACAGATAATGAACTAATGTACGATTTTTGCAGGCTAATACACGAACATTATTTCAAAGGTTCACAACACCATAAACTCTGTGACCTACTCATAGTGAATATCGCATATGGGTTCTTTCATGTCACAGAGGTTTTATAAACAAGGGTTGTGATGTAGGGCCTACAACTTTATTTTCCTTGGCCAAGAAGACTTGGAATTCAAGCCATTTGCAGGTCAAAGTAATAGAGCAGCCCTCAGTTTTTTAAAAACCTGAGTGTTGAACTAGCTGCACTCTTGGACAAAATAAAAATGAAAAATTAGTACTTCCCTTCCCCCAAAATCAATGATGAATCAGCGCACAAGTTGAAGCCTGCCATTTTTTTCATCATTGAAATTGGGGGGAGGGGTGGTCTTCGATTTCCATTTGAAATGTCGAAAATTGTAGGTTTCAAACTTGTGACTATTAGCATTGTAGTCCGATACTCAACCAAGCCAACCCAATGGTATCAGAATCCCTGTAAATTGAGTTAACTTTGCATTCCCTTTTATTCATCTCACTAGCACTTTTCATGATTATTTCTTTTTTAATCTTAAATTTCCAGGTATCCAGTGATTCATTATAATTTTGCTATCACTCCTCAACAAGTGAGTGGAGCCTGGGGAGAGTTTGAGAGCTCAGCATCAAACTTTCTAAAGGGATGTAAATGGTAGGTAAAATGATTGAAAACTGCATGAGTTATTTAAAGGGGCTAGGTCACGCTATTTTAGGCATTTTTCAGCACTGATCAAATGATCATAGAATTAACTAAAATATCAAAATAACTGTTCAAAACTATAGAAGAACTCTAACAAAACACAGGGAAGCCAAGAAGGGACATG
Source organism: Montipora foliosa (assembly GCF_036669935.1). NCBI lineage: Eukaryota > Metazoa > Cnidaria > Anthozoa > Scleractinia > Acroporidae > Montipora > Montipora foliosa. The sequence continues at coordinate 19,449,934 of NC_090881.1, forward strand.
GATGGACAAAACTGGAGAGGATTGAAATGGATTGAATTTGGGTAAATTTGAAAAACATCAGCCCACCTTTTTTCAAATTTATATCAGTCTATATCAAAATGTCATTTACAAAGCTTGAAAATCATTCTCAGTTGTTATGTTGCCGTGATTTGGCAAATGAAAGACTCTTGCTCTGCCAGTTTGACGTTTAGAGCTCATAATTAACAAAATTAAACAAAATTACCTAAAATAGCGTGACCTAGCCCCTTTAAGTAAACCTGCCAGAACTCAGGTTAACCCATTGACTCCCAGGGGTTCCCCATTGACGAGTAAAATTGTCTGGTATTAGACAGAGTAAAATACTAAGATTGGCCGGTTTAGGCCAGTTTGGACGTCAAAGGGTTAATGGGGTAGTGAAATCTGGGACAAAAATCTGGTTCTAAATGTAAGGTTCATTAAGTCTAAACTTTAAGATGACAAAATTAAGGATCCTCGCACCTACTTACTTAGACAAGAAATAGTAGTGTTTCCTTCCTATAGATGAAAGAGATAAATGATCCTTGCAATTATTTGGAATTTTTTAGGTGTCTAAAAGAAACAATAATATTATTATTGCTTACGTGGGCTTTTTTCGATATATAAAATTCACCTTGAAAGAGAGGTTTAGAGGACAAAGACAAAGGAAAGTGGATGATATGTAAATATTTTTCACATTCATTCCAATGTGTTTCTATTTTTTTTGTCCTCACTGCCTCACTATCAAGCTGAATATTTGATGTTTCGAAAATGGCCTATTGTCCAGATAAGTGTGCACAAGGATCATTTCTCTCTCTCTTCTATAGCCCCATCTTCAAATATATACATTAATTTAATTTTTTTAAGTCTAAACTCTGCCATGCATCACGGTTGTTATATACGTATAAACATGACTCGACCTGGCAATTTCAAACAGATGGGTCCTCATTTCCACTTGGCTTCCCTCTACTAATTTGACCTGACCAACTTGAAATCTCATTCAATTAGGAAGGCTTGATGCATCCCAGTTTAATTACTGGTAACAGTGTTAGACTAGAAATAGTAGACTGTGTTCCTTGGAAGCTAGCCTTCTCTGTGCTCTTGGCAAGTAACAATATAGTCACCCAAAGAGAGGTGATGAGTGGATTTGCATGACAAGGACAGTGACATGTTCGAAAATATTGGTTCTGAAAGGAAATGGATCTCAACAGGTTTTTTTCCCCTGATTGCAGCTCCCATGAGTCACCTGTACCTTAGTCACTGCTGACTACAGTTACTATATGCAGCATATGAGAAATTACGCAAAAATGCGGTTTCAAACAGCTTTTAATCCTTGGGTACACAAGATACAATAATGGTCTCTCCAAAAAGCTTCACCTAGCTTAAAGTCCACTAGAATCGATTTACAAATTATTCGTAAGTAACCCCTTGGATCATGCAACGTCAGTTGTACAACCAAAAAGTCTCTTGAACTGTCGCAGAGCATGATCTGAAGGTGATGTGAACAAATTTTGGGATAACCTGTGGATATGGCTTACCCAAACCAGTCTGAATACAATGATTTGATGGTACCTGGAGTTGTGATTATGAAAAGGTAGTGTTGGAATTAGAAAGTGCTGTCAATGGCGATTGTAGAGGTGGATCTGGAGAATATGGTGCCATAGTTTGCATTATCCTCAAAAAGGACGGTAACCTTTCAGGGGATGATGCTGGCAAAGCTATGCAAACTCCCTAAACAAGAATACTAATATTCCAAAGGGAGGCAGAGGTTTGTGAGGTTGCCTGGGGTGCTATAGTGGGCAGTACAGTAGCAGCACTTGTAGGGGACAGCCATAGTAGCTGATACACAGTTATTTGTGTTTCACATTGTGCACCTATCAAAGCCCATCCAACAATACGGTGAAAGAAAACAGAAAAAAAAACATTCCTTTTAGATGAGTTAGACAGTCTGAAGTGAAGTAAAGGATTTTGAAAACAACCACTACTTAATCACCCAGGACTGCTTGGAAATTAACACTAAAAAACTGCTCAAACATAGTTGCAATGTTCCACATGAGCCTGCACTTTAATGATGGGTTGCTTCCTGGGAGAACCTGCTAATGTTGTTGTGGCTAACTTTGATAAAGAATTTGACTTAAAGCATCCAGCCATAATCTAAAGAGTAGGGAATGTATGTAGTTTGGGCCTGGCAGTGTATTTTATTGTCTTTCGTTTTATTTTTGGGTGGCTGGGATTGTAACATGGGCTGAAAGCATTGAGGAAGTATCTTTTTTTATGATCTCTGTAGTTAAAATATTTATTTAGTTATTTTATTTAAGGTAAACAATAGGTCATGTCCCCTACTCGGTTTAAAAACCAAACCTAAACCCATGAATTATCAAAAAACCCTCCCCATCACCCATGTAAAAAATATTTACATGGCGACATTTAAGACAAACTACTTTAAAACTGGTCGAAACCGGAGTCAATAGGTTAAAGGAACCAAAATTATCGCCATTAAAAATATTAAAAAGTCTAATATTGATAAATAAAGTTACTTTTAAAAATTTATGTCTAAAGGAGGCAAGAGACTCTGATTCCTTAATATCCCTTGGTAAGCTGTTCCACATATAATGAAAGAAGTTAAAAACTTCGTATGCTGCGTGGCACTTGTTACTACAATAAGAAAATAAAAGTTGAGAATGTTGCTGAAAGTGCCAAAATCTTAACAAATGTCCAGACGTTTCGGGACTGTGCCCTTCATCAGTGAACATTCCACTGATGAAGGGCACAGTCCCGAAACGTCTGGACATTTGTAAAGATTTTGGCACTTTCAGCAACATTCTCAACTTTTATTTTCTTATTGTTCCATATTTAGGTTATTCTGTTAAAGAAAATAATAGTTACGAAAAGGAGATGTACAAGAAAGATTTGTCTTAATGTAATCCTAAGCAAGCACGGTGTATTTGACCCTTATTGAAAGAAAAAAAGTCGTTAAATTCACAAGTTAGATCTATGTGCCCATGAAGGCATCTGAAAAAGAAAAGTAAGTCAAGCCAGTAATTTAGCAGCAATAACTTAAGTTAACGGCAGTAACTTCAAGTTCTTTTACCAATGAAATTTCATTTTGTACAGGTCACCTGATGGATCGTGCATACTTACCAACAGTGATGATAATGTACTAAGGATATTTAATCTCCCTGTGGAACTGTACACTGGGACAGCTGTGCAAGGACTGTCAGAGATGGTGTGGAATAGACCAATTTCGATATATTAAAATTCAGTCCGAAACAAAAGGCATCATCTCGAGGCTCTGGGGAATAAATATAAGGCTTTGTATGAGTTTATTCCCCAGAGCCTCGAGACGATGCCTTTTGTTTTGGACTGAATTTTAATATATCGAAATTGGTCTATTTGATGACTATTAAAGAACAGATTATGTTTAATTTGAGTCCTTGCTCCCTTTGAATTCATTTTCCTTCCTTGTAGAGTATTCCACTGAAGGAAGAAAAGATGTACTGGTACATGCTAATTATTTGTCATGGTAGCCAGTTTTGGTTCCTGAGTTAAGGAATAAATCTGCTTGGAGATTCCATGTTTGTCCCTGTGATTTCTCAGTCTGTTTGCTTGACCGCTAGACCTATGCCACTACAAAATATTTTACTTTTGTCCAGAAATTCGTGCTGTTATAAATTTTACAAATTAAATGTTTCTTATTAAGTTGTTTCAAGAACTGATATTCTCACTTAAAAATTAACAATTTATGCATCTAGAATGTTACACATTTTACAAAAATAATACTGTAATATACTTAGTCTAATGCCTTATTTCTTTCAAGTTATTGCAAACTGCTATCTTTACAAAAATAATCTTAACATTTCATTGCTGTGACGGGAAACTCTATTTTTCATGCTTTTTCATGCTTTTTCATGCAGCTGAAATATTAGATGGTTTTTTTGGACATACCACAATAATACTAATAGATAATAATATTATTCTTTTTCTTTAGAGCTGTTTTTAAATTAGTATTGTAAAACCAAAACCAAAGTAATTACTTTGGCCAATCAAAAAGGACTCAGACAATCCAGTAAACCAATCAAAATTCGAAGTACCGGTAACTACACGTAGCCGACACAAAGCGCAGAAAAATGTACACACACGAGATTAGTTTTGGTTTCACTTCTGATTGGCTGAAAAAGTGGCTTGAGAACTTTAAACCAATCACTGAGTGAAGTGATGCAAAACTAAAGTAATGCGCTAATTACTTTCGACACTCAATTAAAAACCGCACTGTTTTCTTGTTAAAGGTGTCAGTTCTAAGGATGCCAGAAGGAGAAACAATTTATGATTACTGCTGGTATCCTTTCATGTCCTCCCTTGATCCTGACACTTGCTGGTAAGTCCCATTTATTTCTTTTCTTTTGAAGTGCTACTGCAAATTAAAGGAGTTACATTATGAAAGTTTCTGTGTTTTCAGATCAGAACAAGTAATGCACAAACCAATTTTTATTTCATGACCTTTATACATGAGTAAACAGATTACACTTTATGAGTTTATATATGATGTCATAAAGGCTCTGTTGGATTATACTCTCCTTTACATGCATAATTCTTCATATCATATTAATTTAATTTTGGCCTTGTCAAAAACACAGTTGACTATTGTCAACTCAAACCCTCTCTAACTAAAACCAAAATTGATTTCCCCTGGATTTTTGTTACACATTTACTGCGATTTTACCCTCAATAACTTGAACCTCCCGATAACTGGAAGCAATTTCCATTTCCTTTTAGGTCATTCTTTCTATATTTTTAACTTTGATAACTTAAACCACGTCTGTCAGTATGTGACAAAACAAACAGTGTACTGCAGTCCAAAACCATTAATAATGTTTTAATTTATTTTGACGAAGCCCTGTAATCTTTGTCCTTTTTTGCCTTACACAAAACATGTCAGTCCAGTTGACGCTTTGTTAGTTTTAGGGTGCATTTAACTTCAGTGACAGGGTTGCTGCTTAACTCCTTACTCCCAATAACTCAATCTCCTGATAACTCGAACCTTTTTTAAGTTCCCTTGAAGGTTTGAGTTATCAGGAGTCAACTGTACTTTCTTAGTATTGTTTACTGTTTACTGAGATTACTTTCTAAATGCATTGTTTTCATAATCAAATTTCTCCAAGTGTAGTCTGTTAAGCAGCAGTCGTGACCATCCCATCCACATGTGGGACGCTTTCATGGGAACAATTCGATGCACTTACAGAACTTACAATCACTTGGTAAGGTAATATTGTAATTTAGTTACTACAGTAGTATCCTTGACTTTATGCGGGTGACAACTCATTGCCGTGATGTTGGGATGAAAATAATCAGAGCTTCTTTTGTTTACACCAGCAACTTTGCTGTAATGACCTAACAAGGTTATTATATACCTGGCTGGCTTGTTAATCGCCATTTCTTGCAGTCAGATAGTGAATTGATAAGAGTGCAGCTCAGCAAGGTTGGACTGAAGGAGCTGTGCTTCTGCGCTCGGCCCCAGAACACGACCCATGCATGACCTCGGGGCACAGCACCATAGATGGAATAAGCTAGGAGTTACTGTTATTTATTCAAAGGGTGTGGTCACCATGTTGTTTTCTAGAGAAAATCATTATTCAAATAGATATCACAGCAACAATATCTCCATATGCAAGGTAGTAACCAGTTTTCAAACAGGGTGGCATAACAGAATGTACTTGTACGTCTGTCTTTTTTTTCTTCTGAGGAGTCCAGTCCTAAGCCAACATGAGTTTAGAGTTCAGTTTGGGTACAAGTAATTGGATCAAAGGGCCATTATTTTTCTTCTCTTGTATATGATTAACTGTTTGATTCACACTAACTATTGTTTAATTAACATCACACTCATTGGACTTAAAGAAAAGAAGATTGCAAGCAGTCTACTTGGTGTTCAGAATGGGATTTAAGTCTAGTTGTTCTCATAGAGCAATCTGAAGTTTGTTAATGCCATGTTATCTCTATAGACCATGCATAACATACATGTGCAGCCACACCTCGCTTGAGAGCTGTATAAATAGATCCAACATTGCAGTCACAGAACAAAGAGTTGCAACAAAACTCCATGGGATGTAAAAGGGGAAGAAAAAAATAATTGTAACACCTAAAACTGTTGGGGCTTGTCAACAAACAACAGTATTCACCATCCAATTTAATCAACAGAACTTAACTTCTCTAAATTGTTTGCTTTCATAAGGACGAAGTAGTGGCTGCAAACTGTGTATCATTCAACCTGGATGGCAGTCAGATTTATTGTGGCTTCAACAAAATGGTGAGAGTCTTTGATACTGCAAGACCTGGAAGAGATTTTCAGGAGAGACCAACTACAGGTGAATTTAGAAGGTTAATAGGCCAGTGAATGAATTCATGATCCATAGGGAGGCATTGGTACATTGCAAACTTGCCCTAGTTTATAGTCAGGCTGATCATATTGTGCAGATTCAACTCTGAATTTTTCGTATGTCTACAAGAGACAATATTCCAGATAGGGTTAAATTTGACAAAAAATAAATTAGATAGAAATACTTTACAAAGGCTTTGTGTTTACCCATGTTCTTTCTTGTCTTCAATTTGTGTATGCTATCAATATCATAGTTAGACTTTCAACTCATCTTTCATTTGGATCAGGGCTTTGTTATTGAAAGGTTGATATAGTTTTGTCTCCATGCTGTTTTAGTTAAAAAGGATGGCCAGACTGGGATCATATCAAGCATTGCATTTAGTCCTGATATCTCTGGCCTGTATGCTCTTGGTTCTTATTCGAAGTCAGGTAAATCAAGGAGCAACACTTTGTCTATGTAAAGGGCACTTGGATTCAACCTTTCTCAAAAGATCAATGTTTAATTGGATTCGACTTAAATTATTAATAATTATTGTTATGTACAGTGTCGACAGTTACCACAGTGGTAGAATTATCATTATGGATGTAATGCACTTTAAAATGATGACCAGCCAAGAAAGTTTCAAATCAAACAAAAAAACATGATCATCCCCCTGTTTTGGTAGGAAGCAATCAGTTGACTATTTACACAGTGGAAGCGACAATGACTTTCCGGTTACTAGATCAATGTGAAGAGTAATAATTATATCAAACACAAGAAGGAGTGTTTCATTGGATATCCAAACACCAAGAAGCGAGTTGAGAAAAGAGGCTGAGGCCGAGTTTTTTAACCGATTTCGAGGTGTTTGGATATCTGATGAAACACTCTTTCGAGTCTTTGTTATTGCTTCTCAAAGGAATCAGTATTTTAAGAGATATTTGGGATCAAAGTTGGCGAGATTTTATGCTAATTAAGGCCACATATCCAAACTTCCTTCAAGGTGGTGATTTCTTCTGTTTTTGGCTTATGAATAATTAATGATTAAAAATTGAAGCGCAGCCAGGATTAGGCATATTAAAATACAATAAAAAACGTTCTCTGGCTAAAAATTTTCAAAAGGAATATAAGCTTTCGGCTGTCGATCTACAGCCTTCCACGGATAAAACGTTGAATGTGAATTAGTGAAATATATACAGAAAAGGCGAGATAAAAATGATAAAAAGAACAGAGTAAAGGTATGAAAAATGGTGGCTATTGTTTAAAAAGAATTTTATACTGATTAGGAATCGGCTTAAAGTTATTGTCAGCATGCTTGGTAGAAGAGGTGTGCCAGGCCTCTAGAGTTTTCCTAACACGAAAAGAGCCTTTGTCTATAACTCGAGAATGGTTGAAATCAATGCGATGACCGAAAGACCACGCATGTTTCGCAATGTTTGACCCATTAGCACATGTTTTTACATTCCTAACGTGTTCTTTCTTGCGGGTTTCAAAGCAACGGCCAGTTTCACCTATATAACACCAATCACAATCGGCACAGGGTATTTTATAAACCACGTTGGGTTGGTGTTCAATAGCTGGTCTGAATTTAGGAGAAAGGAATTCTTGTTGTAAAGTCTTGAGGGGCTTATTTACAACTCGGATATCGTGTCTTCGAAGAATTCTTGTTAGAGGTTGCGTAACACCATTGATAAAAGGAAGGACAGCAAAACCGTTAGGGTTCTCTTGAGGCGTAAACCATTTAAAAAACATGCCAACCAATTCTTCAGGTGAAGGGATGGCATGTGTGGTTGGTTTGGAAAATTTCTGGAAAATCACTCCAAGTATTCTTATTCCGGAATAGGGTCAATCGAACGCGCCTTAAGTCTATTATGTGCCACCCACATACATTCACAAAAGCATAGTCAATGCTGACGTTTGTGTTCTTTTCAGTTAATGAACATTTTCATCAGTTTTTACGTATACTTGAGGAATAGTGTTAAAGTGACACTTGATTATCACCCGCAGTTCTTGTTCTATACATAAGTAATGGTGAAATTGAGTAGAAGTGAAAAGAGGCCCATACAACTTTGTAATGCTTATTAACATCAGCATGCATTTAATTACTTTTAAGTCCTGCACACACTTTCATTTATTCCACAAACAGTCTTTTTTGCAGTTTTGCATGTACTGTGGTGTCTACAAGCTCATTAATTAATCTCAGCTGCTACTTTAAGTGTTTCCCTCACATAGGGCTCAAAACTCATGATCAGGAGCCATTACATTTTAATGAATACAGTAAGGTTTCTCGTTTCCATTTTGCCACATCTGACAGTATCCTGGCAGGGTTTCATGAGTTAGAAATCAGGCCCAAGTTGTTCAAGGCACGCAAACTTTTCTTTTCTCAAAATGCAACCGTTCAACTTTTCCAGAAAAACACCAAAGTATTTGCAAAGGTTTTTGTGAATTTCTTTTCATAGCAAGGATGACTGCATGTACATCATTGGCAACTGTACAACGACCAGTAGAGATATCCACATTTTTGGCTTGTCATTCATCCTACAGGCCTAGGTCTTTTCATTGTTTAAGTTTCTACACCAATATGAATGAGTTCTTAATGCAGCATGTACCTGCTAATGTGAGTCTCTGTAGGCTTGTCCAGTTTTGAACTGCTACCAAAGTGTCATACACACCTCTTATAGAATGACACCTTTCTATACTACAATTGATCAAAGAACAAAAACCAGGAATAAATTTAGAAAGTCATGAGCAAAAGGCTCGAAGAAATTGACAAACACACCAAAACAAAATTGCTCAAAAATTCCATCTATGTCTCATTTTGTTGTTATGGATTTTAAACACTGCCTTGAGACAGAAGTCTTTTTTTGCTACTTTCTTGCAAAGAAAGGGAGAACCAACAAAATAAAACAAAACACATGTCATGTTGCTATGTAACATTTTCTGGATCAAATTAAATGCCAGGTATGAAAACTGCAGCACAGCCGAGTGGTTAGGTTGCTGGACTTGAGACATCCGGAGGTCCTAGGTTCAAGTCTCGCCCTGGTCACCAGCTGGAGTTGTTTTGAGTGTTCCCAGGCTCAAGTCCTCAGCGGCACTTGTAAATAGCCAACTGGTTTGCCCACCAACAGTTGGGATTCTTAACAGATCGTACTGGAAAGCTGGTTAATACTTACTTAGAACAGACACCAATAAAACGATGCGCACAACAAACAACTCATCAACGACATCAACAAGAGACAAACAACACACTGATTTACTCTATCACAGTACTGCCCAACATATTCTATGATACACAGTCATACAGACTGGCCTTAGACCTACAGACGGATCGAAACGCACCAATCGCTATTCAGTCTTCACAGCCAATTACATCTAGGCTCAACTGACAGTTGACCAATAACATCACAAATAAGTTGGCCAATGACATGTATAACCAGAGTTCTTATTATAGTATCTACTGAGGTTACACAAATCACTTGACTCTGAAGATGACTTCCGCTCAGGTTGACAAAACGTCAGTCAATGTCATCTCAAATAGTCCTTCTCAGGACTACACTCACCCAGACGATCGTACTTTACTTAATTATTCTTAACTATGTTGTGATCATCTGTATTGCTTTGCTTTATTCATTTGAGGGTCACTATGTAAAAGATTGGGTTACAAGTAATCAGTGTTCACCCTCGTTAAATATTATGAACTTATAAAAATGAGCTTACTTTGAACAACTTTCTTTCCAAGAAATCAATAATTCTTTGAGCTCTGTTGGCTCACAGTGTAATAATCACTCACCAGGCTCAGATACTGAAGGCAGTTCATAATAATTTCATAGTTTTGAAAACCGCCACTTGCATATTTGGCTTACCTCGACGTATTACATTGAACAGGATCATAGTGGGTCTTTGTGAAAGTCAGCCCAGGTACGGATAGACGTATCAGCTCAAATTCTGTTATTTCCCTGCACGCTTTTGTCATTCGTTCAAAGCAACCTTCACAGCTCAACTCATTTTGAGTTGCTGACCTCACACTTGAGCAGTGGGAAACCCTTTTGCCAGTCTTCATTAATTTACCAGAAAAGTCAACACTGCTCCCAACCCTCTTGCTTTCACCAGCTTGGCACAACATGCAAGCACAAACACTGAGTGACACAAGATGCTTGAATTCTGCAATAACCTCTATTAAAGTATTTTGCCATTTTCCATTAGATGCTTGGAGGTGTACTCCATGGAGGTTCAGCTGGGACAAGTTGGGGCAGCATATTGCCAGTGATTTCAATCCTTGAAGCTTGAAAGTAGAAAGATTTAAAGTAACCATTGTTTGTTAATAAAACTAGTGAAAGTGTAAAATTATAATTTGTTCTTCCCTGAGAAAAACAATATAAACTGTATGATTGCACTCACTCCATATCCTAAATTTTGTCTAAAAATGGGAAAATAAATTGTGCCAAAAATACCTCCTCTCTTCTTCTAAAATCAAGCATTGATTCATTTCTTCCCACACAAAATAACAAATGGAATTATTTTTTTTGCCCTCTCAAAATAAGAATCCTTAATTGAAGCTTACTCATAAAATTCTCTTTGCGCCAAACTGATTTAAACAAGAAAACTTTGAGTGTATAGAATGTTCCACACCTCATCTTGTTGACTTTGCATACACTAGAGCTGACAATAATAATTATTGTACCACAGGGTCTGCATTCTGTATTCTGTATTTGTGCCCATGCAGTCCATGTTTAATTCTCAATTTTCAATCTGGAGTCTAATTATAATAATCCTTGTTTTACACTGCCTGTGCTGAGTGAGTACCTAATTCCCAAAACTAGTTTGTACCATAATTTACCAGATATAAACAAGTAAATAGTAATGCATGTACATATCTCCAGTGAAAGACCCAAGAACATCCTTGACGATGAAGATTTTATACCTTGAAGATCTTTGAAGAATCTTTGAAAGATCATCAAAGATATTCATTTGCTAAATGAAGAAATACTGGCAGACATCACAAAAAGTTGAGGATGATAGAGAATACATGTATTTATAACATTTAATACATACATGTATTAATATTTGACATACAGACATGGAAATACTCTCTATTATTACTGTTGTACCACCTACCAGCTCAAAACAGCCAACACAGTTGTGCAGGTTTAAAACCTTTAAGTTTGGTGATGACGTTGCAACCACTTGCAACAAATGACCATCAATTTTCAATCCGCAGAGGTTCAAATAATGTAATGTTTGCTTACTGAGGATAGCTGAAAGAAGAGTTGAATCACACACACGCAAGTCTCCTAAATCAATGTTGGTTAATGAAACATCCTCCAAAATTTGCAGATGATTGATGTACAAAGAAGGAGGTTCCATGGTGGCCCAGGAAGGAAAAAGAAACGAATGCAGTTTACCACAGTCACGCTGGGATGCTAATGCAACCAAGAACATTTCCTTCAATTTAGATGAAAATACTACACTTCTCTCAGGAAGGTGTTCACCACTACAACTCTGATTTTCAAACAAGGAACGACTTCCTTCAATGGTAAGCTCAAAGCAAGAACACGGACCTCCTCTAATCTCAGTCCACTGCAGTGTAAACTTTCGTAAACAAAGCCCCCTGCAAATGATTGGCACTGCAGAATTATTTATTAATTGTGCATTTTTCCGTGTCAAACAAATAACAATTGTCAGACGGTCCAGTCCTTTGAAAGCTTGGTTGAGTTCATCACAAAATGAGGTCAATAGTTTGAGTTCTTGGTTTCTTGACAGAGATGTTGTAGAGGTGTACATATCATCATAATTCAATGACCATTCCAATGTTGTGATATTCTTATTATTTTTGAAAACAGAGCAAATTGTTTTCTTTGAAACCTCACAACCCATAACATTAAGAGACCTTAGCTTTCGGCATGTTTGCAGAGCACTAGACAGTGGGCCAGTTTTCAGCCAGTAGCAATCTTGCAAATTTAGATCCTCTAAGGAATGCTTGAACTTGCTAATATACTTGCAAACAGCAAGAGAAGAGATGCGTTGCCCATGCTGTAAATGTAAACATCTGAAACAAAAGAAAAACAAAAGAAGTTATCACCACTGAATTTTGTATTAAGGAGCTAATGCAAGGATGATGACAACGACTACAAGAATGTTGTCTTAGAATAATTATTATTATTTACTGTTATTGTTACAGTAATGATTTCTAGATTACTCCAAGTCCTTTGGCATGCACAGTGCGTCTAACATTCTTGGATTAAAATTATTGTTATAAATTTGAAAATTTATCGTCAGGTGCTCACATCCTTCAAATAACCTCAAATTTGGTCATTTTATGCCATGTGTGTGGAGCATGCAGAGTGATTCTTTTTCTTCAACTTCAATTAATTTATTGTTTTGTAACATTCTAGTAGATGTCATCTTCATCCTTGCATAAGTTCCCTAATGTTTCTTAAATCCCATAATTTGCAAGGGGCAATACTTCTCTGTCTCCTCCTCACGCTTGTTTTCATGATTGTTGAGCCATGGCAGCTCATCTCTACAGCCCAAACTTTTTTTTTTTTGCCATTCTTGTTGGCCAGAATATCCCAGTACATGTATGCTTGTGTATGTGGCAGCTCATAGGCTGGATTGGACACTACAGATGAGTAACATGGAGGGACAGATCCCACCAGCTTCAATTCTCTAAACATCTTTTAATACTGCTTGTACGTTATGCCTCTCCAGTTGCTTGGAAAATTTGGGCTAAAGCAGAACACCTGACTAATACATGTGGGAGAGTCTCAGAGAACTTCCAATACAGTCTGCAGGGGATGTTACCATGTGTTACGCCTGTCTTATTTGAGGTATAGACTATAGATAGCTACTTGTGTAGCTCCATAGTACCAGCCATGGTGTGGGTGGGTGCACATGTCCAATCCCATAACCAAGCAAAACAACCTTGTTTATTATCATCATCATCATCATCATCATTGTCATCACCATCGCCATCATCATTGCCTTATTACTATTATTACTATTATAATAATAATAATATTATTATCATCATCATCATCATCATCATCATCATTATTATTATTATTGTTATTATTATCATTATTATTATCATTATTATTATTATTATTAATCATTATTATTATACTCTTAAACTCTTAGCTTTGGATAACCCCCAAAATTCTAAGACTCAAACCTCCCCCCTGATTCAAACAATGGAAAATCCTTTTTGAGTGAATACGTAGATATATTAAAGCAACTCTGCTGGAAGCGAAAAGAGCATTGAGAGTCACTGAGAGAGAAGGATTAAGTCCCGTTCTGTGTTTTAACAACTGAAAATTCGATTTGACAACGACAGAGAACAATTTAAAAAATACCTGTGTAATCGGGGATGCAACGCCACATCACGCCATCGATTATTTACTCGTGACAAAGGCACGAGTTCTAAAGGATGAAGATTTTGAAATATCATAAACAATATTTCTTTCGGCAGGGACTCCATTTTCCTTCTTTCCAGAGTCCCCGGAGAGAGTGACCTTTCTTTGCCGCCGATTTTCGACACCTTGTCGGAATCAGCCGACCACAGCCGAAAAAACTTCCGTCACAGTTCACTCCAGGCTTCCGCGGTCAACATGGCGGACAGTTAGGCAGAGGAAAAAACCCAACACAATGTCAAATCTTGCTGATACCTCTGAGTGTAAAGAAAGAGGAAAAAATGACGAAACTGAATGTGAGACTGTGGGGCAGAGTTCAGCGATTGAATCTTTCAATCAAACGATAACAAATACACCTGGGCATTTGAATTTTACAACAACTGAAAGTGCTGCAAGTGTTGAAAGTAACAGCGATCTCAAGAGCGAAAACCTGGGCTTGGTCAGGTCGCCGAATACTAGTATTTCCAAGGAAGATTGTCCCGCTCAAAATGTTTTGCAAGATGAGGTCGCTAGTCCTTACAGAAGAAATTCAGCCGTTACGGAAGGCACCGATGGAGATAAACTCGCAACAGACATTTTTGTGAAAGAGCAACATTGCCTTAAGGTTCTTGAACCGGACAACTCTGAGCAACAGAAAGATTTACGTGATTATTCTCAGCCAGAAGAGAGGGATGGCAGTCTAGAGTCTACCCATGTTGATAATCAAAGTGAGGATTTCATAGACTCAAAACTCAATAATCACGAAAAGGAATCAAGTGATGACAAGCAGGAAAACGACATGTCAATGGAAACAGATAATGAACTAATGTACGATTTTTGCAGGCTAATACACGAACATTATTTCAAAGGTTCACAACACCATAAACTCTGTGACCTACTCATAGTGAATATCGCATATGGGTTCTTTCATGTCACAGAGGTTTTATAAACAAGGGTTGTGATGTAGGGCCTACAACTTTATTTTCCTTGGCCAAGAAGACTTGGAATTCAAGCCATTTGCAGGTCAAAGTAATAGAGCAGCCCTCAGTTTTTTAAAAACCTGAGTGTTGAACTAGCTGCACTCTTGGACAAAATAAAAATGAAAAATTAGTACTTCCCTTCCCCCAAAATCAATGATGAATCAGCGCACAAGTTGAAGCCTGCCATTTTTTTCATCATTGAAATTGGGGGGAGGGGTGGTCTTCGATTTCCATTTGAAATGTCGAAAATTGTAGGTTTCAAACTTGTGACTATTAGCATTGTAGTCCGATACTCAACCAAGCCAACCCAATGGTATCAGAATCCCTGTAAATTGAGTTAACTTTGCATTCCCTTTTATTCATCTCACTAGCACTTTTCATGATTATTTCTTTTTTAATCTTAAATTTCCAGGTATCCAGTGATTCATTATAATTTTGCTATCACTCCTCAACAAGTGAGTGGAGCCTGGGGAGAGTTTGAGAGCTCAGCATCAAACTTTCTAAAGGGATGTAAATGGTAGGTAAAATGATTGAAAACTGCATGAGTTATTTAAAGGGGCTAGGTCACGCTATTTTAGGCATTTTTCAGCACTGATCAAATGATCATAGAATTAACTAAAATATCAAAATAACTGTTCAAAACTATAGAAGAACTCTAACAAAACACAGGGAAGCCAAGAAGGGACATGGATGGACAAAACTGGAGAGGATTGAAATGGATTGAATTTGGGTAAATTTGAAAAACATCAGCCCACCTTTTTTCAAATTTATATCAGTCTATATCAAAATGTCATTTACAAAGCTTGAAAATCATTCTCAGTTGTTATGTTGCCGTGATTTGGCAAATGAAAGACTCTTGCTCTGCCAGTTTGACGTTTAGAGCTCATAATTAACAAAATTAAACAAAATTACCTAAAATAGCGTGACCTAGCCCCTTTAAGTAAACCTGCCAGAACTCAGGTTAACCCATTGACTCCCAGGGGTTCCCCATTGACGAGTAAAATTGTCTGGTATTAGACAGAGTAAAATACTAAGATTGGCCGGTTTAGGCCAGTTTGGACGTCAAAGGGTTAATGGGGTAGTGAAATCTGGGACAAAAATCTGGTTCTAAATGTAAGGTTCATTAAGTCTAAACTTTAAGATGACAAAATTAAGGATCCTCGCACCTACTTACTTAGACAAGAAATAGTAGTGTTTCCTTCCTATAGATGAAAGAGATAAATGATCCTTGCAATTATTTGGAATTTTTTAGGTGTCTAAAAGAAACAATAATATTATTATTGCTTACGTGGGCTTTTTTCGATATATAAAATTCACCTTGAAAGAGAGGTTTAGAGGACAAAGACAAAGGAAAGTGGATGATATGTAAATATTTTTCACATTCATTCCAATGTGTTTCTATTTTTTTTGTCCTCACTGCCTCACTATCAAGCTGAATATTTGATGTTTCGAAAATGGCCTATTGTCCAGATAAGTGTGCACAAGGATCATTTCTCTCTCTCTTCTATAGCCCCATCTTCAAATATATACATTAATTTAATTTTTTTAAGTCTAAACTCTGCCATGCATCACGGTTGTTATATACGTATAAACATGACTCGACCTGGCAATTTCAAACAGATGGGTCCTCATTTCCACTTGGCTTCCCTCTACTAATTTGACCTGACCAACTTGAAATCTCATTCAATTAGGAAGGCTTGATGCATCCCAGTTTAATTACTGGTAACAGTGTTAGACTAGAAATAGTAGACTGTGTTCCTTGGAAGCTAGCCTTCTCTGTGCTCTTGGCAAGTAACAATATAGTCACCCAAAGAGAGGTGATGAGTGGATTTGCATGACAAGGACAGTGACATGTTCGAAAATATTGGTTCTGAAAGGAAATGGATCTCAACAGGTTTTTTTCCCCTGATTGCAGCTCCCATGAGTCACCTGTACCTTAGTCACTGCTGACTACAGTTACTATATGCAGCATATGAGAAATTACGCAAAAATGCGGTTTCAAACAGCTTTTAATCCTTGGGTACACAAGATACAATAATGGTCTCTCCAAAAAGCTTCACCTAGCTTAAAGTCCACTAGAATCGATTTACAAATTATTCGTAAGTAACCCCTTGGATCATGCAACGTCAGTTGTACAACCAAAAAGTCTCTTGAACTGTCGCAGAGCATGATCTGAAGGTGATGTGAACAAATTTTGGGATAACCTGTGGATATGGCTTACCCAAACCAGTCTGAATACAATGATTTGATGGTACCTGGAGTTGTGATTATGAAAAGGTAGTGTTGGAATTAGAAAGTGCTGTCAATGGCGATTGTAGAGGTGGATCTGGAGAATATGGTGCCATAGTTTGCATTATCCTCAAAAAGGACGGTAACCTTTCAGGGGATGATGCTGGCAAAGCTATGCAAACTCCCTAAACAAGAATACTAATATTCCAAAGGGAGGCAGAGGTTTGTGAGGTTGCCTGGGGTGCTATAGTGGGCAGTACAGTAGCAGCACTTGTAGGGGACAGCCATAGTAGCTGATACACAGTTATTTGTGTTTCACATTGTGCACCTATCAAAGCCCATCCAACAATACGGTGAAAGAAAACAGAAAAAAAAACATTCCTTTTAGATGAGTTAGACAGTCTGAAGTGAAGTAAAGGATTTTGAAAACAACCACTACTTAATCACCCAGGACTGCTTGGAAATTAACACTAAAAAACTGCTCAAACATAGTTGCAATGTTCCACATGAGCCTGCACTTTAATGATGGGTTGCTTCCTGGGAGAACCTGCTAATGTTGTTGTGGCTAACTTTGATAAAGAATTTGACTTAAAGCATCCAGCCATAATCTAAAGAGTAGGGAATGTATGTAGTTTGGGCCTGGCAGTGTATTTTATTGTCTTTCGTTTTATTTTTGGGTGGCTGGGATTGTAACATGGGCTGAAAGCATTGAGGAAGTATCTTTTTTTATGATCTCTGTAGTTAAAATATTTATTTAGTTATTTTATTTAAGGTAAACAATAGGTCATGTCCCCTACTCGGTTTAAAAACCAAACCTAAACCCATGAATTATCAAAAAACCCTCCCCATCACCCATGTAAAAAATATTTACATGGCGACATTTAAGACAAACTACTTTAAAACTGGTCGAAACCGGAGTCAATAGGTTAAAGGAACCAAAATTATCGCCATTAAAAATATTAAAAAGTCTAATATTGATAAATAAAGTTACTTTTAAAAATTTATGTCTAAAGGAGGCAAGAGACTCTGATTCCTTAATATCCCTTGGTAAGCTGTTCCACATATAATGAAAGAAGTTAAAAACTTCGTATGCTGCGTGGCACTTGTTACTACAATAAGAAAATAAAAGTTGAGAATGTTGCTGAAAGTGCCAAAATCTTAACAAATGTCCAGACGTTTCGGGACTGTGCCCTTCATCAGTGAACATTCCACTGATGAAGGGCACAGTCCCGAAACGTCTGGACATTTGTAAAGATTTTGGCACTTTCAGCAACATTCTCAACTTTTATTTTCTTATTGTTCCATATTTAGGTTATTCTGTTAAAGAAAATAATAGTTACGAAAAGGAGATGTACAAGAAAGATTTGTCTTAATGTAATCCTAAGCAAGCACGGTGTATTTGACCCTTATTGAAAGAAAAAAAGTCGTTAAATTCACAAGTTAGATCTATGTGCCCATGAAGGCATCTGAAAAAGAAAAGTAAGTCAAGCCAGTAATTTAGCAGCAATAACTTAAGTTAACGGCAGTAACTTCAAGTTCTTTTACCAATGAAATTTCATTTTGTACAGGTCACCTGATGGATCGTGCATACTTACCAACAGTGATGATAATGTACTAAGGATATTTAATCTCCCTGTGGAACTGTACACTGGGACAGCTGTGCAAGGACTGTCAGAGATGGTGTGGAATAGACCAATTTCGATATATTAAAATTCAGTCCGAAACAAAAGGCATCATCTCGAGGCTCTGGGGAATAAATATAAGGCTTTGTATGAGTTTATTCCCCAGAGCCTCGAGACGATGCCTTTTGTTTTGGACTGAATTTTAATATATCGAAATTGGTCTATTTGATGACTATTAAAGAACAGATTATGTTTAATTTGAGTCCTTGCTCCCTTTGAATTCATTTTCCTTCCTTGTAGAGTATTCCACTGAAGGAAGAAAAGATGTACTGGTACATGCTAATTATTTGTCATGGTAGCCAGTTTTGGTTCCTGAGTTAAGGAATAAATCTGCTTGGAGATTCCATGTTTGTCCCTGTGATTTCTCAGTCTGTTTGCTTGACCGCTAGACCTATGCCACTACAAAATATTTTACTTTTGTCCAGAAATTCGTGCTGTTATAAATTTTACAAATTAAATGTTTCTTATTAAGTTGTTTCAAGAACTGATATTCTCACTTAAAAATTAACAATTTATGCATCTAGAATGTTACACATTTTACAAAAATAATACTGTAATATACTTAGTCTAATGCCTTATTTCTTTCAAGTTATTGCAAACTGCTATCTTTACAAAAATAATCTTAACATTTCATTGCTGTGACGCGAAACTCTATTTTTCATGCTTTTTCATGCTTTTTCATGCAGCTGAAATATTAGATGGTTTTTTTGGACATACCACAATAATACTAATAGATAATAATATTATTCTTTTTCTTTAGAGCTGTTTTTAAATTAGTATTGTAAAACCAAAACCAAAGTAATTACTTTGGCCAATCAAAAAGGACTCAGACAATCCAGTAAACCAATCAAAATTCGAAGTACCGGTAACTACACGTAGCCGACACAAAGCGCAGAAAAATGTACACACACGAGATTAGTTTTGGTTTCACTTCTGATTGGCTGAAAAAGTGGCTTGAGAACTTTAAACCAATCACTGAGTGAAGTGATGCAAAACTAAAGTAATGCGCTAATTACTTTCGACACTCAATTAAAAACCGCACTGTTTTCTTGTTAAAGGTGTCAGTTCTAAGGATGCCAGAAGGAGAAACAATTTATGATTACTGCTGGTATCCTTTCATGTCCTCCCTTGATCCTGACACTTGCTGGTAAGTCCCATTTATTTCTTTTCTTTTGAAGTGCTACTGCAAATTAAAGGAGTTACATTATGAAAGTTTCTGTGTTTTCAGATCAGAACAAGTAATGCACAAACCAATTTTTATTTCATGACCTTTATACATGAGTAAACAGATTACACTTTATGAGTTTATATATGATGTCATAAAGGCTCTGTTGGATTATACTCTCCTTTACATGCATAATTCTTCATATCATATTAATTTAATTTTGGCCTTGTCAAAAACACAGTTGACTATTGTCAACTCAAACCCTCTCTAACTAAAACCAAAATTGATTTCCCCTGGATTTTTGTTACACATTTACTGCGATTTTACCCTCAATAACTTGAACCTCCCGATAACTGGAAGCAATTTCCATTTCCTTTTAGGTCATTCTTTCTATATTTTTAACTTTGATAACTTAAACCACGTCTGTCAGTATGTGACAAAACAAACAGTGTACTGCAGTCCAAAACCATTAATAATGTTTTAATTTATTTTGACGAAGCCCTGTAATCTTTGTCCTTTTTTGCCTTACACAAAACATGTCAGTCCAGTTGACGCTTTGTTAGTTTTAGGGTGCATTTAACTTCAGTGACAGGGTTGCTGCTTAACTCCTTACTCCCAATAACTCAATCTCCTGATAACTCGAACCTTTTTTAAGTTCCCTTGAAGGTTTGAGTTATCAGGAGTCAACTGTACTTTCTTAGTATTGTTTACTGTTTACTGAGATTACTTTCTAAATGCATTGTTTTCATAATCAAATTTCTCCAAGTGTAGTCTGTTAAGCAGCAGTCGTGACCATCCCATCCACATGTGGGACGCTTTCATGGGAACAATTCGATGCACTTACAGAACTTACAATCACTTGGTAAGGTAATATTGTAATTTAGTTACTACAGTAGTATCCTTGACTTTATGCGGGTGACAACTCATTGCCGTGATGTTGGGATGAAAATAATCAGAGCTTCTTTTGTTTACACCAGCAACTTTGCTGTAATGACCTAACAAGGTTATTATATACCTGGCTGGCTTGTTAATCGCCATTTCTTGCAGTCAGATAGTGAATTGATAAGAGTGCAGCTCAGCAAGGTTGGACTGAAGGAGCTGTGCTTCTGCGCTCGGCCCCAGAACACGACCCATGCATGACCTCGGGGCACAGCACCATAGATGGAATAAGCTAGGAGTTACTGTTATTTATTCAAAGGGTGTGGTCACCATGTTGTTTTCTAGAGAAAATCATTATTCAAATAGATATCACAGCAACAATATCTCCATATGCAAGGTAGTAACCAGTTTTCAAACAGGGTGGCATAACAGAATGTACTTGTACGTCTGTCTTTTTTTTCTTCTGAGGAGTCCAGTCCTAAGCCAACATGAGTTTAGAGTTCAGTTTGGGTACAAGTAATTGGATCAAAGGGCCATTATTTTTCTTCTCTTGTATATGATTAACTGTTTGATTCACACTAACTATTGTTTAATTAACATCACACTCATTGGACTTAAAGAAAAGAAGATTGCAAGCAGTCTACTTGGTGTTCAGAATGGGATTTAAGTCTAGTTGTTCTCATAGAGCAATCTGAAGTTTGTTAATGCCATGTTATCTCTATAGACCATGCATAACATACATGTGCAGCCACACCTCGCTTGAGAGCTGTATAAATAGATCCAACATTGCAGTCACAGAACAAAGAGTTGCAACAAAACTCCATGGGATGTAAAAGGGGAAGAAAAAAATAATTGTAACACCTAAAACTGTTGGGGCTTGTCAACAAACAACAGTATTCACCATCCAATTTAATCAACAGAACTTAACTTCTCTAAATTGTTTGCTTTCATAAGGACGAAGTAGTGGCTGCAAACTGTGTATCATTCAACCTGGATGGCAGTCAGATTTATTGTGGCTTCAACAAAATGGTGAGAGTCTTTGATACTGCAAGACCTGGAAGAGATTTTCAGGAGAGACCAACTACAGGTGAATTTAGAAGGTTAATAGGCCAGTGAATGAATTCATGATCCATAGGGAGGCATTGGTACATTGCAAACTTGCCCTAGTTTATAGTCAGGCTGATCATATTGTGCAGATTCAACTCTGAATGTTTCGTATGTCTACAAGAGACAATATTCCAGATAAGGGTTAAATTTGACAAGAAATAAATTAGATAGAAATACTTTACAAAGGCTTTGTGTCTACCCATGTTCTTTCTTGTCTTTAATTTGTGTATACTATCAATATCATAGTTAGACTTTCAACTCATCTTTCATTTCGATCAGGGCTTTGTTATTGAAAGGTTGATATAGTTTTGTCTCCATGCTGTTTTAGTTAAAAAGGATGGCCAGACTGGGATCATATCAAGCATTGCATTTAGTCCTGATATCTCTGGCCTGTATGCTCTTGGTTCTTATTCAAAGTCAGGTAAATCAAGGAGCAGCAGTTTGTCTATGTAAAGGGCACTTGGATTCAACCTTTCTCAAAAGATCAATGTTTAATTGGATTCGACTTAAATTATTAATTTAATTAGTGTTATGTACAGTGTCGACAGTTACCACAGTGGTAGAATTATCATTATGGATGTAATGCACTTTAAATTGATGACCAGCCAAGAAATTTTCAAATCAAACAAAAAACATGATCATCCCCTCGTTTTGGTAGGAAGCAATCAGTTGACTATTTACAAAGTGGAAGCGACAATGACTTTCCCGTTACTAGATCAATGTGAAGAGTAATAATTATATCAAACATGAGAAGGAGTGTTTCATTGGATATCCAAACACCAAGAAGCGAGTTGAAAAAAGAGGCTGAGACCGAGTTTTTTAACCGATTTCGAGGTGTTTGGATATCTGATCAAACACTCTTTCGAGTCTTTGTTATTCTCGGTTTTCACATGACGTCACAACCGCCATGTTGGTGCCCAAAACAAAGAAAAGGCGGCCATGTTGGTGCCCCGACCAAATCCTCCGGGAATTTAACTCTATTATTATGCAAACGCTTCCTTTTGTTTTCGTTGAAAAACATGGCTGTTGATCACGTGAGTGAAAACCAGCAATTGCTTCTCAAAGGAATCAGTATTTTGAGAGATATTTGGGATCAAAGTTGGCGAGATTTTATGCTAATTAAGGCCACATATCCAAACTTCCTTCAAGGTGGTGATTTCTTTTGTTTTTGGCTTATGAATTATTAATGAGTTTGAGAACCTTGTTTATTGGCCAAACTCCGGCAAGAATTTTGTAGCTCAGTGGTAGAGAAATAGGACCAGTAATACGAAGGTAGTAGGTTCGACTCCTTTTTGGACAAATCCATCTCTATTTTTTAGAGGGTTAACAATAGCCATCTTCTTAAATAAATTTTCAAGAAAATATTTTGAGACATTTTCAGAATTTAAAACGTTTTCCTTTTTTCTTTTGTTCAAGTTGGTGTGTATTCAGAAACAGATGGTGGTCAGCTTGTTTTCCTTCTTCAAGGCCAGCAGGGTGGAGTAACACATGTTATGTTCTCTCCTGATGGAACCAAGCTCTACAGTGGCGGCAGAAAGGTGAATAGAGCGTTTTCACTCACGTGACCAGCAGCCATTTTGGATTACTGAAACAAAAGAAAGTATTGGCATAAAACCGGTGGATTGGTTTAGTACACCATCATGGCCGCCATTTCTTTGTTTTGGAACACCAACATGGCCGCCGTGACTTCATGTGAAAACGATCTATAAAGTTTTTAGCTATGGATGGAAACCGGAAGTGAACATTTCACATTCCAGGACAGATTCTCCCAGATTGTTCAACTAATTGCCTCTGATAGTGAGAACATACCTCGCAATATAAATGAGGTAGTGTCAGACAGGTTCCAACTTCACTTCCAGTTGTAGCCTGCGTAGCTGCGGTATTGTAGGCGTGGGGAATAAAGTTTTGGCGGCGAATCGCCGCTCGCGATTAGCGGCTCCGCCGCCAAAACTTTATTCCGCACGCTTAAAACACCGCCAGTTACACAGGTTATTCCGATGGCAGCTTGTGGCTATGCTTCAGCCCCTGGGCCCGGTTGTTCAAAAGCCGATTAACGCTAATCCCCGATTAAAAATTAACCAAAGAGTCTATTTCCTGTATTTCTCTACTCCCAAATGCTGTTCAACGCTGATATTTGGCAAAATTTTACATTAGAGGAAGTCAACCCAAAAAAACGAAAATAATGACCAAAAAGTTGAGAACATGAAACAAACGTTTACGCTAATCCTGGATTAAGTTAATCGGCTTTCGAACAACTGTGCCCTGGCTAACCCCTAAATAACCCGTGGTGCGGTAGTAGGCAAGTAATTAAAAGCACAGAAATTAGTTTGTATCGAGGAGTTGACAAAAGTATATTGACTGCAGTATACATATACATATACTATACTATACTATACTTATATTTTGTGCTTTAGGATGATGAAATCTTGTGCTGGGATGTTCGTAATCCAGGAGCGGTTCTTTATTGCATGATGCGGTCTGTGAACACAAACCAGCGAGTGTACTTCGATATCGACAGGTATTGAGTCAGGGGATGTTGCGAAAATGTTGTTGACAGTTAGCCAGGAAATCTAAGGGAGAGTTTTCTTTATATTTTTGGACTAGCTTAGTTCTACTGTTTTTAGATGAAAATGGTTAAATTCATAACTTGGTTCTTGACATTCCTGACAACTCAAAGATAGAGCATCAAATTTTTCAGAGCCGGAAGAGCGTGTCGAAGTTTGGAGAACACCTCGTCAGGGCCACCCAACGTCAATTTTCGGAGAATATCTGTTCGGAAGACGATTTGAGATCCAGAATTTTCGGAACATTTGTTGTAAAATTCCTTGCTTGCATGCCTGCCTGTTCTAGGATTTTCGAACATCTAAAACATGGTATAATTGTCGGGAACCTTTTTTCTGGCTGAAATTTTCGAAAAGGTACGTTTTGATCCCTAAAATTTTCGGATCACTAGACTTTCAGCTAGGAAATCCGAACAGATGCAAAATTTTTAGGGGATAAAATACGCCTATATCTACTGTTTAAATACGAAAATACATTGAACGATGCTATGTTTAAGTGGTTTTGGACTATATTCTCGTTGGGTGCCCTTGCTACGTCGAGGACTGTCGAGATTCAGTCCATTTCCATCATCTCCATTCTTAGCTCTGGACAACAGACGTACCCAGATTGCACTGATATTGTCCTGAGTAATGGACATTATTTGTTTGTTGCCATTAACAAAGAGACGATTTAGTCATTGCAGTAATAGGACAATCGCCTAGCACTTTCCCTTGAAGAAGTTGTGCCCAAGAGGGGTAGTGATGACTTGATGGTAAAATACTAATTGACTGAGTCAGGTCGGTCCAGGCGGGAAAATCTTGGCTCTCTTTCAAAGCACTCGGATCTCGCTGTGCAGAACATCCTCGTGGTAAATAGTTTCCCATGCGGCCCTCCTCCTTAGTCAATAGGCACTACATGTAATAACATATTATGTTAATAACACAGTATATATACTGTAACATTTTAAGCCACTAACTATGGTCGGTATAACAAACTATATACCGACTGTAACTATAAATAAGCCGTTGAATACTGGCTTAAAATGTTACAGTATATAATATACCGACCACAAATTAAGCCATTAGATACTGGCTTAAAATGTCACAGTAAGCACATTTATTATATGACTAGCTCTGTGATCGAACAAGATGAACCAAATCCCGCGCTGTGATTTGCTACCCGAACGGGCAAGCTGGAGGTATCTTGCCTGCTCAGGATTCCTCGCTTGGTCCCGCAAGATCAAAGATAATTTTTAGTGTTTTATTCCATATAATAGCTCCTTTATTGACCGAGCTTGTTCGGTAAAGATGGTCAAGATATTAGCCTGGTTCTTTTTTTGCGTGTTTATGGACCGAGACGAAGTCGACCCTTGGCCAATATCCAGCCATCTTGACCGAACAAGCTTGGTCAATAACCCATACATACTGTTCGAAAGGAGTAAAGTAAATACTCTGTTAAAGGTTAACACTGAATTTGATGCTATCCTTTTAGATCTGGACAGTACATTATTTCTGGTAATGCGGACGGTACCGTGGCAGTGTGGGATACAACGCTTCCACCAACGACAAATGACCCTTCAACAGAGGCTACTCTGCAACCAATTATGAAGTTCGTTGCTCACGGAGACTTCGTAAATGGAGCGAGGTAAAGTTAGTTCGTGACTTTACCGCGAACCAGTTGGCTCAGTTGGTTGAGAATCGGACCACCTTCAATGAGTGGTCGAATCGTGGCCGAACCAAAACTCAGGGTCTTAGAAGAATTGAGGGGAGAGTGCTTCCTTCGTATTGACACTTGCAGATGATTAGCCAACCCCCGACCAGTTGGCTCGGTTGGTTGAGCATTGGACTACTGTGGGAGAGGTCGTGAGTTCAACTCCCGCCGGACCAACACTCAGGGTCTTTAAATAACTGAGGAGGAAGTGCTACCTTCGTAATTTCATCTGCAAGTGGTTAGACTTTCAAGTCTTCTCGGATAAACCGATAAACCGTAGCCCCCGTCTCACAACCGTACTTCATAAACACTGGGGTACGTTGAAGATCCCACACACTATTCGAAAAGAGCAGGGATTGGAGTGTGGTTGTTGTTCTATGGACCCTTATCACCCGGCGGCCATGCTGGTCAAAGACAGTGGAGTTCATACCCCGAGCCCCTGGATGATGTGTTTGGACGCGAGTTCAGGGGACCCTCAGGGGGCCCAAAATAAAAGTTTTCAGTCAGTCGGACTTAAAGGGGCTAGGTCACGCTATTTTAGGTAATTTTGTTTAATTTTGTTCATTATGAGCTCTAAACGTCAAATTGGCAGAGCAAGAGTCTTTCATTTGCAAAATCACGGCCACATAACAACTGAGAATGATTTTCCAGCTGTGTAAATGACAATTTGATATAGACTGATATAAATTTGAAAAAAGGTGGGGCGACGTTTTTCAAATTTGACCAAATTCACTCCATTTCAATCCTCTCCAGTTTTGCGCATCCATGTCCCTTCTTGGCTTCCCTGTGTTTTGTTAGAGTCCTTCTATAGTTTTGAACAGTTATTTTGATATTTTAGTTAATTCTATGACCATACGATCAGTGCTGAAATTGCCTAAAATTGCGTGACCCTAGCCCCTTTAAAAATGGTGGCCATGTGAAAAGGTCGTGAACAGCTCCGAAGGGAAGTGATTACTACATGTATTAACGTCTTCACTTCACTTCTTGAATTCTTGTCGTACAAGGACTGTAAACCGTGGGCATGTGGCTTTAAAAAGGTACAATTCAAGGACCCAACCTTTCGGCTTTCCTTTCAAGTGTCTTTATCAGTGTGATACAAAGCTATCACAAGAGTTTTTTTTTTTAATAAGATCACCAATTTGCCGAAAAGGAAGAAGGGCTGTGCTCATAAGTATTCCTAGAGTCCTGTTAGCGAAGAGTAGGGCATGGAGTTTCCTTCATGGTAGTCTACCTCTCCCAGCACATTTCCGACAGGCTGGCTGGATTAGCAAGAATGGATTCTGAGCCTTTGCCAGGTGTTGGATACCAAACTGAGAGACCTAAGAAACCTTCGTTGCATTTGGTTACGTTTTGCTTTGCCTTGCATTGCATTAGTTGTAGTTTTTTCGGTTTAGTTATTTTCATGAATCTCTTTTGAAAAGCCATATTTTATCTTCATCATTCCTATCTTGCTTGCTGAGTCCCCTGCTGCTTTTCTCCCGTTTCCTCTTTCCATTACATTTTACTTCAGAAGCTAGTCGCAGGCCACGCCCTTCTCTACTCTGATCAGATATGTCCAGGTTTGACCCTAATTGACTATACTCGGGGAGATCATTGAACCTTAGCCCTCAGCGTTCCTCTTATTAATTTTGTCTTTTTAGTTTTCACCCCAGCCTTCCTCTGCTGGCGACAACCTCAGGACAAAGACAGTTTGAAGTGCGCGGATATTATAGCGATAACGAGGAAACAATGGAACAGGACCTAGGGATGCAAGTTGATAACTCTTTGAGGATATGGGCGGCTGGGGAGCAGTCGTAGACGAATGGGTACAGTTGTATGGTTTCTGGTACCGTTGTTTGGAATATGTCAGTTTGGTTCTTGATGGCTTCAGTGATATTCTCGTCCCAGAGCCGCTTGCCCTCACAACCGTCGGACACGGGATACTAAGAAGCCCAGTGAAGGCGCTGACCTAGAGTAATTATGCGCTCTGCGAACAAGAATGCTTCAAAGTCAGAGTCAATTGGTTGTCGATCCTATCAGCAAGGCAAAATTTCGACATCTCTCTTAACTTTGGTAGAGGCCTATGCTGTTGCCATGCTAACGGTACACTCCGTTTATAAATACCTCAAAACCAATTCGGTGACCCAATATTTTTTCAAATTTCTTAAGCCCCATCAAGTTCTCTAGCGTAGTATTTGATATCGTAATAACTCGTGATACTCAAGAAAAGGCTATAGGGAGATAAAAAGACACACGATATATATTTTTTCTTTAGAGTGCGAAACAAGCAATCTTGTTTCTATACAAAAAAAATAGGGTACATCACCTAGCTAGATTTGAAACGAATCGGTACAAGCTTTATGGGTTAACAACCTCTATCTACATTCTACGAGAGAAACTAAAACTAGAGTGTTTTATCCTTGTCTACCGCGTACGCGTGGATAGATGGGTGTGGTAAGGGGATGACAGCGAGGGCAGAAGAGGGGTTGGGACACAATCAGCATCACATGGTCAGCCAAAAATGATATAATTAATTACACGTTCTTCATTTTAACTTTCCTGGTTTTAAGGATTTTAAGAGAAGAATAACCTATTCATTTCAAGTACAATTCAGTCTCCTTTTTTTAACAGTATCATTCATTTCACATTTCAATGGGCTCTTTTGCGTGATACTGTCACGTGGTACAAAATCCACCATACTGGATGGCAAAAGGTATGCAACAGCCTCCAAAACAAAGCAATTTCAACCAGCCAAGCAGGACTTTTATTTGTTTTGGATGCCCCAGTGCGTAGCTTGCCATCCAGCAGGGCAGATTTCATACCATGTGACAGTTTCGTGCAAAGGGCCCATTGAATGAAAACTAGTTTTCATAACAATGAATCCAATCTTTCCAGTAGTGTAGCAGCTCTCGTAACCTTCTATTATTTGTAAGTCTAAGTCATTGTTTCATTGTTTTGTTTTCGCTAGGATGGAGATCCAATTACATTATACGTTACGAGAGCTGCGACATCACAAAATCTTTGAAGCTGGTTATTTAGACAAGGTTTAACAACAATCGTGTTATATCCAGATTTTTCTACAAAAGAGTTCCTTCAAGTACATAAATTCATCTCTCCTCTAATCGACACTGTTATTGACAGTGGAATAGTATTAACGTATTATGATTGGCTGAAAAAGTTGACTTTTGTTTTGAACCGCTAAACCCTGTGCAAATAACCAGCCCTTGAGATTTCTTAGCTATCCTTTCCAAAATAATTTTATTTTCCATACAAAGCTCCTATCTCCATTTTCTAATTTCAAAACAACGCTGTAGTAGTTAATTTCAACAGTTACATTGTAATTTTTGTGTCAGCTGCTAAGTTCTAGTTCTTGTATTTCCTTTATAAGAAAAGCCTCTCCAGATATTTTTTCAAGCTGAAAAAAGAACAAAAAGGTTAATGAGGCTGGGAACTGGCAACTAAATCAAGCGAAACGTGAAAATAACTTCTCAAAATAGTGACGGAAGGTTTAAAGAAAACAGCAAATACAAAAAGAAAAAAACTAAAATTGAAGAAGATTACAATGGATTGTGATTGGGGTTTTTGAAAACTGTTCAGCAAAACAGTTTTTCACCAAAACATGGCGGAAGCAGAGCTTTTAGTTTCTTCAAGAGTGAGATAGACAAAACCACGAAAAAGATGGCTTCTAATATCATCCTTGAGCTAGAATCTTCTTCAATCCATGCAAACACAGAGGGGATGGAATTTAAGTCTTCCAACCTTGTAATGACCGTGTTCTTGGAGAGAAGTGACATCTGCAGATTAGACTTACTTTGTTTTGCGACACTACGCTTTGTCATCGGGCAATTTTTTTTTTCCGCTCCTTTCTCGACCAATCACAATCTGTATCCTTTTCGCAGGCGTCTTCCATACTTAGCAGCATCCAAGTGTTTTTACGGCAAGTCAAGTTCATGCGATTGCTTACGTTAGTACAACGATTAACCGATTGGGCTAAAACACAGTTTAGTGGAAAATCGAAGGTCAACTATTGTCTCACCTGATTTTTCTCCAACGTTTTTCCTGCTTTCTGTTGTGCTTTTAGATCTTCAATCTGCCGAAGTTTCTAAGTTGCGGCATTCAAAGACAGTTCAATTTAGTACGTACCCAGGGCAAACCATGCAAGTAGCTTTCAAAAAATAATAGTTTGAAACACGTTCACGACAAGCGTGACTTTGCCAAAAACTGACAAACTGACTCGTTTTCTTTAAAATCATTTCCTACAAAAAAGTGGTGGAGGCGTGATCTAAAACACGAAAACAATCTGCTGAACATTGTCATGCGTCGTGTTCAGCAGATTGTTTTCGTGTTTTAGATCGCGCCTCCACCAGTTTTCAACTTAAGATAAAAGAGGCTATTCATATTTAGAAAGAACAACCCTCTTTGAATCAACAATTACACCATGTCAACCTTAAACTATCTTTTTGATTCCCGCATTTTCAGGCTATGCTTCATTCCGTTGCTACTATTTCTCACATTAGCATTTTCCATTTATCATAAATTCAGCTTCAATCGCTTTGCGTGCTGGCTAACTGAGGATGGCAGAAGTTTCTGTGGAAACATGTTTTATGAACTCAAAGGTTTCGTCGTCTTCTTAAAATATATCATTTCATTCGTTGATTCATTCATCACGGGAACATTAGAATCCACAAACGACCAGCTCCCAACGTCAGTGGCTTCATAGCTGAGTTGGTTAGAGCGTCGCACCGGTATCGCGAGGTCACGGGTTCAAACCCCGTTGAAGTCCTGAATTTTTCTGCCTTCTCTACGAAATTCCGAAAATTGCGTTCATAACTGCGAGGATCCTGGTTTTACTTGATTTATAAGTTTGTATGCTCTACAGACATTTGTGTTGGTCACGAAACTTTGATTTGTGTTGTTCTTAAAGTAATTTCTGGATTAACTCCAGCTTGCATAGCAAGTAGGGGCGAGTAATTGGAAAAAAGTGCACAAAATGAAATGCACTGTCATGACACAGCCCATTTAACGTGGCTTAAAATGATTGTACCTTTCTTAAATTCCGGAGTTTCTTATCTCTGTCTGCTGGAACACTTGAACTTGCTGCTGTTGTCGTTGACGGAGGTGAAGAAAGAACCGGACTCACTGCCTAAAGCAAACCAAGAAGAAGTCTTTTGGTTGACAACATCAACTGAGAATTTTCATATCACCCCTTTCCTAGAGATGGTCTTCACTCACGTGATGAGACGGCCATGTTGCTGCACAAAACAATAGAAAATTATTACTTCTGTTTTGCATTATAAGAGAGTCGCATTGCCAAATGACTTTTTTCTCTATTGTTCTGTGTACCAACATGGCTGCTGTAACGTCAGGTGAAAACCATACCCCAAAACCGTATTCTTTGCTATCACATGACGTCACGGCCTTCAAGTAGCGACTAATTGTGATAAGAAAAATTGATGCACTTTCAAATAAAATGACGTTGACTCATTACAGAACTATCGTACTTTAAATACCGGCCTAACAAATAAGAGAGAAATAGACTGAATCGAAATAGTTCGAGATTTTAACTATGATCACATAAGCCGTCTTTATACTAGACAAGCAAAACAGAAGCACTACAAATGTTTGTCTCATGTTCCATCTAAATTGCGCAGAAACAGGGTGTACATTGTAGATCACTGAGAATAAATGTGCAGTTTGTGGTCCACTGGACTGTCGAATCAAAAAATCAAGTGAATAAACTGGTATTTGCTTTGCGAGCCAACTCAATCATATAAAACATGATTGACAAGGCTACATATTACATGTACCGATATGTAGCAATCAGTTGATTTGAACTGTTGCGATAGGTGGTCACGTGATGGGACTTGTGCAGATTGTTGCGTTGGGTGTGCTGCGTGACCCTTTGGTCACAAGTTTCAAGTTAATAGATGTCCATACTACCAACAGCACAGTCTGTTGTCCATGGATGAGTTAAAAACAAGACACTTACCTCTGCAGCTGCGCCCTGTTCTTGTTTGGCTCTTGCCTTTGCTTCTCTCTTTTTCTTGTTCTTAAGGGCAGATTTTGACATTTCTTGGTTTTCCTTTTTCATGTTTTCAGCAGGTTCGTATTCGTGCTAAAAAGTACAAGAGCTACAATCAGAGACAAAAGTCTAGGGACCCGTCGCCTCACACTACAAATTGCAAACACATTAACATTGCCTCGATTGAAACGTTTATTCTCCCAACTAGTACCATGGAGTTCTTTGTTGGGTAGTCATTAAAATTTGATGTTATATCAGGATCACAGCTCTTAAGCTGATTGTAATCTTCATTCTCAATACCTGTCTGACTGAGGTTTCATTGAAATTGATAAGAGAATTTACATGCAGATCACTCTTGGGAGTCAATGGGTTAAAGTGCTACTGTGATCAAATTTTTATCCCTTGAGTTTTTTGGTTTATCGCATAGAGTACCATGAAACATTAAAAAC
Source organism: Montipora foliosa (assembly GCF_036669935.1). Lineage (NCBI taxonomy): Eukaryota > Metazoa > Cnidaria > Anthozoa > Scleractinia > Acroporidae > Montipora > Montipora foliosa. The sequence goes on from NC_090881.1 coordinate 19,482,406, forward strand.
GCTGTTTACTGTTTGGAAATATCTGCATTGGTTCCGGAGATATTTAAGTTTGAAAAATGTGTTAAATATGCAAATGAGAAGGCTGATGACGTCATTCACCCAACCCAATAGAACATCAAGAATATAAATAGAGCTATCTCGGTCAATTTGCAACAGAGACCACTGAAACTTGGTGAGCTAATAGTTCTGAGGGCAACACACCTACGACTGTAAAGGAATTTGTTCCCATGGCAACTCACTCTTTTCCAGTCCCCTCCAACTGATTTCAACATTTTGGTGATCTCAGGGTAGAAATACATACCAAGGCCACAAACTCGACCTAACATCTTTATATGCTGGCAGGATCATGCAGATGAGGCACCATTTGCAAATATCAAAACAAAACGCCAAAGGTGGTCTGCAAAGCTTTTAATATCAGGGAGGTCTGGAACCCAGTTTGTTGCCATGATAACAAAAATGGTATGCTCATATTGTGGAACACATCTCCTAGAATCTTAGTGCAAAGAACCAAGTATTTCTGATACAAATTGGCTGAGATATCTTTCTCCCATCATACTTGATCCAAATTTGGTTGGGTTTATGACATCATCACTTGGCTAATTTGCATATTAAAAAACTTGAATATCTCCAGAACAAAAAGAGATATTTGAAAATGGTAAACAGCATTCTTCTTCTCGTACAGACTACGTGTTTATGTGCCAAAATGGCTTAGATAGGGAAGATGCAAATTTCGTCACAGTAGCACTTTAAGTACCCGCTAAACTCTGTCATGCGAAATTCCTACTTGTCCTTTAAGCCCTCAAACCCCAAACAGCCCATTGCAATAGGCCACTGTGGAAAATACCATAATATTCTTTGCTTGTAACTGCAAATTTTGCATAAGCATTGTTTTCAGTTTCTCTTGGGACTTACAATGGTCCCAAGAGAAAACAAAAACAATGCTTATCCAAAATTGGGGGGACAAACAAAGAGTATTATGGTATTTTCCGAAGTGGCCTATAGAACAGAATATGATTTTATTTTCTCAGTTTAGTTAGTTTTCAATTGAGTATCGAAAGTAATTAGCGAATTACTGTGGTTTTCCAATACTTCATTCTGATTAGTTCAAAGTTCTCGTGCCACTTTTTCAACCAATCAGAATTGAAACCAAAACCAATCGTGGTTTGTGCGTGCACATTTTCTTATGCTTGGTGTCGGCTACGTGTAATTGCTTCAAGTTTTGATTGGTTTACTGGATTGTCTCTGTCGTTTTTGATTGGTCAAAGTAATTACTTTAGTTTTGGTTTTATGACCCTCGATTGAAACTCAGTCTAATGTACAATTTAAAGTAGGGAAACAAACAAATATATAGATAAAATAAATTTCATACCGGTAATTACAATTTTAATTTATTAAATGTTTGAGCCTAGGAACTAAATAAACCGGTAGGCTTTTGAGCCATGTTGAGTTGGTAAGGATTAGTGCTGGTTTAACAGCAAGAAATGCTTTAATTTTGTTTTAAATTTTGCAATTTTGCTACAAAAAAATCCAGCTTGTAAGTAAAGTGCATATAAATGATTGATTTGATTTCTCAAATCATTGGTGGTACCTTTTGTATATATTAAATTTGGATGGTAGAATTGAAACTGAAATTGCATCATGTCTCAGCTAGTTTTGTTCAGACGGTGCATCCAAAACATTCTATTAATAACTAAGTTGTCTTTGCTGGAATCATTTATAATTTCTTCCATAAAAGTTTCCTCACCAATTTGACAGAAGGAGCAGTTCCCCTCAGTCCTGGAGGTCGGTAAACCTGTTTAGCTGACAGTCCAAAAAGATAAATACATGTTATTGATTCACTGGTTGGGAAGTCCATACTGCAAAAACCAGAGCACAGCACAAACCCCTGGGCTGAACTCAAGACAGACGCGAAAACAGGTCACCAGGCATATCATACATAGCATGTAATCACCACCTCATACAAAGAAGTATTTCTTTAGTCAAAGTTGACACAGGACGAATTAAAAAAGCTATGCCACATTGGTGGGGTATGAAGTTGATTGGCTCAACAGAAGGTGAATAGGTCATTTTGGCATTTATAACCAGTTCCTGCTAGTTTTTGTGTAAATACTGTTAACAGAAAATAACTTAACTAACATTACCTTTCATAGCATTTCTATTGCTGTGATGGTTGCCAGCGACTAGTATTGACAACGATTTTTTCATTTCTTTATTATCCCTAAGTGTTATTTTATCCTATTATTGTCATTTGAGATATTCGTCAGTTCCCCAGTTTAAAATGCACTGGTTCCCAACAACAGTAGCTGAGGAGCAGGTGACTTCAGCTCCTACATGTATCTCTCCCCTTCAAGTTATAGTTTCCTAACACCATCTTGAGAACCATCTTCCCATCAAATACTGCCCTTCAGAGCATATCAATGCACATTGTCTCCCAGTAAGTCAAATAAGTTATGCAGAAAATAAAGCAAACCAGCTCTGAGAAAAGTGATTTAAACTGGGGTTACCAGCTGTTTACTCCTACAGTAGTAAACCTGTAGCTTTTCTCTGTACTAAGTAAAGTTTGTAAAATGCAAACCCTTTTGTTTATCTTGTTGTTCAGCGGCAGGAACACCTTCATAATTGATTACTGGCTCCCCAAAAACACCATATGAGACAGGCTGCCATGTAACCTAGTTGTAAAACAAAGAAGTGCTATGAAAGTAGGAAAACGATTTTGGTGAAATCACAGTCCCTTTTGAAAGATACATTTGAAGCAGATACATGAGGTATTTCCTTTGCTGTCTATCACAAGTGCCATGGGAAGAAAACACTGTTGAAGCTCATTCCAAGCTCCAAAGGGAAGGAGCTGATGTTTCCCAACACCATCTACAAATTTGTCATGTCAAACATCTCGGCCACAGCCAAAATGATGATAATGATGATGAGAAAGAGTAAGTTCCTCATTTGCAGTTAACAGAAAAAAGGTTGCTGATTGAAATAAAACAAAATAAATTTAATAGCCAAGAAATCATTTTCGTCAGCTATTGTTATTTGTGTTCCAACCAGAGCCTTATTGGCTGCTGTGACAAAGGAATTTTTTTTGTTCCAGTGGTTGGCACATTTGAACAACAAAAGGAATGCTTGTAAATGGATATCTTCCCAATTGTCCCAGCTTATTTCTTGCTGGTGCACACTAGCTTGAGTTTGGACAAATATTTTGACATGCAAAGCACTTGACACCCACAGAACCTACCTCCCAAAGTTCACTGACACTTTTTTCATGCAACAATTTTCCTGTGTAATGCCAAATCTTATACCTAAGACAAAAAAATTGACATGTGAAAGTCATTACACACTCCAAAAACGTGGCATTGTCTGATTCTGCTGTAAGCAGCAGGTACAAAACACAGGTCACAAGTAACAGATCATTGTTTTACCAACACGGGAAAGAATCCTAAGCATTCATTAATTAAAAGCTAACCTTAGGCCTAATAAGGCCTAAACAAAAGTTTTTAGGCCTAATGTTAGCATTGGTAAGAGCTGATTCAGGGGCAGATCTAGGATAAATAAAGACCGGTTTCCAAAACAACAAGAAAGTTTCTAGGGGAGGGTTGGGGGTCCAGGGGCATGCGCCCCAGGGAATCTTTTGCATTATAACTTTCCAACGTCCCCTTTCCCGTGTTTCTGACCGATTTCTGTAGAACGGTGGAAACCAATATGGATCCGCCCCTGTGCAGCTTTTCCCTAGTGAAGCAAGCACAAGGAACATACACAAACTCAGTGGTGTTTTGATCATTCGTACCTTTTGTTAGAACAACAGACCCTAATTAATTGTGTCATTAGTGAAAACCAGACTATAATGGTTAGGGTTGTTTCTGTAACGGTAAAGCAATGACCTGTGACATGTGTGTTTTTTTACTAGCCTGAAGGTAAACACACGAAATTATTTTTCAGATGGCCATTCAGGATATACTCGGAAAACATCTGAGTCCTCCTTTGCAGGAATAAAACCTAAGACTATCTGATTACTAAACGAAATATGCTGAAATTGCAGTCAGGAATTTGCATAGTTACTATAAAAAATGTTGGACACTAACTTATCTGAACGTTGTTTGACGTTCAGATAAGTCAGTATCCAACATTTTTTTATTGTAATTCTGATTACTAGTTCAGATGCACTACCACTGAATTACAGTATACAGGACTTGTGGGAGCCTGACCATTAAACTTGGTTCAGTTGGCAACAATAATTATTACTGTCCTGCTTTTTTACTAGGACTAAACCACACATTTGAGTATTCTGGTTCTTTTCAATAATTTCTCATAGTTAAGCTATAACAGGTACAAATGACTACATAGAAACTTGTTTTTTACCCATTTCCTTCCTTGAGTCTTGGAGACGTTGTTGCTGTTAAGATATGTTCACCATCTGAAGACCACTCAAAATATGTTGTATCATCTGCCTATTAACCAAACATAATATGACAACAAGACTAAGGCATATGCATACATGTAATGCTAACAACACACCTTCAAGCAACATAAGCTAGGAGGGAATACAAAACATACAACACTTTGTTTTCTTGGCAATAGGTGAGACAGAGAGGGTTAAACCTTTCACACCCAATAGTACCACCTACAGATTTAAGGATGGTGTTTACTACTGTTATTGTGCATACGTTCTGCGCATCTTGAGATACTTGGATTTCCTATGGGCAGTACTTATTAATACAGGGATATTTTGTTTAAAACTGTACAGAGAAAGCAGAACTTAGCAAGTGCTCTTGGTATCCAAAAAAAAATTGGGGGCAACCACACATTTTTCAGAGATAATTAAGCTTCAACTTGGAAAAGAACGCCAAACATTGCTTTGCATTTTAAAGCTCTACAAATATTGTTGATTGACTATCTTCCAAAAAATGTGTGGTTTTCTTTTTGGATTTCAATAACACTTGTTAAGATCTGCTTTTCCTGCAGATTCAGTAAACCATGCAAAAATACCTTTGAATTAGTGGGCACCGTCCGTAAAGTGTACCTAAACTCAAATATTATTTTCAACATACCGGTACATACAATATTAATCTCCCCACCAAAACCAAACGTGTTTTACCATTCTTACCGCAAATTTTTGCTTTTTATCTGTTGGGAAAGACATGCAAAAATATCAAAACTAGCAGTAGTTTGGACCCACGATTGTGGTGTGATAGGCACGGGTCTGTTCTCGATTTAACGGCACAAACTATTCTTTTAATTTGCAATGCAAAATTTATTTGAAAACAGGAATGCAAAGCACTATATGACATAAAATCCAGAATAGACCCATGCCTCTTTCATAATGGTCACAGGTTCATTACTGCTGATTCTGAGACTGCTAAGTTTGTGTGACTTGTATGACACAGAAAAAAAGAAATTTTGTGTAATAATGGCGAAATACATTTATGTTTGCTTTGGATGGGGAGATTTATACATTGTATAAGGAACAAAAAAGATTTGAGTGCACATCAGACAGTAATCTTGTCAATGGGAAACCTGATTCCTAAGAGTGAACAGGTTATACTGACAGACAAATTACCTGAGGTTTGCTAATTAACTTAAAATCTTTTCTGCTCCAAAGTTCCTGTTGGTAAAAGTTGCCAAAGAATTCCAGTCACAAACTGTTTGAAACAACTCTAATTCTTATAGCAAACACTATGCATACAATAATAATAGTAATAATAATAATATTATTATTATTATTATTATTATTATTATCATTATTATTATTATTATATTATTAATAGACATGGTTATGCATAATTCCCTATTGTAAACAACTACATGTATCATTGATAATGTATGCACCCAAATAAAAAGTTCAGTGGTAGTCACACAAACTGTATGAACTGAGAGAACTTAAACCAAAAAAGCAGTTGAGTGTCTCTCAAGTGGTTGTTTTACGTCCTTAAAAAAACCCTTATTATTTTCTCCCCTGCTGACTTCTTGCTTCTTTTTAAAATGCACACAATATTCTCTATGATTTGACTCAGAGGTCAAGAGATAAACTTGAACAGTGCAGCTCAAAGATAAGTGAACCAAAACATAATTATGGGTACAACACAAATAATATTCATATAACACAATACCAGAAGCATATAAAATGCTCCTAACCATTATGTATATGCACCTTGACATATGCGCATATACTTATTCTCATATATGTCACTAGTATGTATGAGCTAGCCTATTGATTTATCAGTTGTGGAAAATCACTGTTGACTATAATGGGCATTGCAATTGCAGTGAAAATTGGTGGTTAACTTAATTGCACTCAGAATGTCTGTAGATGTTCATGAAGTACTGTACATATTGCAGCCTGTGACAAGCAAATATGCTATTTTTGTTTTAAGTTGTCAAAATCGTAGCCTGTTAATATTGAAATATGATTCTTACCAGCTGACCTCTTAGATTTCCAAATCCAGCCAAACAAAGAAGTGCTTTAAGTTAAGGATTAACTAAGAAGACACTGTGGCTCACAGCAAAGCAGAGGGAATGGCTTATTATTCTAGAAAATTTGGGAAATTCCTGATCAAGCCTACAATTGTCAGGCTTCCATTTGTTTGTGTTAATGCCAAAGTAATTAAATGATCTAAAAACCATTAAGGCCCACATTGTGGTTGTTTTCTGTTCGTTTTTTAACATTGTACATGTATGGTCAAAACGTGCAATCTGATTGGCAGCACAATGATGTCTTGAGTATTTTCTTGAAACATGAAATTTGTTGTGCGTCTGCATTAATGTGGGCTTTAAACATGCTATCTATAAAAAATTAACTTGCATGTAGTTAAAGCATTTCTTTGACAATTAGACATAAAACCTTGGTCGTTTAAAGGATATTGTTTCCATGTGGGTTGTAAAATATGTCATTTCGGGGTCCTGTTCCAAAGTCAAACACAGGGTTGCATTTAATATCAAACAGTGTAGCTTTAGCAGGCATAACTGAGCAATAAAATTGAAGTTATAATTAAGGAAAATACATAAAAAGTAGGCAGTTGTGGAGTAATGTTAGCAGCAAAATGTGCACTGAATAATCTTAACTTTGACTTTCATGTGCAGACATTCAAAAGGAGTCCCAAACTTTTAAGGCTCTCAAATTTACAGTGATGCAATGTCGTTCTCCTGTTTGGTCAGAAAAGAGAACTAACAATTATTATTGTAACGACAATGAATGTACTAAAGTTTAATTTAAGTACATTGGTTATTATTGGTGGCTCATTTAAAATTATGCTCCATCCTTTGCCAATTTAACAGCAGAAAGGATACAACCATAGACAACACAGAACTCTTTAGAGTTTGGACTCCACTTAACTGCATAAATTGGTCCTCTTTTGCCTGCAGGTACAAAAATAAAAGTCACCTTGGAAAAGAATTAGATTAAAAGGAGACAAGGTCATCATCTCAGAACAAGTTTACCAGCGGTTTTTGAAACAACCACTTTTCACATTTAAGCAACAGAGGACTTTTTCCATGATTACATAGCCCCATCTAAAGCGGGAGTTGGGAAAATTCGAGACAGTAATGCAAACCTGAGACACAGTCGAAACAGTCCTATTTTGCTTTTATAAAATTAATATTTCTCAAAAATAATTCAACAAATGAAGGAAAATTCTGTTTTTTTAACTTCTTCATTGAAACAGATTTTCTTGATACACGCTCATACTTCCTACCAGCCATTCAAAACATACGTCTGACAACACATGTGTGATGTTACAGTCATGTTTACATACTCTCATCTAAACACAGCTATTGACCAATAAGAGTGCGCGTACTATCCTAATTATTTTACAATAACTTGCGGAAGACAGACTTGTTCTCACCACTGCACCAACCCTGCTCTCATTAAAACCAGGAAGAGTTTAAACCACAACGTTTACACTTAAGTTTAAATGAAACGGAGTTCTAAGTGAGTCCAATCACTTATCTGGACAATTTAAGCAATTTGTCTCTTACACATTCCTGAAAAGTTCAAGTGGCTTGTTTTATTTTTTATTTTATTAACTTTGCCAGTCAAGCTGGCAAAGCACCACAACAGCTTGCGCCAATTACTGTGGCCCCTTTTTTACCCTCCCAACCATGATACACAACAGAAGACAGACCACAAAACTGGGAACTATGTGCCCTACTCTTAGCGACAAGTGTGTGGGTTCTTTTACGTCCCACAGGATTATTAACATTTAAGGGTTGTGAGACGGGACCTCTGGCTTATCGTCCTTATCCGAGAAGACTTGAAAGTCTAACCATTTGCAGATGTAGTTGCAAAGGCAGCACTTTCTCCTCAGTTATTTAAAGACCCTGAGTGTTGGTCTGGCCGGAGTTGAACTCGCGACCTCCCGCGTGAAAGTCCGGTGCTCAACCAACTGAGCCACTGGTGGGCCACTGGTGCTTTAGAAACTCCTAACCTCTGTGATGCAGGTGTAAATGCTCTACCAACTGAGCTATGAAGTCACTCAGTTGGGAGCAGGTCATGGACTTGATGAATGAAATAAACAAACATATTTGACGTGCGGGTTATAAATGCAAGAGAGAAATTATCCTCACGCTTATCTGGAAAATGCAAGCAATTGTCTCGTATTCCATATACAGACATGCAAGTGCAAGAGTCACTTCTCCCATTCATCCATAATCTGAACTTCAAAAATATAATTATTATGTTTACTTTAGTTTAAGTTACCTAATAAAACCATACTGCTGTCTCCTGATGTACTGATAAATTGTAGTGTCTGTTCACCATAGTATGAAGCACCTGATTTGTCAACATCTGTAGTTGTCAGGACGAGGACATGTGTGCCTGATCATGAAATTACAAAAACAAGAAGATCGCAACTTCAAGTTTTCAAGTTTTATTTATTTAGAAGAAACAATTTAAGTTGTTACTAGGCTGGCTTGCAAATAGCGAGAAGCTAATCGTGGCAAGCCAGACTGTAGATGAAATTATTTAGACATTTTTTTTTTTTTTTACTTACAACAACAACATGTAAACATTATTCTTTGTGCTTTCAAATATTTAGAAAGTAGAAGAACTTAGGAGAAAAAGAGAAGAAAGTAGTCTAGGTAAAAGAACAATAATTGTCATGTAAAGAGGAAAATTACAGACTACCGGTATACTTAACCTCAGTTTGAAATTTAATTTTTCATCTTGCTAATTAAGGTATCTATATCGGCATAAGAGTTTTCAGTTTCTAGAATTTCAATTAGTTTTGTTCTAATAGTTTTCTTAAGACTACATTCTTGAGACTAGTTGGTATCCCATTCCAGATTTAAACACCCACACGTGAAAATGCCTTACTTTGAACGTTGAGTGCGGATTGTTTGGAATTTTTAGAGTTTAATAAACTTTGGATGAAAAGTGAGTCCAAAAGCTAACTAGGGGCCACCTTATCTTCTGATATTAAATGAAATAATCATGGCAACAATGCAACAAGGTTTCTTCAGAAGGAATTTAAAAATGAGCTTACCCCGGTAATTGCGTGCTGGTTTGACCAGTCAATAAAAATGTTGAGCAACAGTATGAGACCTTTAAAAGCTCATTAATAATTCATGAGCCTATCAGCCTATCAAAACACCGATGAAACGTCACGTGTGTGAGCTTTATATCCTGATAAAACACTTCTTGTTAGTATTCTTTATATAAAGAATACTAATAAGGCATAGCTTGTTTTTTCTTGTATGCTAATATTCACCTCTCACAATTTGAACCATTGTTTTGAGTCCAGAGGGACACGCTCTCTGTGGAATGTTTTTTAAGCCGTTCAAAAAACTTGCAGCACATGTTTTATTGGGTCTAAAAATACTCGGCTACGCCTCGTGTTTTTAAACCCTGATAAAACACTGCTGCTCGTTTTTTAAACATAACATAACGCTAAAAGAAATAAAGACAGGATAGAAAAGGTCCAAAGGAAATCATAAATTATAACAATGCACACATTTTGATTGGTTCTCAACTAATTTTAACCTCTCCGTGTAAATGGAAGATGTGTACCATAATCTAGGAGACATCTGGGTCATAAGGGAGAGGAGGTGGAGTTCTCACCTTTTTTGTTCCACAATAATTTTACTCGGTCAGCCTTGAAGAAGCTTTTGTTTGCAAGAACAGAGCCTGGATTGGCAAAGTCAGGATGCCTAAACAGTCGCACATACGATGGGGCTCCCTGGCAGGAAAAATTAAAGGATAAAATTTACTAGATGAAGGCACAAAATTTGTTTAGAAAAGTCAGAAGAAATTACGTTTGTCCAGGGTACATTTACAGTATGTTCCAAGCAAAAATGCAATTTAGATCAATGTGGCTAATTTGATGGGGATTTTATGGAGAACTAACTATAGTAACTTGAAATGAACCAAGAGCTCTGATTCAGGAATAATTTATTAAAAAAGAGAATCACTTATAGAGGGAGTTTCAATTGAGTGTTGTAAAACCAAAACCAAAGCAATTACTTTGGCCAATAAAAAAAGGACGGAGACAATCCAGTAAACCAATCAAAACTCGAAGTAATTACACGTAGCCGACACTGAGTGCGGGAAAATGTGTACGCCTGAGCCACGAGTGGTTTTGGTTTCACTTCTGATTGGTATAAAAAGTGGCGCGAGAACTTTGAACCAGTCACTGAGTGAAGTAATCATAAACCCAAGTAATTCGCTAATTACTTTCGACACTCAATTGAAAACCGCTCTATACATTAAGTAAATGTCCTCAAGGGTCAAAATACTTTGCATGTGACTATTCCTCATAGATATAGATGTAACACTAACTTTTGAAAATGTTAGACAAGTGCCAGTTTGCATTAGCCCAATGACTCTTGAACAGCCCCTTCATTGACAAGTAAAATCGTCTGGTATTAGACAGAGTAAAACCTATTGTAATAATTATAAGTCTCACTCCTAGGAGTAAATGGGTTAATGCAAGGAAAGGTTTGGACAAATAGGTGCAGAAATAAGGGATAAAGGTACATGCAACCTTCAATTCCTCTGGTTGTTTTTCATTTCTAAGATCAGGAACAGGTGATCTATCTGATTCAAGTAAAATAACCCGATATTTTAAAAGTGATGAATACACCTTTGATACCACACATGCATTCACAAGCATGCTGTTTCAATAAACTAATTTCACCCTATATATTATCAACGTCATTCCCCAGGGTCCTCTCTCTTCCACACTTGAGAAAGTACCCTGGTTGCGGCTGGTCACATGTCTGCTA
>NC_090881.1:19493713-19511213 GCF_036669935.1 Montipora foliosa
CACTTTTCGCCGACAAAAAGAAGTGATATCATGAAGATCTTCCCATCATGCAACTGTTATGAGTAATTTTCGTTTATCACTACATGAGCTACTAATCGAATTCAAAATGGAGGATCAAGACAGAGGGTTCCGCCGTGGAAGGGGAGGCCGCAGAAGAGAAAGAGGCTATAGAGAAAGATCTTCAAGGGTAGGGTCAGTGGTCTACGTGGCTGACCCTCAATTTGGCTAACCCTAGGCTAACCCAAACCTTTGCTAATGATAACATTAGTCCTAAACACTACGCTTTAGGTAATGTTTATGCCTAAGCTTAGCATTTTTGTAAAGGTTTGGGTTGTTTCAATTATGTTAAAACAATGACTTGCAACCTGTACTTTACACCCTCTGATCATGGACATGTATGTAACTGCCATTAAGACAGAACTTGCAGCACACATGTTGGTGGGCTGGACTATCAGGACTCCGCAAATGTCATTTATTGCATAACCTGTACGTTATGCAATAAATTATACATTGGTGAGACAGGTAGACGACTAGGTGACCGATTCCGCGAACACCTTCGCGATGTTGAAAAGAATGACAAGGATGCATCTAAGCCAGTCGCTCGCCATTTTAATCTGCCTAACCACTCCAAAAAACACATGGCTATCTGCGGCCTTTCCCTACATCTAGGTACGACGGAAAGCCGCAAGAATCTGGAACAAAAATTCATCTTTCAAATCGGCACCCTTAATCCTCACGGTATTAACGAACGCTTTTCATTTAACTAATATATTCCTACTTTTCACGTTGCCATGTTACCACCAATAGCGTAGCTCCTACTCTACTATAAAAACTACACGTAACCCATAATCCCTCGATTCGCTCTGACGAAGGGCTAACGCTCGAAACGTCAGCTTTTAGAATCTCTGTACGGTGGTCAATTTACATTATCAACTCCGTTGATAAACCAAATTTTTGTATATCAGGACTTAATGTCATTTAGCACAAGCTATTGTGACATTTGTGAGATAAAGACACAATTGAACGGCCAAGAGCTACAACAAGTTGCAAAAGTAGTGAAGACACTTCACCTTCTTGGGGCGTTATTAATTTCCCTATTATCTCTCACACTGCAGCCCCCCTCCCCACCTTATCAGTGTTGCTAGCAAGACAAAAAAATGTTGGGAACTTAAGCAGTCAACATTGAAAGGGGGAGAGGGGAAAGGAAGTGGGAAAGGTTTAAATTCTAGATACGGCAGGCACTGGAAGCTAGAAAAGGTGTTTTTTTAATGAAAGTGTCTCAACAATTTTGCAACTTGTTGTAGTGTAATGTTCATACGATAAGGTCAAGGAATGTAAACGATTCTGCAAGTGCGCAACAGTCTTAAACTATTAATGCCTTGTTTATTATGGATAGCACCCACTGAGATTACAATGTTGTAATCCTCATTCTTATAGAGTGAGTCTAAGTAAAATATAAATAAGATTATGGGGAAGCTATGTCTTCTTGTTGAAGTCTTGGTACTGTCATTGCAGGGAAAAGTTGAGGGTGCTGCATCAGGAGTCCAATCATCTACCCCACCAATGAAAACTCCAATTATACTGACCAAGCCTACTGCAGACAGAGTAAGATCACTTCCCTAGATGCATTGATATAAGATCATTTCCCCAGATGTGAAAGTAAAGTAAAGCAACCATATTTAACGTCGATAACTCGTAACAGTAATTCAACTGACAAACCTGAGGTCGACGGTGCGCTCATTTTACTCCCCCCTCACCATCAGTACTCTGTTTTACGAGTATTTAAAGCTACTTAAGCTACACAGAATGGAAAGAAGTCGAAACAAGGATGTGACATCCGGGAATCAAACTCAGGACCTCTTGCATCAAAGTCGCGCACTAACCGACTGTGCCATCCTCGCTCCTGTGTACGTTGATGTTATTAATTTTGTACTGTGTATACACAGTTATTACAAACTCCTATTATTATTGGTCAGAAGGGTTTTTGGAGCCATGTCACTCTAGCATTAATGTACAACTGATTAATAGTATTATGGCAGGTTTGATTCTGTGACTCGTCATTCAATTCACCACTTGCATAAATCCCATAATACACCTCTTTTACCCCCCCAGAAATTTGCATAAACATTGTTTTCAATTTCTCTTGGGACATCTTCGTGTCCCAGGAGATATATGCCAATAATTATGCCAAATTTATTTGGGTTAAAAGAAATGTATTATAGGATTGTACAACTAGTGAATGTTGGACAAGTTTGTTTTTCTTGGGGTACCTTTGTTTTTGCCTTGTAAAAGCAACTTTGGATTTGATCTTCTTGTTCAAATTTTTCTTAATATAAGTAATGCACTAGTGCATGTGTTAATAATTGCGCGGGAATCAGCTTGTGGCATAACAACCATAAACCGATAGCCCTTGGAGTTTAGGAGGAGTGTACTATAGTTGTATTAGTACTTTAATAGACCGTATTCATAAATGGCGGTCACATTTATAATTCTTTTGTCCACATGCAAATTAACCTACCAAGCCTCATTTTAGAGCAAGAATTCTTTTCAATTGACTGTATGGTATCGAGGCTTGGTAGGCTAATTTGCACTTCGACAAAAGAATTATAAATTGACCGCCATTTATGAATAAGGTCTATAAGGCAGGTACAAAAGTCTGACTGGATCAACTCAGATCACTCACCTTGGATTGACGTAAAAAAAATGGTAAGGCCTTGAGAAACCACCCTAGCCCTAATCTTTAAGGTAACCTTGGTGAAATTGGCGCAAACGAGGAGTAATTTTGGCTTACAAAACTGTTTTCACTCGATCTGATGTGAGCGATCTGAGTTGAACCGTTCTGACTTTTGTACCTGCCCGCTTTAATGTGCACTTTGTTAATGCTAATTCTATCCGTAGGGACAAGAAACTCCAGTGAAGCAAATTTTAATAAAACCAAGGTGACTATCATTGAAAGTGTTAGTTTACCTCATCTTGTTATGAATGTACTTTGGAAAAATGTGTACCTTTCAGAGAGTGTCTTGAAAACGAAGACCTTTAAGACTCTAAAAACTTGAAAACTCTGAAAGGAATAAAATACTCCCAAAACCTCAATTTGGCTAAACCGAGGCCTAACTAGGTCTAAAGTTGGTTTTTAGGCCTAGGGTTAGCAAAATTGAGAGTTTTGGAGTACTTTATTCATTTCAAAGTTTTCAAGTTTTCAGGGTCTTAAGGTCTTCAATTTCGAGACCGCCCCTTTCAGATCAAAAATTAACTTTAGGAAACACGATGCATTATCCAGCCATTGATGAAGACATGATTGTGAAGATGTTGAAAGCATGTTTTTGTCAAAGAAAGACTATAGTCGTATTCCTGGTGTTTTGAAAAATTATGAGAGTTGAAGTAATTAAGCCCCATCTACACTAGCAATTTTTATTTCACAATTTTTGTGTGACAATTTTTATTTACTTGTGTATATGTAGACGAGGAAATATGGCCAATTTTTATGTGACAAATGTATTTGCTGAAAAGCTGGCGTGTTAGCTTTTATGTGACAAATAAAAGTTGTCACAAATGAAAAATTGTTTGTGTAGACGACTTGTCACATAAAATGTGGCAAATTTCTGCCTTTTAGTGAGCGTCATTAGAGAATGACCAGGCAATCTTGCCTTGTTTCTGCTTTATCTCTGCAGTCTAAAGGCATTGCTGTCCCACTTAACTGTGAATTGTCATAACTGCAAAGATCATAGCTTCACTTGATTTCATATCCGCAGTTCATATATGATTCATTTCATATACCATTTCATCATTAAGAAGATTATTTGTTGTGCTATCTACACGATCAAGATTAATGTGCTTGCCCCATAAAAAATTGCTTGTGTAGACAGGGCTTTGTTGTTTTCTCACAATTGTGTCATAGTACTGGGTTGAGTCCCTCCATCTTTTCGCAAGATACATTGTATGTTTAAAGTGTCCCTGACATAACTTTCTCCTCAACTTTAACGTCACTTGTGTCTAGGAATAAAGCAATATCCCGGTAGGTCATTAAAGTGTCTCTAGCTCTGTTGGTAACTACAATCCTGGCCATAAGTTGTTGGGACACCTCCCCTTTTGTGCTCTAAAACCCACAATTTCAACTATGTCCTTGACGTTTTAGAAAAAGATGAATAGAAGCAAGTGTAATTGACCCCCCGTCCCCCTAGCAATGTCTTTAATCTTTAATGAGTTTACTCCTAAAACAGCAATAACTATACTTAATGAATGTTGAAAGAAAATGTTGAAATGTTGAAAGAAAATGAAGCCTTTCTGAAGACCAGATTGGATGTGGTTAAAAAGGAAAAAGGGACAATAGAAAGTTGTTAGACGGTTGTGTTGGAAGTGAACGTGATCACTGAAAAATTGTAATTATTGGAATAAGACGTGAATATCTATCTTATCATCACTTTAGTTGACGAATACTCTTCTTGAAGGTGAACATTTCTTGAAATTTTGGCTAAGCTACTGTCAAGGTTTTTTTTTCTCAAGATTTTTATCAACATTGACAGGGGGGAGGGGGGCAGGTGGGCTTACGTGGTCTTGGTCATGAGATACATATAGGCTTCCTGTGAAGTCATCTGCCGTGAACCGTCCCAACCCTTGTGACCAGGGTGTGTGTTGTTTTGAAGATGTATTTTGGTGCTTACACTTTAAGGGGCCACTTTACGTACCCTACACGTAGTAAACAATCTCCACTGAACGATTTGATTAAACTTATTGATTTAACCAAAGTCAAACAACAACAGAGCTTCAGAGCTTCAACAGAGCTTCAACAGACTGAAATACACCCAGTTGGCAAATACTTCACGGCTGACTTGGCAGACTGATAACATTACATTTCCACTGACCAGTTAGAGCGTGACTTCAAACTCAGGTTGTCAAAATATCAGTTGATAAAGTATTATTAATGTCATCAATAAGTCCTTCTTGGGTCTACTCTGAGTCGTATGATCTTACTTTATGGAGATTTGACATGACTCCTTGGTTCAAACCTTGGTTTGTTCAAGTGCATGATGCATCTTTTAAGTTGTGTTACTGGAGAAAAGTGGTTTTGGTCAATAGTCATTTGTACAAATGGCACATCCATATTTACTTTGTAAATGGGCTTCATTATCATTCACTTGTCATCAGTACAAGCAACAGCATGATTGGCAGTTGTTGGCACTATTCACTTCTAACTTTGGCTGCAACTTTGAATGGAAATGTTGAATGATTCATGTACTTTTGTTGACTGACTGATTGACTTGATGTGTGACATCTTTTGAAGGGAACCATCTCAAGATCCACAGACTATCGCAAGTAGACCCAGTGGCACACCCTCTGCTGTGCGGAGCAAAACACTTGCAGTTGATCATCAGTCAAGCCACACATCAGACAGGTCTGCAGGTGGCTTGCAAACTCATAATATTGGTGGAGTGACAGCAAGCGCAGCGACAGGTCTGCACAGCTTCAACTTAAACTACAATCTTGGACAGAATAAAATGGAAGCAAACCCCTATCCCCCCAAATCAAGGATGAAGCCGCGCAAAAGCCAAAACGCACCATTTTCCCATCCTTGATTTGGGGTGGAGGGGGGGGGGGGGTACAAATTTCCCATCTATTTTGTCCAAGATTGTAGACTCAACAAATACTCTATGTACACACAAATTTGATAAATGTACACTGTATATTTGAACAGTGGAATCATTTTTTAGCAGTGCAAAGTGTTGGACTTTTTTGGGGGCCTCTTGGTTTGGGTGCGTATGCGTAAGATCTCTTTGCCTTGTAGACACTTTTCGGAGAAGGCAGCACAAGTAGGCTTTGAACTCGCTATCTCTTCATTCAAGGGTAATCATGGTGACCACTAAACCACAGATGACTACGTGACAGATTAGTGGGGAAATATGTATTAAAGAATTGTGTACATGACTCCAAACAAGTTTTTGTGTTTTTGCATGCAATATCCGGTCATCGTATTACTTGGGAACACATCGTACCGGGTTAATTTCTCCTGGTATTGTTAAGAAAAAGTATGAAATATTTTTAAGTACCAACATAGAAACTTGTAAAGCATCTCTTTCCTGGTTTTGATTGGAGTCAACACCGTTGACAACAGTTTCAAATGTGAACAGCTATTCTACAATCGCATTTAACCATGGTTAGATCATGGAATGTGGACTTTGGACTTTGGACTTGAGACTATGGAATTAAACAGATATTGACCAAGATATTGCAACATAAAAAAATCACTATCACTAAAATACTGTCAGTTTTGAAGGAAATGTAGGCTGCCAAAACACTGGCGGAGAACTCCATGCCCTACTCTTTGCGAATAGTGTATGGGTTCTTTTACATCCCACAGGGTTCTGAACGTTGATGGGTTGTGAGCCGGGGCCTATGGTTTATCTTCCTTATCCAAGAAGACTACAGATTCTAGCCAGCACTTTCTCCTGTTATTTTAAGACCCTGAGTGTTGGTTCCAAAGGAGCGGAACTCACTACCTCCGGCATTGCAGCCCGCTGCTCAACCGGTTTGCATGCAGTGAAGGCAAATTTCTGTAAATGTGCTTTCAGTATACAACTTTATGAACATGTTTTTCCAACAGCATGACTTTTTAAAGCAAACAACAGGTTAGTGAGAGAAAGAAATTGCTAATTATTGAGGGAACTGGTAACAGACAAAGGGAATGGGGCATATTTCACTCTGACAAATTGAGGTTATTTGCAGTCCCATAAGAGATAGTGCACTGAGGAATCAATGACAAATAAAAGGGTGAAAGAAGAACTTAATTGAACACCATTTACTGACAATAATACTAAATTTATTGTGTTTCACTTCTTTTCAGGTACAAGCTCAAGCATTGATGCAGTCAGCGCAAACCTAAGTTCTCTGAAACTTGGTGTTCCTGATCATGACAGGAGCCCACAGTTAGTGAAACTACTTGATGAGAACTTGCAGTGGAATGACAGTGCTTTAGAGGTGGGGCAATAAATCAACTCTATAAATAATCATAAATTATTATTATTGTTATTATTATTATTATTATTCTATCATTCAGCAAAGTAATATGTCAAAAATGAGTGCAAGTAATATGTCAAGTTCCAAACACCCCTAGACACAGATGAAAGAACGGCGCCATAGGCGAACTGTTTTTATTGAGGCCCTGCCAGGGGGGTTCCCATGTCGCTTGTCTGGATTTTAAAAGGTCTTGTGTCAGTACTTTCAATGTTTCACATTGCTGTGACCGTTGCTGTCGGAAATTTAAAGAAAGAATGTCATTTGTCGCAATTTCACTTTTAAGTGCTGTTGCTACTTTTTAGGCCATGTCACTTGTCGGAATTTACCCTGGCAGAGCCTCTTTATTGTTTTGAGGTTTTTGTAACCCTTGATCAAACATGAAGCACAAGTTTTTGACATGACTTTTTTGTTTGTTTGTTTGTTTGTTTGTTTGTTTGTTATTTATTTGTTTGAGCAGGTTGCAGTTTTGGCAGCTATTCAGCTGATGTGGACCAACATCTATCTCGACATTGTTTTTACTAACTTTGAGTCCTTGATCTGTATAAGTTTCATTGGGTATCAAGTTACATACACCTGACCAAAATGGGGCACTCCGATTGGCTAATACCTTATGAATTATTAATGAGTTTGAGAAGAACACATCAAGCTTCATGCAATGTGCATCTAGCTCAATGGCAATATATTGGAATGCAAACAGCATGCACCAATTCAAGTTTCAACATGTGCCCAATCATTAGGAACCCTGAAACATGATATGTTATTGGGATCTCCATTGGAAAAAATAAAATAATATTTATGTGTTTTCAAGTGAGGGTGGATTCTTCTATTTAACATAAAATGATAGGTCATGGCAAAAGGCTTGTTCCTTTTGTATTTCCTATTTAGATCCTAGTTGATCAGACAGATTTCCTTGTGGTTGGTATTGTGGGTCCCCAAGGTGTAGGAAAGTCAACTATCCTGTCAACTTTAGCTGGTGCAAATCCTTTTACTGACTCAAGGTTGGTAAAAGTATAAGTATTTTTGGTGTTTAAAGTGAAGAGGTGAAGAAAGTACACCAGTTGTTTGTCCACTAATCACTACAGTCTCTTAGTCAAAGCAAGTTCTAGTGTCAAATTTTTA
The DNA here is from genome assembly GCF_036669935.1 of Montipora foliosa. Taxonomy (NCBI): domain Eukaryota; kingdom Metazoa; phylum Cnidaria; class Anthozoa; order Scleractinia; family Acroporidae; genus Montipora; species Montipora foliosa. The sequence continues at coordinate 19,501,844 of NC_090881.1, forward strand.
TCCTTAAAGAGCGACTGGCATCTAGCTTTTCCTCATAACATCACTGCTTATACAAACATACAAGTAACGGGCAGAAGGATCGATCATTACAAATTTAACTCTCTGACTGGTAAACAGATTCTTCTTATTACTGCAAAAAGGAGCACAAATAATAGTTTAGAGTTCCTAGATTTTGATATTTTGCCGTTATGAGGTTTACTTTTAATAATGCATTAAAACCATTTTTCACCTGAAAGGCTCTTCATCTGAAATAGCTTTTTTTAAAATGCAGAAGTGTATACATTGTACATGGCTCATTTTACCAGACCTTGTATCAAGGAAGGGTTGGAAAGGAAGAGTATCCATTGCTAGCAAATAGAAAAGGCTTCGGCTTGACAATAGTTTGTCAGGGGAGGGGGGGGTGTAAGGTTGCAAAACGTCCACATGAAGGAAAAGAAGAAGAACAACAACAACAACAATAACAATAACACTTCAAGAACTCAACTATAGCCCCAGAGCTCCATTTTTTCATCAGAATAGAGTTCTAAAGTGGTGACGTCATAAAAAATAAAAATTTTGAAATTATGGGATTTGTTGGGATATTTTGAAAGAACAACATCTGAAAGGCATAGTTGCCAAAAACAAGCCTTGTGGGGCAAATTGTCTCAGAGATACTATTCCGGTTTTGCTCTGATGACTCCACACAAATCCTTCTAAATTTGACTCTGTTCCTGATGTTATCTACTGAGTCAAATTTAGAAGGATTTGTATAGAGTTGTCAGAGCATACATGTAAGTGGGCTAATATCTCAAAGACATTTTGCCCTGAAATGCTATTTTTGGCGAGTAGGCCCTTCAGATGTTGTTCTTTCAAAATATCCCAACAAATCCCATGATTTAACAAATTTAATTTTTTATGATGTTACACTTTTATTAAAACTCTATAAAGTGTATTAATTTAGACTACTGCTACTCCCCCCTGGAGGGAACTCTGGTCCATCTTAGGATTCCTCCTGGGTCGGTAGAGAGAGAAGGAGCTAGTGTGTAGAGCAAAATTTCTTGCCAAGGTGACATCACTGACTCTGAGAATGAGGATCTGGGATACTTGCAATTCACCTCAGTACTACCAAACCTCCAAGACTGAAGAGGAAAGTTCAAATGTAACTGTAACTGTCCCACTGACATATCATTTTGTTTCATTTCTTTTTGTCCAGATCTCCCTTATTCCCTGTACAGTCAAGACAAGTTCAGGTTAGTTTACAAAACTGACCCGTGCTTAAAGGAAAAGATAAAGCAAGAACCAGCGCTTATTGTCTTCCCTGGGTTTGCATCCCCACAATGTTCCCAATCCAGATTTAGAAAGTCGCAATTTGACAAATTCACAAGCAGAGTAAAAGTTATAGGACGAGCTCCCAGTCTAGATAATAGACCAATTCGGCTAACTCAATGTTGTACCCAATTCAAATCTTTTGGGAATAAAACGTTTTGTTCCAAGTATTTCCATATCATTTAAATGTGAATGCTTCATTTTCATGCAAATTCAACACACAAAGAATCTTCACCCCGAGAGATTTGAATTGGGTACAACATTGAGTTAGCCGAATTGGTCTATTGCATCTGACAACAACACATGGATGTCAGATTACTTAATTACTATTTACAGATGGAGCAGTGTTGTCATTGTGAATTTCAGGAAGATGGAACTAATCAGACTTGTGGTATGGATATAGCTGTAACTCAAGAGAGAGTGATTCTTCTGGATACACAGGTAAAGCTCCTGTATTAGTAACTGATTTTACTGTAACTTACAAGAACATTTTTTTTTAATGGCATTCTGAAGAAGGGTCGTGATAAAGTGCTTTCATAAATGAATGAATCAGTGAATCAATGAACAAATGAAGAAAATGGTGTATATGAAATGAATCATATCTTGAACTGCAGATAGAGCGAGTTTCAATCAAGTGTCGTAAAACCAAAACCAAAGTAATTACTTTGGCCGATCAAAAAGGACGGAGACCATCCAGTAAACCAATCAAAACTTGAAGTAATTACATGTAGCAGAGGCAAAGCACAGGAAAGTGTGCATGCATGAGCCATGATTGGTTTTGGTTTCACTTCTGATTGGTTGAAAAAGTGGCGCGAGAACTTTGAACCAATCAATGAGTGAAGTAATGCAAAAGCAGAGCAATTCGCTTATTACTTTCAACACTCAATTGAAAATCACTTTATAAAATAAAGTTCACAACTGCGAAAATGGTAGCTCACTTGATTTCATATCCACAGTTAATTATGTGATTCATTTCATAAATAATTTTATATCATTTCATTCATTGATTCATTCATCACAGGAACCTTTGAACCCACAAATGACCAGCTCCCAACATCAGTGGCTTCACAGCTCAGTTGGTTAGAGCGTCACACCAGTATCGCGAGGTCACAGGTTTAAACCCTTTTGAAGTCTTTCTCTATGCAATTGTTAAAATTGCATTCATAACTGCAAGGATCATAGCTCACTTATTATAATAGTATTTTATTTTTAAACTCAACATTTGTAAATCTTTCCTGTCTCGGTATTGATTCCATTCAGCCATTATTGAGTGCAGCAATCCTGGATCACTTGATTCATCATGATCGCAATATTCCTCCTGAGTACACTTCACCAGAGAACTACAATGAGATTCAGGTAACTTGCAACCATTATATTTGCCTTTCACATAGCTACTTTGTCATGCTTAAGCACAAACTATGATACATATATGTGGGTAGCCTGTACTCCGTTAAGTAATTTGTTGTTTTGCTATACAAAACCTTAGTACTGGCAAAAGTGGAATGAACAATCACCTTTCAGTGTTGTAGTCCATTAATTGTTTAGCTCTACTGCAAAAGGTTTCACAGTGTACGAGTTCAAGTTTTTCCTTCTCCACAAAAAGCCATACAATCACTAAGTGTCCCAAATTACAGTAATTTTCCAACTTTGTCTTCTTCTTCTTCTTCTTCTTCTTCTTCTTCTTCTTCGTCCTCTTATTATTATTATTATTATTATTATTATTATTATTATTATTATTATTATTATTATTATTATTATTATTATTATTAATGCTTTTTCTATTAACATTATTCTTGTTTTTCCAGTCTTTACAGATTGTTACATTCCTGTTTACTGTCTGTCATGTGATTGTAGTAGTACAGGATTGGTTCACAGACCTTAATATCATGAGGTACATGTAATTGTGGTAATTATGTTGAGAATTTGCTTTCCTCAAGAACTTCCATTTTTCCTCAAAACCATCTACCGGTATTGTTCAAGCTTGTTTAAAATTGTTCATTGATTGTGAAGGTCCTGACAATAAGTGACAGTGTCATCAGGAATGCTGGAAAAAATTCTTGCCATGATTCTCATCTTGATTTAATGACCTTAAAAGACCTTTTTAAAACCTTTGTGGATCTTACTAAGTTTATTCTACTTGCATTATATATTTTCTGAAGGATCCTAATTAGAAAAATGTTTTAGCAACTGGAGTGTCAAGTATTTATGAGTCAATGAGTCAATGAGTCAATGAGTCATGAGTCAATGAGTCAACGAGTTATTGCAGTTAATTAAACCATAAAATGAAAGCTAAAATTTCAGAGAGTGCTTAGGCCTAATCACTGAAACGAGGGCTTAGGCTTAATCAACAAATTATTGCTATATTGACTGTGAGTCCATTGACTCATGACTCATGACTCATTGACTCATTTGACTCATAAAACATGCATTCTCTAGCAACTGAGGACCTCCAATTTAAACATCCTTTAACATTTTTCAAAGAATTGTCAATATCCTCAAAGATCCTGTTAGGTTTATTACCAAAGGAAGCCCAGGTGATTTTTAGCCAAGAACAGTACCGGTAACTAAAAATAAAGCATTTTCTCTTTTCTTGACTCCACCACATATTTATTGCTGAGTCCACTTCCATTTGCTATCTATTATGCCAATAATAATACTTAATAATTATTACTAAAAGCAGCCTTGCTAAAGGGTCACAATGACAAGCACTATTTACCATATCTATTCTATCTATAAATTTGGCACCATGCACCTCATTGGGTATTAAATACTATGTCATATCTAATGTGTGTTCATTAGTCTTCATTACAATTTGCACTTTTTTTCACAAGTCTTTTTCTTCAATAGCTTTGGACTGATCTGCCCATGTTGGACTTCCATGTATTCTGACATTTCGCCAAGAATTCTTGGAGTCCTTTGAAATCTTCCTTTTTTAATTCTTGCTTGTTAGGCTTTTGAAAACTGCTGAGATGTTAAAGCCATCATCTACAAGCCACGCAACTCATGAATCTTCAGGGTGAGATGACAACAATGTCTAAATTCTTGGTTGCTTAATATACACGATGAGTGCAGAGGCTTTTTCTTTTGGTTGGTCTTTTTGTAGCACCCCATGATCAATAGATACATGCACCCCAAGTTAATGAGCATTAAATTTATAAAGACTTGTATGGAGCAAAATAACTACAGTTGTTTGAAAGATATACCGGTATGTATTTCTAGAGAAACAACACTGACACTAAAAACTCCCTAAAAAAATCACTAAAAGAAGCACAAAAATAAAATTAACGAAGGACAAGACACGCAAGAAATGGATAAAGGTAAGCAGTTCTTTCTTTCAAATGCCCTTGTTGTGCTCCATACAAGACCTTGTATTTTTGTCTATTGTTTAACTTGGGGTGCCTGCGGTCACTCCATACTGAAATGGAACTGAACAACCTATGACACACATGAAACTTTATTCATGGTTTTCAGAGCTTGATCAGGTTTTTAATATTCAATGACAATAATAATTATCTAATGTTTTTTGTTTTGGTCACCAGCTCTCCTGACGATTCTGATGAGCAATATCCAAACATCGGTAAGACTGAACACTGTCACAGTGACAGAAAAAGCTATGTGGGTCATGAAATCACTTATTCACATCAGATGATTTCAAAATATGTAGAGAAAGTCACTCATTTTTTCTTAAAGCCCAATCACCAACAAAAAATATTATAAACACAAAATGGTGTTCTGTGGCATTTTTAAACAAAAAATATCAGCAGCTTCAATTTCCAGATGCCACATAGTCTTTGACAGCTTCTATGTGAGCAAACCAAACTGGCTCGGTTGACGGAAGGAGGCAGCTTTTGGGAATGCTTTACCATGTGTGAAATGCAGTATTGTAGCAGCTCTCGTAATCTGCTATTGTTTGGTATTGTACAATTTAAGCAGCTTCTGTTGTTGTTTCAAGTCTAGGTCATTGTTTCAATCGTGTAGTCTTTTGTTTTTGGCTAGTTTAGCCAGCCAATCACATTATATGTTACCAGAGCTGCGACATCACCCCTAAAATGTGTTAAATTATCTATGCCTTCAATCATGAAAGGTTAGACCAAGATTTCAATGTCCTAACCAAATGATAAACTTCTTGATTGCAGTGTTTGTCTACAACAAAGCTGCAAGGGAAGATTTTCACCACGAGAATCTTAGCTCCATGCTTTGTGTCACAAGCACCATGTTTCAGCACTCCAGACTGAAGCTAAACAGTAAGCCCGTGTCATACTGTTTTTCTTAACAATAGTACCTGTAATATTAACTCTCTCATTCCCACGATCTAAACGGTCATTCTCCCAACTAGTATGGATTTCATTGTTTGGTAATTATAAGAATTTAGTGTTATATCAAGATCACACCTCTTAAGCTGATAATATTCTTCATTCTCATTACCTGTGTGACATTGAAATTGTGAGGAGGAATTACATGCCGGTCACTCCTTGGAGCCAAAGAGATAATTATTAAAGCAGAATGACCAAAGCTAATTTTCTTCCTATATAGCAGGTTTCTCTTGACTTTTGCGGATTAGATATTCCTTTCTACCTTGGGATCAGAGTTAGCATACATGAAGCGTTGAAAGTTAAAAAGCACTGGCCTTCAAGCTCAAATCCTTTGCCCAGTTGTTAAAAAGCCATTTGAGAGTAATACTAAATTAACTACCAAATGAGGTTTGAATTTTGCCAGTTAACAAAGGCTTAAGGATGAAAATGGGTTATTTAACTTCCCCACCCCCAATTCTCTCTTGATTGCCCAAACGTTCATGGTGTTGAGTGTGATGAGCTTAGTTGGGGTTAACACTGATTGCAGAGGGAGGGGAGGTGCAAAGGTACAAGTTGTTAAGGAAGAAGCAGTGTAATTGGCCTGGGATTGTAAATCGTCCATCCCTAACACAGGATCCAGAGGAGTTCTACCCAATCGTGAATCATAATTAAAATCTTGCAAGTAAAGTATCACTTTGTGTGTTAGGTCCATTGCCTGCAGGTTTGGTCTCAGTGAATAGACGGTGAACGAAACCGCAATATTGGGTACTCGGTGTCACTTCAAAGGCCTCGTTTGTAGGTACTTCATTTGACAGACACACATAAATAGTGAGATTTGCCATGTATCATCCAATAGAACTCTTCTGGACCCTGTACCCATGCTACTTCGATTGATATACTCTCTGTTTTTGCATCATTCCAGGTGGTATTTCTTTGTTGAGTAGCAGCTTGATGCCTTATAGGACTCTTCCAACTTCGTACGATGACATGAATATCTACCTACTTCCCCTTTATCAACCCCATTCAGGTAAGAGAACAACCCAGATAGCCTACGTGTAACCGAACCCTCCCCCCGAAAGAAAAAAGGGAGCAGGCTCGGGAGGTTCTTTCGGGGAGAGGGTACGGCTACACGTAGACTACAACCCAAACAGAGATTTTGCGTTGTGTGGCGATTTACTCTCGATAAATACATTTACTCTTGTGTGCATTTTGTTCTTTGCGCCATTCTTGTGCCTTCCACATGTTGACGTCATTTGTGATGTGTAAGGGAGCTTAAGAGTTGACGTTTTAAAGCGAAAGAGAAACAAGTTGGACGTTTGTAAAGATACAAGTCGGACTCCTGGTAAACTTTTATTAAATTTTACACGTACCAAATTCTACAGGTGTAGCGCTACACCACTAATTATTATCAGAGTCTTGTAACAACGACTTGTAACGACGTTTACGGAACTCATTTTCGCGTGCACATGTGAAAACAAGGGTTCAACTTGTATATTACAAGAGTAACTTTTTTGTTAAATTGACCCCACATGTTGCGTTAGATCTCAAACAAGGACGAAGTAGAAGTTTAGTAGTCGGATTCCTTAGGTTATGTCGTGGAGAGAGGATAAAGAAGAAGGAGCTAAACCTAAAAGAAAGAAAGGAAATGAACTTTATTTAAGTGTCTAGTCGTTCTAGCGCTGGAGCGCTCATTGAGGACATTGTAAACTGAAATTAACGATGAACGCAAATCAAGTGAAATGTTGGTTTTTGAGGTGCAGAGTAGAGAACCAACAAACTCAACCCACATATGACGCCGAGTCTGGGAATCGAACCCGGGCCACATTGATGGTAGGCGAGTGCTTTCCCCGTGTTTTTACCTCTGCGCCATCCCTGCACCCCCATAAAGATCTTAAAAGTTATGATCATTTCGAAATCTAACCGGCACCCAATGTGATTTCATGATTAGCGGTGTTTGGTGACAGAATTTTAGTTCACTGAAAATCAGTCTCACACAAGCATTCTGCACGCGTTGTAATTTATTCAATGAACAGTGAGACATCATCATCATCGTCATCAGTTGTCTTTGCGAATTATATTTGTCACATCTCCCGCATACAAAGTTGTTGTTGTTTTGTGTTTGTCATCAATTCCTTTCTTTCCCGTTACACTTGTCTCCAGAAATGCACACTGTGCTACTTATCAAAGAATCGACGTGCATCTAATTCTTTTTTTTGTTGGACATACAGCGGTTTTCAATTGAGTGTCGAAAGTAATTAGCGAATTGCGTTGGTTTTGTTGGTTTTTCGCGCGTGCACATTTTCCCACGCTTTGTGTCGGCTACGTGTAATTACTTCGAGTTTTGATTGGTTTACTGGATTGTCTCCGTCCTTTTTGATTGGCCAAAGTAATTACTTTGGTTTTGGTTTTACGACACTCGATTGAAACTCGCTCTATCTGTCTCGATAGAGAATATTTGATGAAAAGCCAAGAAAACGCAATTTGGATTGAATGTTAAGCTTTTGTACGCGTTATAACAAATAACTCAAGTGTTTTTTGACAACAAGGTAATGGAATATGTACCAAGTCGCCGATTTATCATGGAAACCCAAGCTTCGAGATGGTTCTGCAGGCGTTGAGGAATCAGGTCAGTTCTGTTTACTGATGTGCCCGAATCTCCCTCAGACATTTTATAAAATAAAAGCTGTTTTCACTGGGCTTTTCTCCTGGGACCGAGGTTGAATTACACGATCTTTGTATTTGGAGTGGGTCCGTCCGAGAAAAACAATAAAATTATACGGTCTTTGTATTTGGAGTGTGTCCGTCCGAGAAAAACAATAAAATTATACGGTCTTTGTATTTGGAGTGTGTCCGTCCGAGAAAAACAATAGGGAGGTTAAGCCTGGTTTTCACTGGCACTAGGGACGCATGCGCAACGGCAAGCACAAGCACAAGCATAAGCAGCTTATGCTAGTGAAAACGAACGTCGACATAAGCATCAAAATCAACCACGGCATCCGCCATTTTGTTCAAATGCTCAGACGCGGGGAATCTGGAACGAGTGCTTTAATTGGCCAGACGCAGCAAATTTCCTCGTGCTTATAGACCCTTTGAATAAATGGCGCCCAAAATTGAATAACAATACTTGATACATCCTTAGTCTCGTGTTTCTGTTTCAAGACAAAGGATTTTTCTCATGAATGTGAGGCTATTAAAGGATGTATCAAGTATTGTTATTCAAATTTGGGCGCCATTTATGCAAAGGGTCTATACTGCGTTTCGTTTTCACCTCCAGGTGATCTGGTGACGTAATTCGGAGGACTGGGGAGAAAAATTGTATCGCCGTATCCCACAACCGCGCGTGGCCTTAGGTGTTGTTTCCAAACTCCCTGCACTATTGCCATCGCCAAAACTCAACAGATTTTTGTGGTACTCTGCAAAAGGACGACATGAAATCACCAAATTTGAGGTTTTGGCGACAACGCGAGCTTACAAATGTGAATCTTTCATTCTCTATTTTTACTCTGAAACCGCTCACGCACCAATTTATGTTTAGGATACTTCGCCCACATTGTACGACATGAACGAGAGGGGCTAATTGCGAAAACCTTGCGATACTGCAAAGTTATACTTTGAAGTGACGTTTTTGTCGACGACACCGTCGTAGATCTTAAAGTCCCTAATAACTTCAAAGGACACGCTCTGGTATCGGGAATTTTAAAAATTGCTCATTGTTTCTGTCATGTGACACTAATGTTGTTTTGAAGGCCCCTTTATATATTAAATTTCAGATC
>NC_090881.1:19516213-19518713 GCF_036669935.1 Montipora foliosa
TCGTTAATTTAAACAAATTCCCTAGTTACCGAGAAATAAGACCTTTCCTCTTGTAAAGGAAATCTGCAATGCAAAACTCCGGAGAGGAAAATAAGAGAGTTTTAAAAACCCCGTGCTTCTTTAGGCTAAAACTTTCGGTATGTAAAAGGTTGATGACGAGAGCAAGATTAGAATCGCCCAACAAGGAAGATGGAAACACTAAAGCACCCATGAAGAGCCATGAACTACAGTAGTGGCATGAACCAATTCAACAGAGTGCAGTTAGTGAAGAGTTCAAAGAGCTCACCAATGAATCCTGTTCATGAAGTAAAAAAGAAAAGTTTTGAGATCTAGCTTAGTGTTGACTCATCCTGATATTTATTTTCATCCCGGAAGTGTCTCTTCCTAATGGTTTTATGTATTGTCATTCTAATGGAATTCATTATGGAAGTTAACAGGCTTATAGACATCGCTTGGCGAACACGTTTTTCAGGTTTGTCTATTAACATCAGAGTATTTTCATAGCGCGGGAATGGCTGTACTAGCAGGTAAAAACTGCTTCACATTACCGGAGAAACGGACTCGTTCATTTTTTTTTTCTAATTAGATGTTTATTATAAACGCAAAACAACAAAATACAAAACAATATGTTATTCAGGTAAACTCAAAGCTCACAGCACATTTTTGTTTATAATACACTAGAGCTAAAAAAAAAACTTTCTTACAATTTTACATTACTGACATTTTAGTTTAGTAATATTGGTTAATTTACTTGATCATTTTAGAACTGATCTCGTAGCATTATTTTTTTACTTCTTCGGAGTAAAGTGTTAGCTGATGTGAGCACTAAGTGTGGTTATCTCAGGTAAACTGCCTACACGCAACAAATTAATTGAACTTTGCCTCACTCATGATACTCTTTTGTTACAATGGTGACGTCACAGCGCTATACATAGCCCGCGTAGCAGTCGATTCCTTTCCTTTTCCAGGCGGAGATCGAACAATCGAGCGAAAAGCGGGCGAGCAAAGGAGCTTGCCTGGGGTGAGGAAAAAAATTGGGGAGAAGTGGGGAGGGGGTGAGCAAGAATTGGGAGGGGGTGAGCAAGAAGGGGTAGGGGAGAAAAGGAATCGCTTGCAGTCAATCCCAAACATTTTACTGAACTGCGTTCGCCTACGAACGGGGAGCAATAGTGCAATTTGATTGGTTATTAGCCCGTCAATCAAAATATGACATTATAAATTTGTCTTCTATGCATAACACGACATCCGGAACACAACAAGATCAAAATAGATATAGCCGAGTCCGAGGAAGCGTTCGAAGGGGTCTTCATATGATATTATAAATTTGTCTTCTATGCATAACACGACATCCGGAACGCAACAAGATCAAAATAGATATAGCCGAGTCCGAGGGAGCGTTCGAAGGGGTCTTCAGATCGTTCTAAAACCGGAGCAAGAAGCTGCCATTAGAGAAAACAAGATCTTGACGTATTCAAGGTACGTTTTTAGGAAACATCTCATGCCACCAACACCACCACCTGACCCGACAATTGAAAGGAAGCCTATTTACGCGTAAATAGGCTTTTAGTGGATTCTATCCAGCCCATGCTGGGCACTTGTCAAAACAAAGTTAATTATCATTGAAAAGTTACGTTTATACAAACGTTGGCCGTGTAGCACCCAAGGGAGCGCGGCATGGTTGGGGGCGTTCGGGAAAATGTCTGGGATTGATTGCAAGCGTTTCCTTCGCTCGCCTCACCCCCTCCCTCTGCTCTTTATTTTTCGCACGCCCTCCCAGTTTCGTTCCCTTCGCGTAAGTTTTTGGAGACGCCTGCTATGCAGGCTACGCTATACAATGTACTACGGTAGGTGAAACCCAGTTCTACAAACAAAACACAAAATACAAACAAATATCAGTGCGCCCAATAGGGCCGTTTATACGAGAGAAAATAAGCCGCGGCTTTCTCTGGCCGCGGCTTACATAAGACGCGAACACCCCGTATAAATGGTACAAAATCTACGTTCACGGCTTTCTCAAGCCGCAGCTTATCCTGGCCTGGAAGTTTTTACTCGTATAAATAGTTCCTTTCTCGTATTATGTACGCTGCGGCCAGAGTAAGCCGCGGCTTACTTTTTCTCGTATAAACGGCCCTAATGTTACCCGTTAGACCGTATATTTTGCATTCTATTCGATTGTCATGTCACGATAGAAGAAACAGTTCCAGTTGCTGTTTAATTGAACTCAGATAAGTAGAAACTCCGCCTAAACCGTAGCAAACTCTGGAGTAACCCTTCTGGCAATAGCGTGGTTCGGTATCCTTCTGTAAAGCAGCGAGATAGCTTGCGGTGTCATTACAGCCAATATAAGAATAGTTTTGTTTCGACGAAGCATGACCTACCAGGGCTTCTGCCTCAGGATGGACACTCTCATCTGGTCAATCTTTTGTTGTCTTGCTTGGGACTGTCTTCGGGCTCCATCTAACTCTCTTTGCAATCTCTTAATAATCCCTTCCATGATTTC
>NC_090881.1:19531213-19538713 GCF_036669935.1 Montipora foliosa
TCACCCCAGGCGAGCTCCTTTGCTCGCCTGCTTTTCGTTCGCTTGTTCGATCTCCGCTTGGAAAAGGAAAGGAATCGACTGCTACGCGGGCTATGTATAGCGCTGTGACGTCACCATTGTAACAAAAGAGTATCATGAGTGAGGCAAAGTTCAATTAATTTGTTGCGTGTAGGCAGTTTACCTGAGATAACCACACTTAGTGCTCACATCAGCTAACACTTTACTCCGAAGAAGTAAAAAAATAATGCTACGAGATCAGTTCTAAAATGATCAAGTAAATTAACCAATATTACTAAACTAAAATGTCAGTAATGTAAAATTGTAAGAAAGTTGTTTTTTTAGCTCTAAATAGTGTATTATAAACAAAAATGTGCTGTGAGCTTTGAGTTTACCTGAATAACATATTGTTTTGTATTTTGTTGTTTTGCGTTTATAATAAACATCTAATTAGAAAAAAAAAATGAACGAGTCCGTTTCTCCGGTAATGTGAAGCAGTTTTTACCTGCTAGTACAGCCATTCCCGCGCTATGAAAATACTCTGATGTTAATAGACAAACCTGAAAAACGTGTTCGACAAGCGATGTCTATAAGCCTGTTAACTTCCATAATGAATTCCATTAGAATGACAATACATAAAACCATTAAGAAGCGACACTTCCGGGATGAAAATAAATATCAGGATGAGTCAACACTAAGCTAGATCTCAAAACTTTTCTTTTTTACTTCATGAACAGGATTCATTGGTGAGCTCTTTGAACTCTTCACTAACTATACACTCTGTTGAATTGGTTCATGCCTCTACTGTAGTTCATGGCTCTTCATGGATGCTTTAGTGTTTCCATCTTCCTTGTTGGGCGATAATATTTCGTTAACGACGCAAAAATAATCAGAAAACAACATCTTGACGTATTCAAGGTACGTTTTTAGGAATCATCTTATCCCACCAACACCACCACCTGACGCGACAATTGAAAGGAAGCCTATTTACGCGTAAATAGGCTATCCAGCCCATGCTGGGCACTTGTCAAAACAAAGTTAATTATCATTGAAAAGTTACGTTTATACAAACGTTGGCCGTGTAGCACCCAAGGGAGCGCGGTATGGTTGGGGGCGTTCTGGAAAATGTCTGGGATTGATTGCAAGCGTTTCCTTCGCTCGCCTCACCCCCTCCCTCTGCTCTTTATTTTTCGCACGCCCTCCCAGTTTCGTTCCCTTCGCGTAAGTTTTTGGAGACGCCTGCTACGCAGGCTACGCTATACAATGTACTACGGGAGTTGAAACCCATTTCCACAAACAAAACACAAAATATAAACAAATATCAGTGCGCACAATGTTACCTGTTAGACCGTATATTTTGCATTCTATTCCATTGTCATGTCACGATGGATGACACAGTTCCAGTTGCTGTTTAATTGAACTCAGATAAGTAGAAACTCTACTTAAACCGTAGCAAACTTTGCAGTAACCCTTCTGGCAATAGTGTGGTTGGGTATCCCTCTTTAAAGCAGCGAGATAGCTTGCGGTGTCATTACAGCCAATGTAAGAATAGTTTTGTTTCGACGAAGCATGATTTACCAGGGCTTCTGCGATCCGCCCTACCTCACTTAGACACGTTGTTTTTACTAACTGGATAGACCCTCTCATCCGGTCAATCTTTTGTTGTCTTTCTTGGGACTGTCTTTGGGCTCCATCTAACTCTCTTTGCAATCTCTTAATAATCCCTTCCAAGATTTCTTGAAGGTTATTCGGCTGAATTTGATCAAACCTCTCGTCATTTTTCAACTCGTCCAGACTAAGGCAATAGGCTTCGGTAATGCTCGCGAGTTTCAGCTTCTCTAGCTTGTAAGTCTGTGCAAATACCAAATCTGCGAGGGCGCTTTCTTTCGCTTTCACTTTGACCTTGTTGGCCATGTAATCTTCGCATCTCGTAACAATGGCTGCCATTTGATACTCGTGAGCGAGCTTAAGCAGGAAGTAACAGTTCTCCTCCGTTATTTCTCGTTCTGTTACAGAGGGATATATCAGCAAAAGTATTTCCCTTATTTCGCTCGCCTTTTTACCTGGAAGAGGAACTTCGTTCTTATCCTTCTCTTGAAATTCTGATGTAAACATCTTCTCAAACACGGGCGACCAAAATGCAAGCATTGCACGATGAACGTGGAATCTTTCTTCTTCCACAACAAGAACAACATCACTGAGTTTCCACGGCTGCGAGAAATCAGGCGATTCAACTTCACTTTTTGATGCCATCTGATACAACGAACTAAAGAAAGCAACCGACAAAAGCGGAAAAGCGACAGAACACTGAAATCCGGAGATGGTACGGTGAGGATAAATTCTGGCTAATGCAGTAACAAACAAGGGGTCCGGGGACGAAATTATTAGGTTATTCTAGTGTCAGTTGTCAGTTAAAAGTTTGGCCATTTGTCAGTTGTCAGTTAACCTAATCCAGACCCTCTCTTCCACTTGCCACGAGGAAAAGATGGGATACTAAACGTTTCACTGATTTAAGGCTCCTTAGGCTTCTCGAAATATCCACTGGAATATCCACTGGGTGATTTCTAACTTTATTATATCTCTCAGATAGTACGCGCGCTGTAATTGGCTAAATTAGCGGGCCGTATTCTACAGTACGGCCCGCTGTACAGCCCGCTAAATTTAAAATTTCGACAAAACATCATCTAGCGAGTTTTTCATGTCATTTCTGTTGCATAAACGTGTACTGAAAACTGTTTGAATCTTGCAAGCAACTATTTCAAACTTAACAGCCAAGGAGATTTAGTTTTTGGGATTTTGGCACGGCATTCTTTGTGGCAGTTGAACCTTCCGCTTCACTTTGACTAGTTTCCTTGCCCGTGCGCCGGTTAACCTCAGAGATATAATAAATATCTTACTAACCTCGCGTTCTCGGTCCGTACTGTAAGTTACGGATCCTCGTTTTTTCCCGTTGATTTATATTTCTCGTACTTAGAAATGGGCCACCCGTGGGTTACAGCCGTTACTGGGTAGTTAGTAATTGAATTGTTCACGTACCAAATTCTACAGGTGTAGCTCTCCACCTGTAATTACAAGTCGGAGTCTTGTAACAACGACTTGTAACGATGTTTATGGAACTCATTTTCGCGCGCACATGTAAAAACAAGGGTTCAACTTGTACACTACAACAGTAACTTTTTTATAAATTGACTCCAGGTATTGCTTTAGGTTTCAAACAAGGACGAAGTAGAAGTTTAGTAGTCGGATTCCTTAGGTTATGTCGTGGAGTCTTGTCGTTCTAGCGCTTGTCGTTCTAGCGCTGGAGCGCTAATTGGGGACACGGTAAACTGAAATTAACAATGAAAGCAAATCAAGTGTTGGTTTTTGAGGAGAGGGGAAAACTGTAGTACCCGGAGAAAAACCTCTCAGAGCAGAGTAGAGAACCAACAAACTCAACCCACATATGACGCCGAGTCTGGGAATCGAACCCAGGCCACTTTGGTGGGAGGCGAGTGCTTTCACCTCTGCGCCATCCCTGCACTTAAATCAGTTCGAAATCTAACCGGCACCCAATGTAATTTCATAATTAGCGGTGTTTGGTGACAGAATTTTTGTTCACTGAAAATCAGTCTCACACAAGCATTCTGCACGCGTTGTAATTTATTCAATGAACAGTGAGACATCATCATCGTCATCATCATCATCAGTTGTCTTTGCTAATTATATTTGTCACATCTCCCCCATGCAAAGTAGTTGTTGTTTTGGGTTTGTCATCCATTCCTTTCTTTCCCGTTACACTTGTCTCCAGAAATGCACACTGTGCTGCTTATCAAAGAATCGACGTGCATCTAATTACTTGTGTTTCTGGACACATAGCAGTTTTCAATTGAGTTTCGAAAGTAATTAGCGAATTGCTTTGGTTTTTCATTACTTCACTCAGTGATTGGTTCCAAGTTCTCGCGACACTTTTCAACCAATCAGAAGTGAAACCAAAACCAATCGCGCGCACATTTTCCCGCGCTTTGTGTCGGCTACGTGTAATTACTTCGAGTTTTGATTGGTTTACTGGATTGTCTCCGTCCTTTTTGATTGGCCAAAGTAATTACTTTGGTTTTGGTTTTACGACACTCGATTGAAACTCGCTCTATCTGTCTCGATAGAGAATATTTGATGAAAAGCCAAGAAAATGCAATTTAGATTGAATATTAAGCTTTTGTACGCGTTATAACAAATAACTCAACTGTTTTTTGACAAAAAGGTAATGGAATATGTACCAAGTCGCCGATTTATCATGGAAACCCAAGCTTCGAGATGGTTCTGCAGGCGTTGAGGAATCAGGTCAGTTCTGTTTACTGATGTGCGCCAATCTCCCTCAGACATTTTATGAAATAAAAGCTGTTTTCACTGGGCTTTTCTCCTGGGAACGAGGTTGAATTACACGATCTTTGTATTTGGAGTGGGTCCGTCCGAGAAAAACAATAAAATTATACGGTCTTTGTATTTGGAGTGTGTCCGTCCGAGAAAAGCAATAGGGAGGTTAAGCCTGGTTTTCACTGGCACTAGCGGCGCATGCGCAAGCGCAAGCCCAAGCACAAGCATAAGCAGCTTATGCTAAGTGAAAACGAACGTCGACATAAGCATCAAAATCAACCACGGCATCCGCCATTTTGTTCAAATGTTCAGACGCGTAAATGGCGCCCAAATTTGATACATCCTTAGTCTCGTGTTAGCCCAAATTTGAATAACAATACTTGATACATCCTTAGCCTCGTGTTTATGTTTCAAGACAAAGGATTTTTCTCATGAATGTGAGGCTATTAAGGGATGTATCAAGTATTGTTATTCAAATTTGGGCGCCATTTATGCAAAGGGTCTATACTGCGTTTCGTTTTCACCTCCAGGTGATCTGGTGACGTAATTCGGAGGACTGGGGAGAAAAATTGTAACGCCGTATCCCACAACCGCGCGCGGCCTTAGGTGTTGTTTCCAAACTCCCTGCAGTATTGCCATCGCCAAAACTCAACAGATTTTTGTGGTACTCTGCACAAGGACGACATGAAATCACCAAATTTGAGGTTTTGGCGACAACGCGAGCTTACAAATGTGAATATTTCATTCTCTATTTTTACTCTGAAACCGCACACGCACCAATTTATGTTTAGGATACTTCGCCCACATTGTACGACATGAACGAGATGGGCTAATCGCCAAAACCTTGCGATACTGCAAAGTTATATTTTGAAGTGACGTTTTTGTCGACGAGTCCCTAATAAATTGAAAGGACACGCTCTGGTATCGGGAATTTTAAAAATTGCTCATTGTTTTTGTCATGTGACACTAGTGTTGTTTTGAAGGCCCCTTTATATATTGAATTTGATATCTTTTCAGCCCATCGACATCTTCTCACTCATCATTCGTTGACGGAAAGGAACTGGTAAGTTTTCGTATCAGCTCATTTTCTGTCTCATTGCCCAGGGAAACCCGTTCTTTTGTAGAACATGATTTCAAAATGTAATGTTGTTTTGACATGAATGACATGAATTTCTTTCAAATTATCAAAGAAGGTAGTAAATATTAATCCCGGTGAATTTATCAATACGGGCTTCAGGATACTCGGGAGAATTTTCGAGTTGTCCGAACACAAGGCGAACCTACGAACTTCGGATTCCTTGTTGGGATACTGTGTCATTGTGTCAGTGGCAGAGCATCCAATCGGAAGATCGTAGGTTCGACTCCTACAAAGGAGCACTCGGTTTTTTGCCGAGAATTGATAAAGTACATCTCCGTCCTCATTTCATTTACCGGAGGGGATTAACATTTCACTAAATTCGAGAATGATCCTATTAAGGCAATTTCAGTACTAGCAGTAAAGCGGGACAATGGACCTTATTCGCGCGGCGGCCATATTGGCCATAGACAATTCTCTATTTTCGAATTGCCCATAATACACTTTGTTTGCCCCCCAAATTTTGCATAAACTATTGTTTTCAAATGCTCTTGGGGACACTGCATATTCCCAAGAGCATTTGAAAACAATGGTTTATGCAAAATTTGGGGGGGAAAACAAAGTGTATTATGGGCAATTCGAAAATAGAGAATAGATTTCGTACCCCGAGCCTCGAGTTGAAATGTTTGGGAACGAGTTTCGTTGCACAAAAACAAAAGTTTTCAATCCCTCGGGACTCAAAATGGCCGCCGTGTGATTAAGGCCTATTGTAACATGAACCAAGGTCAGTTAGAGCGACTTTCGTATGACCTTGAAAAAATGTTCGCAATTTGTTTCACGGACCAATGTTTGGCAAGATCAAAACAAAGCTTTTCCTTATTCCCGCCAAGGAAACTCCTAATATGGGCAGTAAACAGTTCGATTGCCCAATCACATTACTGCATTTCAAATGACGTTAGGAGCGAAACTTTCCAGAACGTTCCATGGGGAGATGACGTTGTTTGCATCCCCGTTCGCTAAGCCAATGAAAATCCGCGCTCGTTTGTTTTTGTTCGATAAGCCAATTAAATGTTTTTCATTTTTGTTTACGTTCTGTTGTTAATTTACGTTTGTTTTTCAAGGTCATATGATAGTCTCTCTAAGGGCCTAGCTATACGAGTCTCCTTTAGCTCTGTGGTAGAGCATTAGAACTGGTAATCGAAAAGTCGTAACACCTCGAAAAATGCATTCGGATTTCAATAAGCGTCACGAGGTGTCCCCTTGCTCTTCTCCCCAACTTCAACATCACTCGTGTCTCGGAATACAGACAATTGAAGTCACAAAGTGTCCCCCAAATTCTGCTCGTTAAGTAAGGATAAACAGCTGCATTTACCCTAAGCTTAAAAATAACGCTAACCGTTACTCTTACCTTATTGGTGGAAATAGCTAGCAAACGCTTAGACTTAAGGACGGTGCCCACTAATTCAAAGGTGTTTTTTCGCGGTTTACTGAATATGCAGGAAAAGCATATCTTAACAAGTGTTATTGAAATCCAAAAACAAGATTGGGAGTAACCACGCATTTTTCGAAGATAATTAATCAACAATATTTGTAAAAAGCTTTGAAATGCAAAGCAATGTATGGCGTTCTTTTCCAAACTGAAACTTAATTATCTCTGAAAAATGCATGGTTACCCCCAATTTTCTTTTTGGGTACCAAGAGCACTTGCTAAGTTGTGCTTTCTCCGCATAGTTTTGAACTGCGCAAAAATATCCCTGTATTAATAAGCACCAGCCATAAGAAATCCGAGTATCTTGAGATGCACAGAACCTATGCGCAATAACAATAGTAGGCGCCGTCCTTAAAATTAAAAGGACACTTTTTTTTGGATGCCAAACCTGGGCGTGCATCTAATTTCTTGCATTTCTGGAAATGAGTGGTAGATGTTTCTGAGGCGCCATTGATAAATACATCTCTCCATATCATTTACCAGAGGTTACTATTCCATTCCATTCATCACAATCGGAAGGTCGTAAGGTTTAAATCCTGAAAAATAACACTCGGAATTTTTCACTTTTGATGACTCTAATAAATGAACG
>NC_090881.1:19561213-19563713 GCF_036669935.1 Montipora foliosa
TCATTACAGCCAACATAAGAATAGGTTTGTTTCGACGAAGCATGACCTACCAGGGTTTCTGCGATCCGCCCTACCTCACTTAGACACTTTGTTTTTACTGACTGGATAGACACTCTCATCCGGTCAATCTTTTGTTGCCTTTCTTGGGACTGTGTTCGAGCTCCATCTAACTCTCTTTGCAATCTCTTAACAATCCCTTCCATGATTTCTTGAAGGTTATTCGGCTGAATTTGATCAAACATCTCGTCATTTTTCAACTCGTCCAGACTAAGGCAATAGGCTTGGGTAACGCTCGCGAGTTTCAGCTTTTCTAGCTTGTAAGTCTGTGCAAATACCAAATCTGCGAGGGCGCTTTCTTTCGCTTTCACTTTGACCTTGTTGGCCATGAAATCTTCGCATCTCGTAACAATGGCTGCCATTTGATATTCGTGAGCGAGCTTAAGCAGGAAGTAACAGTTCTCCTCCGTTATTTCTCGTTCTGTTAGAGAGGGATATATCAGCAAAAGTATTTCCCTTATTTCGCTCGCCTTTTTACCTGGAAGAGGAACTTCGTTCTTATCCTTCTCTTGAAATTCTGATGTAAACATCTTCTCAAACACGGGCGACCAAAATGCAAGCATTGCTCGATGAACATGGAATCTTTCTTCTTCCACAACAAGGACAACATCGCTGAGTTTCCACGGCTGCGAGAAATCAGGCGATTCAACTTCACTTTTTGATGCCATCTGATACAACGAGCTAAAGAAAGCAACCGACAAAAGCGTAAAAGCGACAGAGCACTGAAATCCGGAGATGGTACGGTGAGGATAAATTCTGGCTAATTCAATAACAAACAAGGGGTCCGGGGACGAAATTATTAGGTTGTTTGTCAGTTGTCAGTTAAAAGTTTGGCCATTTGTCAGTTGTCAGTTAATCTCATCCAGGTCCGGCAGGTACAAAACGCAGGTCACAGGTCAGGTCATTGTTTTACCTATACAGGAAGTATCCTAAACATTCATAAAAGCTAACCTTAGGCCTAAAGAAAAGTATCCTAAACATTCATAAACGCTAATTTTAGGCCTAATTAGGCCTAAAGAAAAGTTTTTAGGTTAGCTTTTATGAATGTTTAGGATACTTTCTGTATAGGTCAAATAATGACCTGTGACCTGCGTTTTGTACCTGCCGCATCCAGACCCTCTCTTCCACTTGCCACGAGGAAAAGATGGGATACTAAACGTTTCATTGATTTAAGGCTCCTTCGGCTTCTCGAAATATCCACTGGGTGATCTCTAACTGAAATCACAGCATTAGCTGTGGTTAGGGGAAGTTTTATGCTTACGGGCTAACTAGGATACAATAAACAATACGAATTACGGTCTAACGAAGATTACGGGCTGACGGATGTGACGTGGATAGTCGAATAAAAAAAAAAAAAATCAGCAAAAACCACAGGGATCGTTACTGAAACAAAAATAACAAATATTTCTTTAACTAAATATTTATATTTATCAATGAATAGCTTTATCAACCAGGTACACGTAGCTTGTACTTAGAAATGGGCCACCCGTGGGTTACAGCCGTCACTGGGTAGTTAGTAATTGAATTGTACATGTACCAAATTCTACAGGTGTAGCTCTACACCTGTAATTACAAGTCGGAGTCTTGTAACAACGACTTGTAACGATGTTTATGGAACTCATTTTCGCGTGCACATGTAAAAACAAGGGTTCACCTTGTACACTACAAGAGTAACTTTTTTATTAAATTGACCCCAGAATCTAATCTAACCGGCACCCAATGTAATTTCATAATTAGTGGTGTTTGGTGAAAGAATTTCATCATCATCATCATCATCATCAGTTGTCTTTGCTAATTATATTTGTCACATCTCCCGCATGCAAAGTAGTTGTTGTTTTGGGTTTGTCATCCATTCCTTTCTTTCCCGTTACACTTGTCTCTAGAAATGCACACTGTGCTGCTTATCGAAGAATCGACGTGCATCTAATTACTTGTGTTTCTGGACATACAGCGGTTTTCAATTGAGTGTCGAAAGTAATTAGCGAATTGCTTTGGTTTTTCATTACTTCACTCAGTGATTGGTTCCAAGTTCTCGCGACACTTTTCAACCAATCAGAAGTGAAACGAAAACCAATCGCGTGCACATTTTCCCGCGCTTTGTGTCGGCTACGTGTAATTACTTCGAGTTTTGATTGGTTTACTGGATTGTCTTCGTCCTTCTTGATTGGCCAAATTGCTTTGGTTTTGGTTTTAGGGCACTCGATTGAAACTCGCTCTATCTGTCTCGATAGAGAATATTTGATGAAAAGCCAAGAAAACGCAATTTGGATTGAATGTTAACCTTTGTACGCGTTATAACAAATAACTCAACTGTTTTTTGACAACAAGGTAATGGAATATGTACCAAGTCGCCGATTTATTATGGAAACCCAAGCTTCGAGATGGTTCTGCAGGCGTTGAGGAATCAGGTCAGTTATGTTTACTGATGTGCGCAAATCTCCCT
>NC_090881.1:19581213-19583713 GCF_036669935.1 Montipora foliosa
ATTTTTCTGCCGTACTCCACAAAACAACGTGAAATCACCAAATTTTAGGTTTTGACGACAACGTAAGAATATAACAATTAAAAAGTCATTTTCTGTTTTGACTTTAAAACCGTTCGTATCCATACAGTTACGGGATAGTTCGCCTGTATTGTACAAGGTGAACAAGACGGAATAATCGCGAAATACTTGCGAAAGCGTTAAGTTATATTTTGGACTGACGTTTTCGTTGCCGTAGCCGTTGTCTTTGCTTAAACTCCCTGTTGAACATTCCCCAGTACGGCCCTCGCGCTCAGTTAGTAAGAGGTTATTATCGCATTTGAATTTTAAGTGAAATTTGATGTAAATATAAGGATATCTGTAAAACGGTTGAAGTTTTAAATGTATTTATGGCCTCACGGCTGTCTCAAAGTTTCTTCTGTAAAGGAAAGGTAACTAAAATCCTCTTACTTCAGAGACGGTGATGGAATTAAAGTTAGTTTAATAATAAGGGGTGCAGGGATGGCGCAGTGGTGAGAGCACTCGCCTCCCACCAATGTGGCCTGGGTTCGATTCCGAGACTCGGCGTCATATGTGGGTTGAGTTTGTCGGTTCTCTACTCTGCACCGAGAGGTTTTCTCCGGGTACTCCGGTTTCCCCTCTTTTCGCACCAGCAGCAGGCATCATTCCTTGCACCAATCGTACCCAGACCCTTCTGTTCCCGTGCCGTAGAAATATCAATTTTTGTCTTATTCGCACGCTCAACCGTCAGAAATTACATTTTTTTGGTACTGTGTTTCGGCTGACCAAGCCAGCTTTTGGTCCTCCCCTCCCTCCTCCCCTCGTACTGCCGCTCCCCTCACTGTAGTGGTCACAGGAGGCGAAGGGTAGAGGGAGAGTTGGGACGCAGGCTTACTGCAGAACCAATGGAAAACACATAGGTTTGGTGACTGCATGTCATCTTGTATTACCTTTGCAAAATGCAAGCTTTTTGCTTTCTTTGACCAATCGAATTAAGCGGAAGAAATGCGCGCTTGAACCTATCCCGAATTTGATCCTGTTCGTTAATTTAAACAAATACCCTAGTAACCGAGAAATAAGACCTTTCCTCTTGTAAAGGAAATCTGCAATGCAAAACTCCGGAGAGGAAAATAAGAGAGTTTTAAAAACCCCGTGCTTCAGTTAGGCTAAAACTTTCGGTATGTGAAAGGTTGATGACAAGAGCAAGATTAGAAGCCGTTTAATATTTATTTTGCGTTACGAAGGCCCGGGAAATTTATCTGTAATGAATTTACATCTTTGATCCACGAGCCCAGCTCTTACCTGTTATTTTATCATATCTTGTAAATCCCCACCACTTAATATTAAAGTTAAATTCAGCATCCTCGTGTGTTAAATAGTTGTTTAAAACAATCATCAGTTCTGTTAATGAGTGCCTTTTACAATCCTCGTTTCTCGGTCTGTCGTGTTTCACCTTCAATTATGGCCCTCGTGATTTGCACTCGGATAGTTGAATAAAGAAAACTCAAAGCCTCCCGCTAATTTCTAATTCGGACTTCGAAAACGATATATTTTTTACCAGAAAATTCAATAGTTCGGAAAAGCACATCATGCAATTCAGGACATCACCTTGCTAAATTGGCCAATCACAGCTCGGTTAAATATCTACGAAGCACAATCGCCTTATTGTTGAGAATGTGCATGTTCAAGCGAGAATAGATCCGAGGAAAAGAGGTCAGTAATTTCACATTACCTTTAATCCACAAAACATGTGTAGTAACATGTGTTGTAATGGATGCATGAGCGTAAGCGCATGGTTCATAACTTTGCTTTGATTATTCGACAAGAATGTTTTCTTATTCGTGAAATAATTTCTTTTAAGGAGTTTGACAATTGTTCTGAAAGGAATAAAAGGACTGTGAAATGCCCGTTTACCATTTGAGGAAAAGCCCAGATTAACTTGCTTCTTGGTTTTATCAACGGAGTTGATAATGTAAATTGGCCACCGTACAGAGATTCTAAAAGCTGACGTTTCGAGCGTTAGCCCTACGTCAGAGCGAATCGAATTTGGATTCGCTCTGACGAAGGGCTAACACTCGAAACGTCAGCTTTTAGAATCTCTGTACGGTGACCAATTTGCATTATCAACTCCGTTGATAAAACCAAATTTTTGTATACTACTTCCCCACCGACGCAGCACCACAGTTTCT
Organism: Montipora foliosa; assembly: GCF_036669935.1. Lineage (NCBI taxonomy): Eukaryota > Metazoa > Cnidaria > Anthozoa > Scleractinia > Acroporidae > Montipora > Montipora foliosa. The sequence goes on from NC_090881.1 coordinate 19,583,400, forward strand.
TTAGAAACTACCCCCTTCATTAACTTGTTTCTTGGCTTGGTTCTAAGAAGTAAGCTGCTTATGAATGGGAAGTGTTGCCTCATTCATCCTGGAAGACGAGTGACTTGATTTCGACTATTATGCGTCGAGAAAAAACGTGAAAAAATACGAGATAAACGCAAAGGTCTCTTCAGTATAACGTGTTGACTAGCTCGACGTTAGTCTCCTTTGAAATGGCACTGTTACGGCAGATCAACCGTTTTTTGGTAAAAAAAAATTCATAACTAAGGACTGTAGCTCAAATACTCATGCAACCTAAGTAAAATATCTTAATT
>NC_090881.1:19588713-19598713 GCF_036669935.1 Montipora foliosa
CCGAAAACGGCTTACATAATTAATCAGAGATTTGAAGAAGTGTTGTAATCAATTCAGTCGTGAATCCAGCGCATATCGTCTGATCTCTTTTTTTCGGTTCCAGTTGGAGAAGAAACGTTTCGAATGGCATAACATGGCAAAAGAGGACACTTAAACCGACGCTAAATATACTACCTCCCAAAACATTTGGCCTCTATTCCAATATTTTTTAAGCAAATGAAGATTTAGGAAATCTTAGTCATCTCTGCAATTTTAAGCCTTTTCGACTACAATACTAGTGAGATATTAGCCATCAAAAAGTGAAAAATTATCTGGAGGCAAAAAGCGCTAACGAGCTCATAGGTTACCGTATTTGGTAAAATTTTATATTTTTAAAGAAATCAGTTCCTCAAAGATTGTCTGCTATATCTTACTCAAACTCTTAGAGATAGATACTCAAGAAATGCATATTCGGTGCTGCCAGATTTCTTGGCTAATTATTAGAATAAAATGCACTTGTGATAAATTTTAGGTACATGTACTGCTGTAACAGTTTATTGAAAACAACAATCTTCCATTTTAGGGTACTTAACGCTGACTGTAAGGATTGTAGACCCTAGGGAGGTAAATTTCCATCGATGTTTCTATCGCACATGCCTTAACTTCATTCAATCCAATCATCCATACCCATCTAACACCAAATGAAGTAAACCAAGGATAAGGTCGGTCTGACATTCAGGCTGTTTGTTGTTGCATTGCAATTATCATTTGTCAATTTTTGTAATAACCAAATTGACCTCTTTACAGTTGTGTGCTTAGTTACCTGGCCTTTGAATGAAAGTGAGGCTGGTGTTGACCCTGTTATGATACAGACCTCCCTCCTTTTCGTATATGTTAATGATGTTGTTGTCATGCTAATATCTAAGAATTTACATAACAACAGCAGTGCAGTTTTTATCAAAACAAGGTCAACTCCAGCCTCAATTTCATTCATAGGCCATATACATGTAACTAAGCACACAACTGTAAAATGGACTATTTAGTGCTAACGTAAAATGTGCCTTAAGCTGAAGCTGGGCTGCATTAGGATGGTGAAGCTGCGGTGGGTGTTGAAATGCTGAGGGGGACCCTAAATGCAAGAATTGCGTGACTTGTAAGGTAAACTTAACTGGAAATGTTGTAAACCAGCAGAAATACCGGTATAACTATTACAGGTAATTCACCTTGTAGGGGACCTTGTGTCTTATTGTAATATTACCTGCCTTTGTGCGAATTCGTTAAATAAATAAATTTAAATTAATTAATTTGCAGTGCTGGAAACCCCAGGAAATCAGTCTGAAAACTAGTACTAGTATGTGCATCTAATTTGGGTGCATTTCTAGACATAAGTGGCCGGGAATGTTCATATGTAATGTTCTCATGGTTTTATGGCTGATATACAGATTAATCAAATAGCAAATTATTTGAGAGTCAAATAAATTGTAGTCTGGGTCCTTCATATCATTTCTTTGGCCTTTTAAGTTTCCCCTTTTAAACCCTTATTTTACTTGTAGAGCTTGTGAGCCTTTCCTTGTCTACAATGAGGCCCTGACAGGGTAAATTCCGACAAGCGACATGGCCCAAAAAATAGCAACAGCACATAAAATAAAATTCCGACATAAGACATCCTTTCCCAGCAAAATTCCGACAGTGATGTCAAGGCCGAAAATGAGCCGATTAAACCACGACACGAGTGATTTTAAAATTCAGACAAGTGACATGGGAACCCCCCTCCCCCCCCCTGCCAGGGCCTCTACAATCATGGACAAAAGCTGTTGAGACACACGAAAATTACCAACCTTCTTTTCCTTGGTGTAAATTCGCTCCTCTCTACCCTTGTAAAAGGTAGCCTCCCCTTCCCCCTTTTTAATGTTGGAAACAAATAAACATCCCCAAAGTGTTTGCAACATTGTTTGGAGGGTGGGCAAGGGGGTGACTACATATGAAAAAAGTGTTTTCATTCAAATACAAAATACTATGACTAGTTCAAAAGCATTAGTTTTGGTAAATTGTCTCAACACTTTTGTCCATCAGTATAGCTTCCCCCTTGGGGAGGGGGTCTGAAACTCAAGGGAACAATTGAGGCCCAGGAGAGGAAACACCCTCTATTGGAGCCTGTTTCTCAAAACAAAACCCACAATCCAAGGATTAAAGTTGGTCTTTCCAATTGATTTTAAACAAGCTAAGAAAAAGTAAGAATAATTGCAAGGGTTCTTTGCATTGAAATCCGTATGTTAGAAATACAGAGCTTCAAAAAGATTCCTGGCTGCCAGGGAAGACCGAAGCTTACCTCTTTAAACTTTTTTGGAATTTCCCAGTTTTGTAATCTTTGGGCAGCAAACGCTTGATCGTACTGAAAAGATATTTCAAAACAAACAACAAAGTTAAAGCTATCATCGTGCTACCACTACAAAGAATTTGATCTTCGACAGATTGAAGGAGTCGTCTACCGAGCTTATGACAAAAAAAATTGACATCTCTGATTTGGGCCGCGACCAACTTTCGCTCGAAGAAACAAATTATATACCTGATTTGCACTAAAATGAGTAGACATTCTCCGACTGAGTCAGTCAAATTATGGCGATATTTTTTTTACACAAGTTTAGTAGTCATGACAACGAATGCTTCCGTCCTCCACCTCAGTCTCTCTCGCTTGCCTTCAGACATCACCTGATCTGATCGTAAGAAATCGTAAGATGGGAGAGGAAAGTTTTTGCGCCGACCACCCGGTCAACTGGGAATAAGAAGACAAAAATGGGGATTTTCTCCCAGATATAAATTGGTAAGAGCCTAAGGGTAATAGCAAAGACAAGTTATTAGTCTTATTAGCTCCTCTGGTGAAAAGCCGCCAGTATTTTTAACGTGCTCCGAGTATGGCGTAATCATACAAAATGGCGGTACAGAGGCCTGTAATTGACTGTTTCCGGTCTGTAGAGAAAAAAGTACCCCGTGATTGCACGACAGGTCTGCATTTAAATCAATTAATTTAGATGTTTTGTTGGTTGTTTTTTAGGGTTTTAGTTTAGCTGCAGTCTCGTTCTGCCATATAAGGATAAGTTTACATTGCAGTAAGTGAGAGTTCTTCTCCATCCCGTCTGGGATGTCTTCTACAGTTGGGTTACCAGCTCATCAACATCAACATCACCATCATGAACATCGTAGTAAAATTCCATACGGAATACGATTTATTCAATGGCTTGGACGAGAACGCACTGCTGCGTGAGTGTTTTATTATTCAAGCTTTGTGTTAGTCCAATACACTTTCGGTCAATGTAAAACGCAGACTGCAGACTGCAGACCGGGGGTAAAATGCAGACTGAGGTTATAATTTAACTGTTGAAAAAGCCCCAACTCATTAGAAATGCTAACAGTTAAGCCCAAATATTGTTTTAGGCCTAATTAGGCCTAAGGTTAGCATTCCTGACCTAAGCGGTTTGGGCTTTTTCAACAGTTACGTTTTAACCTCAGTCTGCATTTTACCCCTGGTCTGCAGTCTGCATTTTACACCTACCGAATATACTTTGCTTCTCTTATTTTTACAGTCATGTAGTCGTACTTTTAGTACACGAAAATTTGGTTTTATCATGTAACTCTTAGATTTGTAATCTGGGGTTTTGGAGCATTTGACATTTGTCAGAGCCTTTGCCTATTTAGTGCGAAACTCCAGTTGGTCGTCATTTCCACTGTTTTTATTAGCTCAGCTTCTCTGATTAATGCATTGGTTTCCTGTTGTATCAGATACCGTAGCTGGGTTCTTATTCTGACATTCTTTGCCTACACTACTTATCATCTCTCAAGGAAGCCCATCAGCGTGGTAAAGGTAAGCATATCCTGCAAGTATAGCTGCCATAACGACCATCAACGTAATTGCAGCAGGTGCTAAATTTAGTAATCACATGGTGCTTATTTTCAGGGATTATTCATGATAAACCAACCTTTCAAAGGCTGCATTTATATTACAGGAAGTCTATGACCTTATTAAGACTTATCAGAAGTGCTGGAAATAAGACAGATGCGTTATGTCAGATGAATTAAAAATCTGAAATTATTGTGACACTTAAGACATCTTAGCCATCTCAGAATCTTCAGCTAGCTATGGTGAAGACAGGATGCACTTAATGGTGCACCTTACAACCAAGGGTTTTGTGCATCTAGACATCCTAAGACATCCTGTAGGATAAATATGGCCAAACTCAAATACTACATAATTATATGAAACAAAGGAAACAAACAAAAGACACAAGACACTCCTGAATTAGTAATTTCAGCGGCAATTTCGGTTTCCCACAGTGATAGAGGATTGAGCACAAACGTTCTTAAGGCAGCGCTCCAACAAAAAACAGTCCAGTACTTGGTGCAAGCTGCTTGATTTTCTAACCACATTTGAAGCGTGGCAAGACGACATATTTGCAGATGAAATACATTCCACACAGTGGTGCGGAATGCAAAGGAGCCTTAAATGCCTTCTATGTCACGCTATTTTTTCGTCTTTTCAAAACCCAAAATATATCTTGCCATCAACTGAATTTCAAAAATTTAGAGTATAAATGTACTCTCTGAATAAAACAGCCAAAATTTAATGCTATTAGTGTTGTATTCAAATACCCTAATTCATGCTCCAGAATACCAGACCCCCGTACAAGGTCATGCCTTCGGCCCTCGGAAAGCACACTTTTGGTGTGTGTTGTCCATTCTCTGCCTACTCCTCAGATTTTGCCGCCTACAAAAATTCGTATTGAAAACTCTGCGTATCAGAGGCTTTTTGCATTTTAAAAACGGAACCCATTGTCTAAAAAAATCACGGTTTGGATTCTGCTTTTTTCTTCCTTTTGCATTTGGGACAATATTTTAAGCTCTGTACTTAACGCTCTTGTCGTCCTCTGATCACTGAACAACTAAGAAAGCTAAGAAAAGATTCACATGAAAAGGGTTATTATTAGCAGGGAGTGGGTGGAGCACCATTGGTGAGAAAATGTGATAACTCATCTGTGCGAAAAAATTTGGTTTTGGTCACAGTAGAACCGTACGTCTGCCCCTCCATGTATGTCAATGTGACCAGTATCATGTGACCACATCGTGGGCTAAAGTTTAGAGTACTTGTGCCCAACATGGCGGCCACATTATACTCCAGCTAGTTTACAGCATGCATCTTTGATATCGGACATGATTCCATGTTATGTTAAATGGCACCTGTCAAAACAAGGTATCTGCTGACCAGTATTATGTGACCATATTGTGAACTCAAATTTGGAGCTCATTGAGATCAGTTTTTTTTTAAAAAGTTGACTGCTGACCAGGTACTGGGTTTGTATTGGGTTGCAGGCTCAAGCTAGGTTAACTTATTGTATGAATAGATAACCTAGGGATATCTATATAATTATCTATATATTAGAGAATTCTGCGATAGGTTGGAATATTATAAGATCTGGCGAGAGAAATGCAATATCTTCTAACGTCAAGAAAGGACAAGCACATTTCACAGTTGAAGTAGAGATCTCAAAAAGTGTGACCATAATCAAGGCTGCTGCCTAAGAAAATTTTAAAGGGGCCCTCAGAGCTAAACGCTGAGAACTTAGGAGCCCAACATATGAAGTGAAAGGTGTTGCTGTGAAAAATTAAGCCGCCCAGACCTATTCTTTGGGAGCCCTAGGCTACCGGGCTCCTGTTAGGCAACAGCCTTGATAATAAAAATCAGTAACTATGTTCTTTTGTGTGACACACTATATCAGATGCTGTGAAAAAAAAATTGATAATACCCATAAATCCCTGTGATATGTTGGTTTATTTAGGGGACCCTAAATCCAAACTGTTCTAAACACACACAAGGCTGTCATGGATGGGCACCGTTTGGTAAGTTTATTACTAGTGATTTCTTTTAGTATTTTCATTTTTTACTTGTTTCTAGTCTAATTTGTTGGCTCATGACCGTGTGGTATGTTGTTTTAAATTAAGTTGTAATGCTGATTTCCTGAAGACTAATAAACGAACATAGATTGATTACAAGATGGTAGATACCTCTTACTGTCTAGTTTTGAGGGATTTACTGTCAAGTTAGTGCCTGTGTTCAGATATTCGCACTAATGCCAATGATAAGCAGAACTTGAAAAACAAGGAGTTGTAATGTACAGTATGGCATGAGGATATAAAGATGATTTATTTCTTGCTTCTTTTGATACACCTTGGCACTGATGGTGCACTTACTCTCAGGAATATATGATAGCATCATTGTCCTAAGGGAAATAACAATCCCACTTTCCAGAATGTTTAGTCTTCATAAAACTCTGGAAGAAACACTGTTGGTGTCTGTGGAGGCGTCTTAGTCCAGTGATTAAGGTGTTGGATGTGGTTCCAAGCGCCAGTAGTCAAACACAGCTTGACTACTGGGTATTTCTTAGGTCCTAATTCAACTCTGCGATGCTTTGTAAATAAGCAACTTGTTGCTTCTTGCCAGTTTCGTTTCTTAACGCTTTTTTCTTTGAGATTATTAAAGAGATTTCTGTCTGTGAACTAGCTTAATAGCAATAAGCACACTTCGTGTATAAACCAAAGCATTAAGATTTCATACTTGATGAAGTAAGATAGTTCAGAAGTCAGTAGTTCCGAGAGGAACTGTTTTTGGTGATATTGACTGGCATTTCAACAACCTCTGTGGAGGTCATCTTAAGAGTCCTTTGAGTAGTGGCAGTGAATTGTATAAGTACTCTGGTCTTTGAACTGATTGGACAGTAGAAACATGATGTTATGGGTAACATTATATTGATAATATGTTCATAGATTCTGATAGTGGAGATGAGCTGCTTGGAGCATTGGACTTGGCATTCTTGTTTTCTTATGCTGTTGGGATGTTTTTCAGGTAAGTTATTTACTTGGGTTGTTCAAGTTTAGTAGCTCTCACAAGACTTTATGGCAGGGCTCCGTGCACCAAAGGCGCACGCACAGAGCTTCTTTGGGAGGAAAGTATGGTAACCCATCTGTGCAAGAAAATTTGGTTTTGTCACCGTACAATGGTCCATACATCCACCCCTCCATCTATGCCAATGTGACCAGTATCATGTGACCTCATCTCGGGCCCAAGTCTAGAGCTCATCGAGGTGAGCGGTTTTTTTAAGTTGACCGCTGACTGGGTACTGGGTTTTGATTGCAGGCTAAATCCAGGTTAACTTACTATAAGATTAAATAACCCGGGAGCTCCGCATTTAGGCTTGGCTAAATCTATATATTAGCCTGTTAGGTTGTGGACAGACCTTGAAGATGCACAAGAGTGTCTGCATTGTCCTAACCACAAAGTAGTCTCCTTCTGTGCAAGAAACAACTCTGCTACTTTTTTGTGTGATTTAGTATGTTATCATAAAATTATGGTGTAAATTTTTTTTTTAAAGTCATCCATATTTTATTTTTCCTTGTTTGAGTCATTTCTGTCTCATTTAACATGTGTCTTGTGGCTCTCTCTGTGATATTTTTGAAAGATCTCATGATCAGTGTTTTCAACAAGAGGCGGCAGCCAGAGAAATTGACTGGCTATTGTTTGTGGACTCGCCGCCTATGTTTTCTTGGAAATTACCCCAAATTTTTTGAATAACATGAAAAACATTGGCACAGAATACGAACCTTGGATCAGCAAAGTTTTTGGCGGTGAGTTCTGTTTTCCTGTCCACGTCAAAGGTGGTGACTGAGGATTGAGCACAGCAGCACAGCAGTCCAGTACTTTATAAGCTGCCTGATTTCCTAACTACATTTGAATCATTTGAACATGACATCTGAGAAAAGCCTTTTCTCTCGTGATAGATGAAATACATTGCACACGGCTGTGTAGAATGCCAAGGAGACTTGAAGGAACTATGTCACGCTATTTTAGGGCGCCCCCTATTGAGAAGCAAAATCATCTGGCATTAGACCACAGGTTTCCCAAACTGACATAATCACTGAATCAGTGAAAACGTATTGGAGACAACAAGTGTACCTCAAAGTGAAAAATATGATTGAAATTTTGAATAAAATCATCTTATTGATGTTTTATTTTTGAGGCTTCTTGTGTTCTGTGTGCTTTTTGTAACGCTTCAAGCAATTTTCAGCGAGTTTTTGGTCTATTTCAGCGTTGCTGTTTCCCTCTGTATATATAATAGGGAGCTTATGCAACAGGACATCTGGAAGACTCAAGGCACCAATCTTACACAACATGTTTTCGTCATTCTGCCGTCTTGAGTCTTCCAGCCGCCCTGTTGTGTAAGCTCCCTGTTAATCCAAGGTTGGAAACTTCGATGAAGCAGTAGCAGTGCTCGACTTAAACTTGCCCTGGGACTACTTGAACTGAAAATCTACTAGTTCTGAGTAAATCTGTGGTGGTCCTTCCTGATTGCAGCATGGCAATATTATTTGCAGTATCTTTTTTACAATTAAATTTCATTGATGTTATCATGAAACTTCATAATTATTTACCACTGGCAGAGAGCCAATGAAAGAAGAGTGACAGACACTGACCAGGCTAACCCACAATTTAATAAAGTTAAACACAAGTCAGACATTAATGTACAGTGACGATAAACTTGAAAAAAATGTGTTACATTTTTTGTGTCGACTTTCACCATCATGACAACCCTGCTGGCAGTAGAGCAATCAATGAGGTTAGCCACGGGGGGTTTCCTGGCGTATAACATTCAAGAACAGGACGTAAATCAGATCATCCGAGGATGATTCATAGGCTACCAGCTAATAACAAATTGTATTTGAATCAGCAAGGCTGGAAATCCAACAATAGTCCTAGTACTGGTAGTATGTATATATATGTATATATAACCTCAACTTTGTTTCGTCTTTGCGCCTAAGTCCTCGCATTGGACTATCTGTTTTTGCCATTGAAACGTTGCGAGGAACGCATTGAAACAACATTTACAAGACATGTATTTTGTTTTCACCTAATGTATTTTTTTAAAACATTGTAAAAACTAATTACAAAGTAGTTACTGGTCCTGTGACTAGTGGTTCTAAGTTTCTACTAGTCCAGAAGCATTTTGCACTAGTCCAGGACTAGTGGACTACCGCTAAGGTCGAGCACTGAGTAGGAAAGATAAGCTGCTGTAAATTCCACCAAAAAACTCAAATCAACCCAAAATTCCACTCAAACCAAGGACGTGAATGATGACCCAAAATTCCACTCACAAAATTCTGACCACAAAATTCCCATAGTGCCGCTACATATTTCAGTCCTCATATAGACTGCTCGTAGTCCCTGCTGTGTTAGGGTGTGTTACATGAGGCCAGGTTGAACTCAGACCGGCACAAGTTCACATCGACGTTCATACGTTTCTTTTTATGCGTTTACATGAGACCAGCCTGACAATGAACTCAGACTAGTCTGACTTCATCTCAGTTGCTAGACCGAGATGAGAAATTCTTGTACCGCTCTGAGTTCGTACCGGTCTAATGTAAATGACAGCAAATCTCAGACTGGGTCCAGAAATTTCAATTCTTTGGGCTTTTACGTCAGCCTTATATTTATTAGACAAGAACATAATTTCATCCAGAGACCAGGCATGTAAAACGCCTACAAAAAAAATTTTCATGTCGGTACAAGTTCATACCTGTCTGAGTTCGTCCCGGTCTCATGTAAATAACCCCTTAGTCGAACCCCCCGCTTTGATCACGCAAGCGAGCCAAGGGGATAATGGCATTTGTGGAAGGACATGGCTTTAAAGTATTGAGTCCTCTTTTTTGCAGAACAAAATGCAATCTTTGTATTCTGACTTCACTGATTTAATGATAGATGATGAGTTGTCCGTTCTAAACAAGAATTTTTCCTTGATAGTTGTAGGCAAACGTGACATCATCAAAACTTGCCAAAACACTTCAACCTTCAATTTAACATTTATAACTGCAAATTTCGAAAAAATCTGAGGTCTCTCTCTGCACAGGTTTTCTACCTCTCATTTTACCGGGTTTCTTTGGATTCAAAGTAAATATTCCCATGCCATTGAGTGTTTATTTA
>NC_090881.1:19608713-19613713 GCF_036669935.1 Montipora foliosa
CTGCAGTTCATATAATTATGATCCATTTCATATATCATTTCATTGTTGATTCATTTCTCACAGGAACATTAGAACCCACAAATGACCAGCTCCCAACGTCAGTGGCTTCATAGCTCCGTTGGTTAGAGCGTCGCACCGGTATCGCAAGGTCATGGGTTCAAACCCCGTTGAAATCTTGAATTTTTCAGGCTTCTTTATGCAATTGCAAAAATTGCGTTCATAACTGCGAGGATTGTAGCTTCACTTAACCGATAATGTTATTATGATAAGTGGCACTGGATTTGCATATTCTTTTTGAAGTCATTGTTCCTCTGTTTTTAAGCGTTAGGAAGTGATAGGAACCTTTTGTTTATCACAACAATGGTATTAGTACACAGCTTGGGAAAAGCTGTGTTTTTATGGCTTAATCTAAGAAACCATGAGCAACTAAGACCATAAAAAAATGTAACAATTCTGTTGTTCTTTCAAGAATAATGTCATTTTGCACAGTGCTAATCTTTTCTCAAGCCATCTTTACTAAGTGTTTCTAGTTTCAGTGGTTGTCTTTTCTTTTTAGTTGGACAATATTTCATCCTCGTCTCAGTTGTCATCAACTTCAACACCCGGAGACAATGCTCATGCTGTTGGTTTCTGGAGTGCAGTTCTTATACCTGTAAGTGGTGTTTGGCTACTCAGGGAACTCTCACATAAAAATGAGGGGAATGTCAATGACCAGGGTCTGTATATAGGCCAAATTTGGCATATTTTAAAACCAAATATATTCCACCGAGGGTACCTATCTCTAAAAGTAAAATTTTAAGGAAATGTATCCTGGCTCTTGGCTGAATTACAAGCTTCTGTTTGAGAAAAAGAGCCTGCGCCCCTTCTCTCTGAGAGGAAAGAAGATCAGACACTTGAGAGAGTGGCAGAAATCGAGCTTACCCCAACCCCCCCCCCACGCCAAAAGAAAGCTGTTAATTTTTCTTCCATCCCACGCATCAGATAGTAATTTTTTGTCTTTTTCTCTTATAGGGTGTCATAGAGTATTCTTTGTGTTTGTTCTTTGCTAAGCTGGTCAGTTACACATTCCTCTTCTGGTTGCCATTCTATATTGCACACACTAGTAAGTCTTCCATAAGGCATGTGTGTGTGTTTGTGTTAGAAGAAATTGCTGGTCTACTGTGGTATAGTTCATGACTTATTGTAATGTTTCATATTTTAGGTATTGGTGGTGAAGTTTATGGCCCAACTACGGCAGCAGATCTGTCCACGCTGTTTGATGTTGGAGGAATCATAGGTACAAAAGTTTTATCAGTGTAGAAGCAATGTTAATGTTTTAGACCAACAAATTATCAGGGCTGGACTGAATTCCAAGCCCATGCTTTTGGTTTCAACCAAGGCATGAAGGAAAGGAAAAAGAATTGAAGCAAATTGCAAGGGCTTGTGATCTCATTGACCAGTTTGTTTTATTTTGAACACTACTTTTTTAAGTGTTACGCTTTTTGGGCAATGTCTCATTATAATAATTATTATTTGGATCCCTTGCAGATCTGGCCCCAGGGTCCAAAAATCAACTCTCCCTTGCACCTAACCCAAAGCTCATCTTGCCAATGAGTTTGAATGCAGTGCATATTCCAATCCAAAGTACTGCCTTTAGCTTGTGAATGTTAAGCACTACCATGAAATAGCTTAAAAATAAGGACAAATCAGTCGCAGCCTTACGCGGTGTTGATGACATTAGGGAGCTTAAGAAAAGATGGCAGCAACGGTAACAACAACGCCACAAAACAATGATATCATTGGTTAAAAGAACATACATGTAAATGATCGTGCACGTGCACATGCAGCACGGATTTTACCGCATGTTTTTGCGGTGTTCTTTAATAAATAACGAAGTGAAATCAAATTCATTAGGGATCTTAAGCACGAAGTGACAAGTATGGGGAATGAAGATTGCTATCAGTTAAGGGATGTTTTGATATAACACCAAATTCTTATGACTAGCAAACAAAGAAATCTATGGTACTAGTTAGGAGAATGAACTTTTAGATCACAGGAGTGAAAGGGTTAAATAGCATCTGGCCTTGGTTGTTCAAAGGGTGGACAACGCTATCCAGTGGATAAATCACTATCCAGCGGATAAACAGTAGCAAAACCAATTGACTTAACCAGTGGATAGTGATCTATCCACCCTTCAAACAACTGGGCCCTGGTGTGTTGCAGGTGGTATCCTTGCCGGATATATTTCTGACAAAACGGACTGTAGTGGAATCACTGTTGTTGTCATGTTGGTGTTTGCAGGGCCAATGGTAAGTCCGCAGATGTTTTGTTCTTAGGATGGTGGGGGGCAGGGGGGACCGGGGGTTTAAATTACTATAATTTTGAATGTAGCTTTAAAAGTTACAATGCAGTTCGAAAGTGGTCATTTTTTTCATGTTTGGTTGGTTTTGTATGGATTTGTCGGATTCTATTTCCATTTGGCAGACATTTGTATGAAATTTGAGCTGCATTCTGGTGACTGTGTGTACAGCAATCTTCCAAAAGTACAAAATGTAGGACCTGTCATGTTTCAACGATCTTTCTGAGAATACGGGTCAACTCGCCTACCGCGTTAAGAAGTTAAGGTTATTTTAGATTTTTAAGAAAAACCATCAGGAAAAAGCTAAAAGTTGGAGGAAATGCCTCTCCCCCATTCCAAACAAACTATTGGTGGAAAGGTCATGCGACTTCGAATTTCATAAATTACGTCTTTTACTGGCGATTACAGCTGTAGGTGTTAGTACCCATTTAATGTCAAAATGGCCGGTTGATCTGCAGTCAGATTTATTGGCTTTTGCAGAATAGACCCTTCTTCAAAATGGCGGCCGAAAATTCAAATAAGTTAAAATAAAAACTGATACCAAAAATAGAAAGAGCACCTTTACTTTAGTAATCCTGCAAAGTTGTAGCATATCAGGTGTGATATCAGCTGAGAAAATGTAAGTTGGAAAATGAAAAATGTACATACATTAGTATGATTGGGGGTATGGCGTATACCCCCGGTCATACAAACGTTTGCAAATTTTTCTTATTTCAAGTTACATTTTCTCAACTTCTATTTCTGGTATCAGTTTTTCATTCGTTTTAGTTCAACTCATTCAAATCCGTTGCTGCCATATTGGAGAAGGGTCTATTGACTGACCTCCATAAAACTGCGATTCGGCGTTCTTTTCTTTAAACAGGGCATGGAAATGTAAAGAAAAGAATGCTTGATCGCAGGTTATGAAAATTGGCACCCGAAAAATGTGGGTGAATATTTATATTAATATCTGTGGCTGTTTCTTTCTTCAAGCGGTTTTGTTTTGCCTCCCCAATCGTCATCTATTATGATTTTCAAAGTGACTCATTTGATTGTAATTTAGCTCTTACAGGGATGCTTGTGTAATAAAACTATGCCCATTGTATCTTGCAGCTTTTTATATACAGATTCTTTGCCAATGCGAATCTCAAAATAAATATTAGTAAGTAATTAATGACATACTGTGCTGTAAAAGAGAAGTGTTTAGTTACAGTGACTTGGGCACACTCAGGAAAGAGTCCGAGTTCTTATTTGCTGAAGGTTGGGTTGGGTTGGGTTGGGTTGGATCGAGCGTGAAATGGAGGCTAATGGGCGGAAATCTTTTCACGTGCAAATTATTTCCCCCCATTAGCCTCCATTTCATGTTAGATCTAGTCTTACCGTGAGAATACGAAACTGGCTTATTGTTTCAAGCCCAAGCTAAACGTGGCAGCAATGTTGGCCGACACGTATTGTTCAATGAAAGACGTGTATGTTTGAAGTCCGGGGTATAGACGAAAGACAGAATGGATCCTCCCACCTAACTGGACAATTGACCTGCTGCCAAGGCTGATTGGCTTCATAGCTCAGTTGGTTGAGCACAGATATTGCAGCTTCGCAGAGGTCATTGGTTCAAATCCCGTCGAAGCCGCCTGATTTTTTTTGGTGTCTGTAAAGCCACAATTGCTTAAAAGTGCTGCAACGTTTTTTTCCTCAGATTTTGAAAGTGTTATTACTTAAGCACGCTCTGCCTTCGTTCGAATTCATTCAAACACGACTGATTAATTATCCAAGATGGTAATCAATAAACAGCAACACAGAGACGGAAGCCCGAAAAGATATTTTTAGCGCGAGAAAAAGGGACTCGGGATTAAAAAAAGAACGACAGTTAATATTTTATGACATATTACGGGCACATTGCCACAAGGGGCTTTTTTAATTACACACATTATCTCAGAGCTCGGTTGCGTTCACGGGTGATTGATAAATCATTTGCATGTGCCTAAGGCACCACGCCTTTTGATAGTGCGTCTTTGTGTTTGACACTTGACTGACAAAATTTTGGACCGCGGAAGGTTGGATCAAGGGAAAAGTGACGTCATTTACACACGAGCTTAAAGTTTCAGCGTGTAAACGCAGCTTATTATATTTGCAAAACACGAGTTTAAAAGTCTGAAAGCCTGCGTCATATTAACGCAGCCGTGTACACACGCATTACATTCTTAAACTATATATTCTTTAACGCCATTTTCTCCTCGATCCAGCTCTATCAAGATTTTAAAGTTAGTAATGGCGGATCATAAATATGAAGATTCCAGTTAAAATAAACAGGTGCCTTTTTACTACCATTTGCGTCCATCCTTGAAGCGTGACGAATTTTGCACGAAGTTTTACTTTTCAAACGTTAACGGTTTGTCCGGTTATGTGTCACTTTTGACCAATGAAACGTTGGCAGTTATTTCATGAAAGTGACAACGTTTTATGCGGCATACCAGCATATTTTGTTCACGTGCTCTTGAAGTTTTCAGGTTTTCCGGGAGAGCGAAGATATTAAGCAAAATTCGTCGCGCTTCGAGGATAGACGCAAATGGTAGTAAATCAGAGCTTAAAACTTTGGATCACTTCTATCTTCTGTCCATAAATTTAGTGGTAGAACTGTGTGCAGCGCAATAGGACGTGTTCAACCAACCTCTAGGGACACCAA
>NC_090881.1:19618713-19621213 GCF_036669935.1 Montipora foliosa
TGGCGGCCATATTGGTGTACAAAACAAAACAAAATGTATGCATGGAATATGCATAAAAATAGAGTTTGGTTCCCAAAGGAGAGAACGTCTATTGTTCTTTTACACCAACATGGCCGCTGTGACGTCACGTGAAAACGATCTATTGTGATCAATAGGGACCTTTAGATCGGAGGACGAGAACGACTACGAGTTCGAGTTTTCTGTTCTGAGCATGGGCACTTCGAAAAATGTCGGCCTCCAAAACGTTATGCGCATGCTCAGTACGGAAAACTCGTACTCGTAGTCGTCCTCGTCCTCCGAACTTAAGTCTCTTAATGTCAGTATGAGAATGGCTGAGTACGAACCCATCACTCGGATTAAGACCTAAAATATGACCTTTTTTGTAAGACTTTCGCTAGTTGCCTTCATTTTTTTGTCATTGCAACATTCTCGTTCTTTGGACAGATTGTTGGCCTCCAGTATGTCTGACGCTGAATCTGGGATTCACACTGACAGTAACTCCACAAACCATTCAAGACGGAGTGCCGAGCGAGAGCCGCTACTCCAAAGTGAATGAAAAACCCATCGGAGACAGTAGATATTAAAGACTGCAAGGCAGACACCTTGCGGTAGTTAGTGATTCTTATTTAGGGTAGAAAGATTTCTGTCGTTGAGCCAATCAAAAGCTAGTAACAAGAACCAATCAGATCTCAAGATAGAGACACGTAGCTTGTGTTTCAAGCATGAGAAAAGAGGCTTGAAATAAGCCATGATTGATTTCGGTTCCGGTCACTTGATTGGCTGAAAAACTGCGGAATCTTGGTGTGCTTACATTAGTCCTCGTCTTTGTTATTTGCTTAATAAAATAACCTGTCTTTTAATTTATTAATTATTACAATTTAGTAATTCTAGCTCTTTAAAGTTGTCCTTATTGACTTAAGTTATTGACAACTTTTTAAGTATGTGTTTGTTTACTTCTTTTTACGGTTATTGTGGTATTGATATGAATCGTGGCAATGCGATTTTTTTGCAACAAAAATGTAATTATGAATTGTATATAGGGTTATAAAGGAAATCAAATTGGTCAATTCAAGATATTTTAAAATCTGTACCTATGAGTATTATTTTTATTATGGCTGGTTGAGCTTGGGTGTTCAGACATCAAATTATTTTTTATTATTAAAGCGTCGAACGTTTAGGCTCAAGAGATATATCATTACAGTTGCCAAAAACACATTTGGTTGAGATTGGATAACGAATTAAAAATTCTTTAATATATTTTAAAGAAGCTGTGTGAAAATTAACGAAGAGAGATGTGAAAAGTAGGTGACGTGGCTTTTTTCAGTGTATAGTGAATGGGTTTGATATCGGGAAATCAGCCATAAGGTGGAACATGGGAATGTAGATATTAGGCTAAACCATAGTTAATAGAGGGGACTGGTTGTGAAGCTCGGCAAACATCAGAGGAGCAAACAAAGATGCCAAGATTCAGGTTGGAAAGTCCACGACCGTGCACAAGCTCACTATGCATGAATTACGTAAGCAACACGTTTCTGTTGGTTAGTTCCTCAGTACGGAGTAAACAACTATTGTGTTTTGTGCACGGTCAAGGCCAAAAAAGAGAACAAAAACCTAAAACAAAGAAATTTCTCGGGTTTCATAACCATCCTCCTCTATTAACTATGGCCAAACAGTGGAGAATTCTTGACACAAAAAGGTAATTTTGTAAAACAACGAAAGAATGTGTTCAATTTTATTTAGCAAATGTCACTCTTTCCTTCTCAAACATGGCATTTTTGAGGATGTTAATGACTTCTTCGCTTTCTATCTGTAAATCTACTGGTCTGTTATCTTTTATATCCCGGATACTGAGATCTGCATTGGCTTTAATCAAAAGTTTCGTAAATTCCTTGTCATTCCGGTGTACACACATATGTAACGCGGTCTCTTGGCCCTCGCCTGGAAAAAAAGACCAAATCATGGTTAATGAGCGCACCCCGATCATGAAGCCTTGGGACATAAGTCGTTTTAAAGAAACTTCCACTTTTGAATCAATTGAACGGTTAACTGCTGTAAGTACTGGCTTAATTCAAACTTCAGCAATTTGGGAAGAATGAATTCTACCACACGCCAGATTGTCTCCACTGTTTAGGAATAAACAAGATGATGAGGAAAGATTTGGTATTTAGATTAAAATTTATTAATGTGGGCGTGACTAGTGTGCGAAGGAAGCGTTCGCAACGAACGAAAAGCGAATCAACTATTAGAGGGTAATGTGAAGTGCTATTTTAAACCCATGTAAAACATGTGAGCGTTAGCCCTACTAATGGAATTGAAATTGCTGTCAAATTGACATCTTAAATTCCCACGACCTGCTCCCATGTGACCTTTTAGCTCAGTCGGTAGAGCAGCGGTGATCTACCCCGAAGGCCGTGGGGTTCAATTCCCATCCTGGTCAGGGTTTTTCTCTGTCCTTGTGTGCGCCCAATTCCATTATTAGGGCTAACGCTCAGATGGTTTA
>NC_090881.1:19628713-19638713 GCF_036669935.1 Montipora foliosa
GGCCTAATTAAGCCTAAGGTTATCTTTAATGGATGTTTAGGATACTTCTCTGTATTGTTAAAATAATGACCTGTGACTTGTGTTTTGTATCTGCCCTTCCTTCAGTGCGCGCGCATACTTTTGATGTTTTAATTTGCAGCAACATTCTTTAATTTGCAGCAACTCTTTAATTTGCCGCGTGTCCCTTGTGGGCCACCATACAGTTGCTAGGGCACAATTCATACAACGAAACAAGGAATTCATGCATCGACAACGGAAACGCCAACGATTTCAAATGTCACTTAAAATATATCTTTGTTCTATTGAAAGTCTTTCGCTTTTATTTCATCTCGTTCAAGTTGTACCATGCGGAGGAAGTATCCTTAACTGGATTGATGCGAACGGTTTTTAAATAAGTTGGAGAATGGACGTTTCACTGCCTTATGCTTAATTAGAAACTCGGTAACTTTATGTTGTCGTTACGCAAACCGACGGCAAACAAGAGAACTACAATTTGTGGCGCATGTGCAGTACGATTATTTAAGCCAATAAAATTAATTTTTCGAGGCGTTGCTGTTGCTTTCGCCGTCCTCGTTTCGAAAACGCCAAATATCATTTACCCGATGGATTGTGACTCCCGTTCGTTTGGATCCATACCCTGTTGTAAAACTAGCAACAACTCATCGCATTTTCCTTTGCGAGCGCTTTCAAACATGACGATTTTGGGATCTGTCAATTCTGCGGATTCTCTACTGGAGCACTCTGGGGTCCCTTTGTCCGAATTAGTGGAGGCGGCCGTCCCCATCAACCCGTATTTGTCTTTGCGCTTGCGTTGCTTCTATGGCTGTTATTTTTTTTACCCTTGATGGATGACACCATTGTGACGCGCTTTGACTTCTAATTGCCGCATAAACAGCAAAAGCAAATTCCGAGTTCATGTCTGCCTCCTCTTCAAAGCGAGTCTAACTGCGAAGTCTTTCTTATGAAAATTAGTTTTCATTCATATGGAAAATAGAACTAATTACCATCACAAAAACTTCGCACTTAAACTCGCTTTGAAGAGGAGGCAGACATGAACTCGGAAATGGCCTATTCAACTCGCACAACAGCAGACGTGGATTTAATATGTTGATTAAAATCTTTAATACTGATAAATTGGTTTTAACTACGGCCTATTAAGGGAAAGCAGCCTTTTTAAAATACATTTTATGAATATTAATCCGGGAAACGGGACACAAACACAAGGATAGATTTACAACGTGAAACTGAACCATCACCTTTGAACTTTGCAATCGATGTTTTTTTTTTTTTAAATTAGTTTTGATTTGAAATGGAGAAGAGAGCTTCATTTAGCATAACTTGAATTTTTCAGCAGATAGCCTTATTTGTATAGTATCTCCGATTGGCAGAAGATGTAAGTCTCTTTGACAGAATGAGGTTTTAAGTTCTTTTTTCGCCACTTCCCACTGACTCAGGAGGTTTAGGTGTCTTTCCAATATTTATGGAGGTATTTAATTAACACGTCATCTCTAATTACGGTGGCCAGTCAAAGAGAATTTCTTATGGAAAATGTACGTATTTTCGAGATTGAAAGGCATGGACTTAGCCTTCACATCAGCCTGCTGAACGGGAAAAACGCGATACAACTGAATTGCGCGTACAACGCGCTAAGGTCTATACTTTAATCGAACAACAATCGAACGAAGAGGCTCTACTTTTTTCTAAATCTGAGAATTATGTCACGCAAAATGATGTAATTTCATGACACCCAAAATGCCCAAAAAGTAGAATGCAAAATTGCAATAACCACTGAAAACCGTTGAACAACATAAAAGAAATACAACAAAAGGAAAAAGAAGAATGGATGGACACAAATGGACAAGATTGAAACGGATCTTGAAAAAATTCGGCCCAACGTTTTTCAGTTTTTGCTCAAAATCGTTTTAACTGCGATGTAACGATAATTTTATCAGTAAAGATTTCCCCTAAACTTGACATCACTCCTTTTAGCTCTTTTATCCTATTCTCGTCACCAGGGCCTGGTTGTTCGAAACCCGATTACTTTAATCCAGAATTAGCGTAAACTTTTGTTTCATGTTTTCAAAATTTTGGTGAAAATTTCCTTTGCTTTTTTTTGTTTTTCAAGATTGACTTCTTCTAATATAAAGTTTTGCCGAATATCAGCGTTGAACAACATTTGGGAGTGGAGAAATGAACTCTTTGAGTAATTCTTTTATCTGGGATTGTTTTGAACAACCGAGCCCAGAAGAGAAGAGCTCTGGGGCTGGGTCGAGATGCTCTTGTCCTTGAAAAGATGGGCGTTTTCCTTTTGTTGACCAATCAGGAACGAGAATTCTGCATTTAAAAATGGCCGCGAGCATGGGATGTTATTCTTCATGATAGGATAGTCGTGATATACATTTAAGCTGGGTAAGTTGGTAGATTTGTCCCAACAGAGTTTGATTTCAGTCTTGCTTTTGTAAATTAATCGATTCCACGTATATTGGTGTGGTTTATTTAGGAACTTTACCTCACATATGGCTCAGTTCGAGTTCGAAGCGGGAGTGAACGATTGCTTAAAGAAGCTCGAAGCTCCTCTTTCCAGGGGACCTGCTCCGCGTTGGCAAAGAAAGGAAAAACAGAGAAGTCTTTCTTTCACTGGAAAGCCTTTTTCGCCTCTCCAAACGACCTCTCGAAGTCGCGTACCTGCCAAGTCAAAACGTTTTACTTCTGGCCAGAAATCGGCCAATACACCCAAAAAGACACCTCGAAAGTCTCCCAAAAAAATTGGACTTACTCCTTGTGGAGACCGCTTTATTCCAAACAGACCGCTCACAGATTGTGAATGGAGTCATTTTCAAGTAATGCATGGAAGCGAAGTGAATGACACCAGTTGTGAGATGGAACTAGAAGCTAACCAAGAGTATGGAGCGATTATTGCAGAAAACTTGGGATACAATCCTGCAAACTCGAAGATTCTCCGCTTTAAATCTGGTGCTCCGTTGACCAAAGAAGGTTTGTGTTGTTATCTTGATACAAAATCATGTTATCCGAAGTCTTGTAATTCTTACAGTTGATTTGCTTCGATTCGGCTACTCTGTCAAAACACATGGCTTGGTGACTGTGTTTTTGCTGCCGCAGTGAGTGAACCTGGTGCGTACGAACGTTGCAGCTCTCTAATCGGGAGAAGAACACATTTTTCTTCCAAACGCAAGGGATTGTGGTCAAAGGCGCAAGGGATTATGGTTATAAGCGAATAGAGGAAATAAGATGCGCGTTATGATCATTAGAGCCTTCTCTGTTTTTCATTGTTTCACTGTCACGCAACAAAAAAATAAATTCGAAATTGTGTAGTGAAATAGTCCAGGAACTTGGAATTTTGTAGGAAACAAGTGTTTTAGCCACCTCTCCAATTCTCAGGTCTGTGCGGTACTTTGTTTCAGAGTTATTTGTCGAAGCGTTTCACACAATTTTTGAGATTTGCATGCAGACGTCATGTGGTCCACCAATTTGGCGGCCGGTAATCAACAAAAACGTATGGAGTTCACTTTGCGATGAAAGCGCTTACTTTTTGCTCATGAGATAAAATACATGTGTATGAATAAATCTCCTAATATACTTGAAAGGCTAAAACTGCTGAGATTCAATGGGATAGATCTTTTTTTTTTCCAACCAAATACTTTGTATCATGGTGTCGCGAAAGGTGACAATCGGGAAATTCAAAATGCTGTATTTTCGAAATGAAATTTGTCACGGAACTGGAAACTTGAAAATAGATGTATTTCTAGTTCATCATCAACCTCCTTTAGATATAAATTCAGAAGACCTTGCGATTTTGATTTTTTAATTTGACGATGTCACTGTGAAAACCATCATCTCTTGAGTGGGGTCCAGAAGGAGTCCAGTTTTGTACCGTCCCGCTCAAGACATGCACAAACCGTAGTTAAATTATAAAGCATAATTGAACATCCCCCTTCCCCTTGGCAGCATTTCTACCATTTAGGTAAACTAGTTTATGGGTATTGGCTTAAGTAGGGAAGGGAGGTACAGTAATTAGGCTTACTTACTTACTTACTTGCTTACTTTACTTTACTTACTTTATTTACTTAACTTACTTAGATACTTATTTTCTGAGTAGGAGGGCCGGACTGAAAAAAAGTGGTCCCACTCGATTCAGTCAGTAAGTGTTTTATCACATGGCCTCGTAGACTCTTAAAGGGTACTAACTCATCATCAAATATAGTTGACAAGAAAAGTTGAATTTAACTGGTTGGGATAGAATATTTTAAATTGTATACATGCTCCATATGGGCTGTTTAGTTATGCCCTGTCCAGCTTGCAGCCTTCATTCAGTCATTTTCTTAGTACTTTATACCAATGAAAGGGCATCTAGCTGACTTAAACTGGCTGAATGAGTACACCTAGGGTGCACTTTATTGACCATATTCCAGAATGGGAATACATGGAATAGAAGTTAGAAATCCTTTGTTTTTACTGAGATTCACATTACAATAATGATTATTGTCAAACTCCTGCTAAAATGCTACTTTAGATATACCTTTATTACCCTCGTTTCCTTAACATGCCGGACATACCGTTTTAAATCATCACTCCACATATTCTTATTCCGGAATAGGGTCGATCGCTGATGAGTAAAATCATCTGGCGTTAGACAGATTAAAATCTATCAAGTCTCATTCTCAAGGGGTCAATGGGTTAAAGGAGACATTTGAGTTGATGTACACGTATAAGTTGTTAAGGGGGACAAAGTTTTTTTAGTGGATGTATAAGTTGTTAACCCATTGACTCTGAAACCACCTCCCTGCCCCCCTCCCCCGCCCATTGACAAGTAAAATCGTCTGGTGTTAAGACAGAGTAAAATCTATTAAATCTCACTCCTAGCAGTCAATGAGTTAATTAACAGAGTGTCAAGTGACATGCTGACATCTCATTTACAGGTCATCAGAACACACTCAGAGTGTTGTACTGTCAAAGCAAACCTACAGCTCCCAAGGCAAAGTCAGTTAGATACATTCCACAGGCGGAGGATAGAATTCTAGATGCTCCTGAATTGCTTAACGATTTCTGTAAGTGTTCATCATCCCTTTACACTTTTTATTTGGTAGAGTTTTCATTTTTAGGGTTCTATGGTTTGAAAAAGTTTACCTAAGTCATGTATAAATCATGTGGCAACTTAAACTGTAGATATGTTTTTAGTGATCAAATTTATCTGTGGTTTCTTGCTTTAGTTGCTGTTTAAAATAGCCAGGAGCTTATACATCAATGACTAAAGTGACTAAATTGTGATGGGAAATATCAGCTATAGTGTTAGGCTATCACTTCCCATGTCTTAAATGATAGTAAAATATTACCTGTAGTTTCCGCTTGATTGTATTTTAAAGTACATTCTGAAAGACTTTAAAAGAGCAGTCGGGGGAGATAGGATAACTTTCCATTATAGTTGTGTTTAGCTGTAACCAAATGCCAATAAGCAGAATTTTTAGTTTCTTTCTTGGCTCACTACTTAGAGAGTCAAACCCTCTCGATCAAATCAGGAGTCTCCTGATTTCATGTGTTACCTCCCGCTCTCCTGATTTTTATCTGATTCTCCTGATTTGTCATGAAATTCTGAAAACAAGTTTTGAACACACCCCATGTTGTGCAGACTCATAAGGCCAGCAGTCTTACTCCATTTAGCATCTCCAAAAATGGTGGACAAGCATGGCCAAGACTCAGGTGGTAACAATAAAGGCCGTATAGAATACCACAAAAATAACGTCAAAATGCAGGAAATCCCACTTGAGAGAAAGTAAATGTGCAAAATTTCCTGGGGGCATACTCCTTAAGACCCCCACACAGGCTCGCATCTTAGGCACTAAAATTACTCCCTATTTTCCTTCAAAAGGGGTTGGAATCTCTGCACTTCCACCTGCACTTGTCTATCATCCCTTTGGCCCAATGGTTTGTTAATCCTCATTGATAGTTTAGCCAAGTCATACTGTGTTTTTGAGCAAGCTTGATCTGACGTCAAAACCAAACTGCCCACACCTTGTTTCAACCATAATGTGGTTGTCAATGATTTATTTTGAAAAGGCTGCCTCTTCGACCCTTAAATGAAATAATCATTACTGACACTGCCTTTGTATGTCCATGTGTATAATAGATCTAAACTTGGTGGACTGGGGATCTGTTAATCAGATCGCCCTTGCCTTGGCTGGTGCTCTGTATATATGGAACCCTGTCACTGGTGAAACTAATCATTTAATTCAAATGGATGGCGAAGACTACATCTCTAGTGTCAAATGGATTCAACAGGGCAGCATTATGGCTGTTGGTAACAGCAATGGTCATGTTCAGGTGAAAGGATCATTTTACATTGGGAAGGAGATGGGAACTCCGTTGTTCAAAGTTGTGCTTTGGGATAGTGACTCCTCAAAGCGTATCAAAACGTAGTGGTGGTTGTGAACATGATCTCGTCAACATGTTGACAAATTATTAGCCAATGTACCGTGATCAGCTAACAAATTTCTGACATACTACAAAACCACCGATCTGTGAAAGGGGCCCGAATTACAGAGTCACTGCCCCACCCACTTTCGCTTCTAAATAGTTCAAATTCTTGAGAAGTGTTGTGTTCGACACTGCTTTTCAAGCCAGGGCACCTTTCTTGCACTCGAAGTAACACAAGAACAATTTTGTCCATTTCCCTCCGGGACTCGTGATTTTGAAAACATATCTTTCCATTGTTTTGGTTGTTTGGGTACACCTTGATGGCGAAAACTGGCAACTGCTGACACCATGGGAAAGGAATTTCTTAAAATGTTTGACTGAAGTGGGTGGTGCAGTCACTCAATAATTCAGACCCATTCCAAAGATCTGTGGTTTTTGTAGTATCAAAAACAAAATTAATGATATACCTGTACCCATCAATCAACAGGCTTCCAACAAGTCAGCCAACTTGTAGGTTGTTATTAGCAGATGGGGGGGGGGGGGGGGAATTGCGCAGTGTTCTCATGGTTAGTGCGCTCGACTCCAGATCGAGTGGTCCGGGTTCGGGTCCTGGCCAGGGACATTGCGTTATGTTCTTGGGCAAGACACTTTACTCTCACGCTGTCTCTCTCCACCCAGGTGTATACATGGGTACCGGTGAAATGCTGGGGGGTAACCCTGCGATGGACTAGCATCTCATCTAGGGGGGAGTAGAAATCCTAGTCGCTTCATGCTAAGGAAACTGGAGATAAGCACCGGCCTGATGGGCCTTCTGGCTCAATTAAGCAGTGACTTTACTTTATTAGCAGATGGGAGCTAAAGCATATAAGGTGGGAGAGTAGAGTATGAATTGTAGGAGCCTGGAGAGTAAATAACACATCCAATCATTATTAGCATTATGTTGTTCTGTGTTTCATAATTCTTCAACCCTTCCATAAGCTGCTTTTAATCTATTGACTCCCGGGGGTTTCCCATTGTTGAGTAAAATTGTCTGGCGTTAAACAGAGTAAAATACTAAGTCTGGCCGGTTTGGGTGTCGAAGGGTTAAAACTATTTTTTGGCATGTGATTTACAACATTCCTGGCATGAGTAGAACAATAATTATAGCAATTGGCATATCTTTTTTATGATTGATGGAGCTGTGTTTTTTGCCCTTTTAAAATGTAGCTGTGGGATTTAAACCATTGTACTTGTGTTCGCGTAATGGAGGGTCATGCAGCAAGGGTGGGGTCACTGGCCTGGAATTCCTACATCCTCTCAAGGTTGGTAGCAAAGTTTGTAAGGTGAATGGGTTTTTTGTAACAGTTTCGGCCTTAACCCTTTCAGCCCCGTGGGTTTCCCCGTTGAGTAAAATCGTCTGGCGTTAGACAGAGTAAAATCTATAAGTGGCACTATTGGGAGTGAAAGGAATTGCCAGTATAGTGAAAATTGAATGGTTTTAGGAATTTAGGGATACACGTAATGTTAATCTTGCCTTTCAATACACTAGTTTGAGGTTTACTTTGCACTTTAGCTCCTAATGAAAAATTTAACTTGAATGCCAAAAAGCCGTGCTGTAGATTGCTCATTTTTCAGTCAATGATCACTTATTCACTGCAGTCAGTCACTATAGCAGTCCGGGTCATTGAGTCAGCTAAAGCATTGATCACGTTGATGGTTTCCTGACTGTCACCAAAAATGAATGCGGCATCAGTGAAAAAGAAAACGTTTGGAACATTTTGATTTTTGATGGTCGGTGTGTTTATGAAAGGTGCTGTAAGAAAGGGCTTGAATTTTCCTTTTCAGTGGGTCACGCAGTGGTGCTATTCACCACCATGATGTACGAATTGCATCTCACCATGTGGGATCCTTGTTAAGTCATACCCAGGAAGTGTGTGGGCTAGAATGGTCTCCTGATGGTAAACTACTAGCTAGTGGTGGCAATGATAATGTGCTAAACATCTGGACTCAGAGTAGAACAGAGGAACCACTTCACTCCGTCACAGATCATCAAGCTGCGGTGAAGGTATTATGTTCTGTTCCTTGCTAGTTCGCAGGCACTGTGGTTTTTCATGGTGGCATAAGTCATTCCACTGGCAAAAATGCTAGAGCTCTTGCAGCTTTGCTACTCACAAAGAATCACAAGACACATGCAACCACAAAAACGTTGACAGCCTGCCTGTAGCTTCGATAAAATTCAGCTAAATTGCACACATAAGAGAGATTTCAATCCTTTCAACTAGAGTGTATTTTTTTTAAAACTCTGTGTTAGCCTCCAACTAATATTTTATAGTCATTGTGTGTTCCTGTGGTGTTCACTTACAGAATACAGTGTAGTTCACAAAGGGAAATTTTGCCCAAACTAAATCTTACAACTGCTGGATGGCACTTTCTCTCCTCTTAATTTCATTCAATATAAATTACAATAATTATGCTACAAGCTACAATAAATTACAATAATTATGCTAGGCAGCAATTTAAGCTTCTATAAAATTCAGTTTAACCTTAAAGGAAAGGGTGGAATGTCCAAAATTGCAAGGAGCAAATGGAGGGCTTGTTGTCATGTTCTCAATGTTCTTATCTGACCAATAACTTAATTAACTCCTTCCAGTCCTAATGTAACATTTTATTGCTCTATGCCTGTACAATGTATATCTGATACAATTTTCTCCTGAATTACACATACTTGTCATTACTACAGTCAATCAATGCAGCGGGGTTGTATCCAACTCTCACCTTCACTTCCCGTTTGTTAATGTATTACAATGGGCCTTTTGCAGGATAGTTATCACATGGTACAAAACCACTATACTGGAACGCAAGTTGCGCACAGGTACGTGTGCAATTTGCGTTCCTGTATGGCGGTTTTTGTACCATGTGATAGCTATCCCGCAAAGGGCCCATTAACAGTGTTGCTGATATTCCTCATGTTTCATTTATCAAAATTCATCTCAGGCTGTAGCTTGGTGTCCATGGCAACCAAGTGTCTTAGCTAGTGGCGGTGGTACAGCTGACCGGCATATTCGGTTCTGGAATGGAAATACAGGATCCTGTTTAAACAATGTGGATACAAGTAGCCAGGTTTGTATGCTACAGTAGGGAGAGGACGAAACCCAGAGCCCCACTCCATGTTGTAAGGTTCCACTTTTTGTCCTGCAAACTACATGTAGACATGCAAACTAGTCTAACACTGTTATGTTAATGAGTTTTTCCTTTCCTATCTATATTCACAACTCGTACACAGGAGTGGGTGTACAGCTCGAACTGAGAGCTGAGATGAATACATCTCTGCAGTCCTACCTTATATAGGCTACAACAAAAAAGATAAACATATAATTATAATCATAGCTTTTTGGTGATACAGTGCTGTAGAGTCAATTCTTTTGGGGGCATAATTGATGGCATCAACATAAACTGGAAAAATTTAAACTTTTCATTTGGCAGGTGAGTGGCCTTTTGTGGTCCAAGGAATACAGAGAGTTGATATCAGGCCATGGATTCTCCCAAAATCAACTCACCATTTGGAAATATCCCGCGATGACACGAGTGACAG
>NC_090881.1:19646213-19658713 GCF_036669935.1 Montipora foliosa
AGTCAAAATGTCTCGGGCTCGCAAAGAAAAACGCTGGTCTCGCCGTCTCGCAAAGTCTCGCATTTACCATTCACCACCCCTAAAATAGAGCGCCAACCTTAAGAAATTTACGTACGGAGAAAACCCTCTTCATTGCTCGCAAAAAAAAAAACTTAAGACTTGCAGACAAGTAAAGCAAAGGAAGAGATCATTTGCAGCGAGATATTTTTTTTCATTTACATAAAAGAAAATGTGTGGGAAAAAGATGTTCAATATGGATAAAATATTAAAAATTGCGGACGAGATTTAATTCAATTGGAAACAGTTGAGGTTTTTCAGGGTAGACTAAATGTGGGCTTGTACGAGTTTAACTCGCTGAAGAATTTACTGAAACACGGAAGTTAATGTACCTGCCAAAGAGCGGGAAAAAAAGGAACTGAACTTGTTTTCAGTCCCCGCTAAATTTGGGTTCGTTTCCTTTTAGTGTGCGAAGTGCAAATACTTTCATATAGGTACTT
Source organism: Montipora foliosa (assembly GCF_036669935.1). Taxonomy (NCBI): domain Eukaryota; kingdom Metazoa; phylum Cnidaria; class Anthozoa; order Scleractinia; family Acroporidae; genus Montipora; species Montipora foliosa. The sequence goes on from NC_090881.1 coordinate 19,646,711, forward strand.
TCCGATGTAGAATCGGGGACACTCGGTAAAAAATTCGGGTGCTCCCAACCAACGATCCTCCGATGACAAGTTCGAATGCTCGACCACTAAAGCTGTATGAGGCTTGTGGGAGTTGAGCCTTTAAACTTGGTTCAAGATTAACTTTGCTCTGATACAAACACTTGTTTTATGTTTTTTTTCTGTCCTCGTTTTGTAAAACAATCTATACAGTTTCCTTTGTCGAAGTATACAGCGTCCAAACCTTCGATTCAGATTCGGCTTATGATTATCATTTGGCAAAAAATAGTTCCTTTTCTATGCATTTCAGACGGTTATTTTCTCTTTGAAGTGTTATGACAGTCTCTTTGGGATGCTCGATTTTGTGATAATTATCATTAGTATAAATACACAGGTGATTATACAAAATCGCGCTCGCTATTGGCTCGCTATCTCGGATTATCAGTCGATAATCACCTCGACGGACAAAGTGGCTGCCAGTAGTCGTTTTGCCACTGTAAGTGAAGATGATTTTCGCGTTGAAATGTTTTTTTTTTTCTCTTTTTTGAAATAATCACCTGTGTATTTATACTAAAACAATTATTCGCCTCAGGCTCAGTGATTAGAATATTCACCTCGACTTCGTCTCGGTGAATATTCACCGATAATCACTTCGCCTTCGGCGAATAATTGTTAATTAGTATCTACTAAAACAGTAGATAGCGTTGAACGTGCGCGCTGATTGGCTACTCAAACTCCGGATATCCTTTGTTATTAACTTCTCAACCTCGGATAATGCAATTCTAGCTTTCTCATTGGTTCACTGGATCTCGGTTATCAGCCATAATGCTTGCGTTTGACCTTATATGGAGATGAATGCGGCAAATGTCGCTCAGCATAAAATTTTTGGCGCCCGAAAATCACATCACTTTCCGGTCGTTTTTTAAACTTAAATAAAATTTAGCAAAACCGAAGGTTGAGAATTTAATAAAACAATTATTCCATTCGCCATTTGCCCTATTTACCATCTCGTATCCAACGCAGGCTCATGGAATAATTGTTAACTATTCACCTCCGAGCACTAGCCTTTTTCACGGCGGTTAGTTTTTAAAATCATCATCATCAAAATCAAAATCATCATCATCATCATCATTTATTTGCATTACAATGTAATCTAACGTGGGTGCGAGGCAATTTCCGGTTAAAACTACAAAATAGCCCGAAATTGCCTCACGTACATGCTAGATTATATTGTAATGCAAATGCTATATAATCTCACTGTTTTAGTACTAGTAATAGTTTTCACTACATGTGCCCCCGCGTAAGATAAGAAAGAAAGGCAGTTGAGATATGTTTAAATTATATGCTGAACATGTCGCCTCCGTTTCCGATTTGCGTCTGACAAATCGTCGCTCGCCCCTGTTTCTGATTTGTGACCGGACAAAATCAATTTCTGAGCCAGACAACTCAATTTGCATCAGATGTGCTTCAATGTTTGATTTTTTAATAGCTAACCCGAACAACACTTTGGTTCTCTGTGCGAATTTCTACTTCATGACTCCAAAAACGCCTTGGTCGTGTAGAACAATACCAATACCACTTGCGCGCCCGTTCTAGCAATACCGATACCACTTTTCGCGCCAGGTTGAGCAAATCGAGATTGATTCTTCCATACAATATCTGTGGCAATTGATACATTTATCCATTTTACGCGGGAACTTCTAAGTTGCCTGAATAGTTGTAACTTATCACAGGAATACGAAAATAACTTTTGTCCTTCTCTCTGTTAGAACGGTTTGAACAGCCAAATACAGAACAAAAACGTTCGCCATATCGCGAAAGAACCAAGGATAAATTCACACGAGTTTCAGACATGTGCTACTTGTCCTCCAGTTCGCGAGATCACGTGTCACGACGTACACGAAGTTCTTTGGTGTTTCTTTGCGTGACACTTCGCGGTGATTGGCGTACTTCTCGCGAGTTTTTCGACCGGTAACCAATCAGGCTTTTTTACATATTTTCGCGCACTTGGTACCGGGTACATATTTTGATTTTCGTCGTTTGTTATGATTGGTCAGAGCCATTGGGCAATTTCTTCACTTCCTAAGATTTTTTTGTGTTCGGTGTAACGTCAAAAGAAAGAAATGGCAAATTTTTTCATCATCTCTTAAATAAGGTGATGAAATGGTTTAGGTAACGTTCTTTTCAACCCGTATTTCCTCCACTTCCATCCGAAGGTCAAAGTTTAGATTCAATCGTCTTGTCAAAACATATTTCTTCGCAACATATAATTAGTCTTTTCCTGCCAATATTGCGTTTCAATAAGAACTTATGATATGGGTTAAATCAATATTATTAAATTGCTTGCATTCCCAAAAAAATGATTTGGCCTGGAACGAAAGAACCGTTAATCGGAGTACGTTAAGAAAATGCATAAAAGATTTCTTGTTTGTAAGTAAAACTTTTAAGTGACCAATTGAACGTGACCAATTGAAAGTTTTGCATAAACGTGTTTAAAAGTACTGTGAGGCTTGTCATGAACAAAATCCGCGCAAAAAAAATGTAATGAGATAATCCGGCTTTTTGCCGCGTACTTTTCCAACGGTGCTTGTTATTAAAAACATACTAAGCGCGATTAAGTTTGTTTTAACCCAAGGCGAGCGGCCACGCTTGAAGTAGAGTTCGTGGGATAAATGATTTTCAATTGAAACAATTACTTTGTCTCTGGAAGATAGACTAATTAGCGCCATGTATAATTACTTCACAAAATTACTAGGGGCAACTTCAAACAAAAACCCAACTTGCCAAGTTTTGAAGTCATAAAGAGCCTCACAGATAGTTTGCATTGCACTTCTGTTCCGTTGTCCGACAACATGAAGATTAATTTTTTGTGGTCACTCGCCATCATTCTTCTAATTGAGATTTTGTGTCGATGTCGCGGCCTACACATTTTTGTTTGTTTACAATTTCCTGCGATTGCTCAAACGAATATCTTATTATGGCGAGCGGCTTCTCGCCCCCTCTAATCATTTTAATTAGGAGATGAAATTAATTAAGAGGTTAATTACATATCAATAGAAGTTGACAGGTCGGTGAAGAACTCGACAATGTGCCGGTTAAACCTTTTTGACGGTGCCGACCAAATAAATATTGTACAATGCCTTCGAAAAAACGCACAAATACCGTCAGGTTTCTGTTCTTTCGTTTTTCCCATCTTAACGGTCATAGAAACTCTCCAATTTAAGGACTATCAATCTCGAATTGATTTCCGCTCGGTGCGCATCTCTGTCATTTCCTGCCAATGACAGTTCTCTCCTACTTGCTAACGAAGTCGGCTCGAACTTCGAGATAAAGAGCCGTAATTGCATTAATCTCCTTTGATCCAGCAATGTTTTAATTTCCTTTTTGGCAAAGACAAGTGCGTGAGTGTAATATCAACTTTAAATTTTTTTATTGATTCCTTGTGATTCGGTGCGAGATTTTTCGCTTTTTCTCTCACAGATCTTTCTCCTCCAGTTCTTAAAAAATTAACTGAGGGAAATTTATATACCCGAAGAGATCGAAGAACAAAGGCATGTCTGATAGCTTCCAATCTAAAGTTGCTATTGAATTATTATCTTTAATTTGTTTTCGGATCTTAGCTCTGAGCGGCGAAAACTTTAAACTGATATGCAAGCTACGTATTTACTTATTTATTTATTTATTTTGCAAATGCTAGAGATCCAGCTGGGTGTGAAAAATAACAGAGATTGAACTTGTCCGATCATGGCGAAAGCTTTGTGCCTGATCATGCGCATTGGACTGAAAATAGTTTCAAGTGGTTATATCGCACTTGTCTAACTGATGCCGCGAATTGATAACTGGACGCATTCAACAGTAACAAACTTATATCCAGAAAGATAACTTCAAACAGTTATTTAGGCGTACTCTAAAAACTGATAACTTAAAAAAATTTTGTCGACGTGCCTGACAGGGGAAAAAAACCGTGTTAATAAAATGGATTTTCTTTACCCGACGCTCGCAAGATGGCGGCAATTATCACCAATTACTTCTTATGAAAAATGTGTAAATTTCATTATTTCTCACTTTTCCCTCTCTGCTCCCATTACATTTGTATTTGTTCTGACAGACGCGAAATAAATGTGCAACTTATCGGTAAATTCAGTTTTCCGCTTTTGAAGAGCGAAAGATGAAGATGGCCAAATTATTCGCCTCTGGCACTATCCGAATGATTTGCTCTCCTCGTATGTCTTAAAAGGAGTTTAATGTTGATATAATTAGGTCTTCATTGGAGTTGTATAGGATTGTTATGTTAATCTCCATACGGATTAATGTTAATAAATTCTAATTATATTTTGCTTCAATGAATGTTTTGCTAATAACCGTGTTCGCGGATTAATGTGTTGATTGGTCGTGAAAAGCCAATTTTTGGGCAAAAGAAACCCGCCAAGCAATGATCTTTTTTGTTAATAATAGCAATTTAATTTAGCCTGGTCGGTCACTGTGAGATTTGAAAACTTACCCCGCGGGTCTTGAGGCACCCGTGCAAGACATACTAAACTGTTTCGCAATAAACGGAGGATATTCAAAGCGCTTCGGTGAACGACAAATGGTTAGCTCAAGCTGGCGACGGGCTTGAAGCAATTGATGCGAATGGAGGTGGTTGTTAATGAAAGCGTTCACCCAAAGGAAAGAAACGCGATTGTTAAGCATAGTATAAGTGACATTTTAGGGCTTGGCTCTGAAACTGTTCTTGCAGACAATCAATACGGTCTGAATATGACTCAAGATACCATCGTCTCGGAAAAAGGTAACTTAATAACATTTGAAAAGTTGTGAGGGTTTTCACTTGTGGGCTCAGCGCAACTTTAATTTAAAGTTAAGAGAGGACGCCAATTTAATCAATAGGAGAGCAAAGAATAATTTCAACAGCAAACTTAACATATCGAGGGTATTGCTTAATTTTCGAAAAGTTTTTTTTCGTTCTCGCCATGTTTCTTCACAGATACACCGTGTAACAATGCGTAAGCAAGAAATCAGTTTCTCCTTCCAAACACCATGCTTCCTTGATCACTCTAAGATATTTCAGCAGTATATTAAACTGTGGCTACTTTTGGCCTTTCGCTTATCGCGGGAAGTGCACAATAACTGAAAGAAAACTTTTGAAGTTTTGAAGGCTCAAAAACGTGACTTAAGACTTAAGTCGAAGTTTTCTTGATTGAAAATATGATGAAACCCAGACGTCTAATTTCTCGTTGATTGTAGTCAAATGTCATTAAAACATTCTCTTGTTACAAAGCAGGCAGAAACTTTTTAACTTAAGAACCAGAATACATCTTTAAGTGTTTTAGAGCAAAAAGAAGTGTTATATTTCATTTCAGTCCATTAAAACCTCTCTTTGATCCTTCTTGGAAAGAAGTAAAAAAAATATAGAACAATTTGGGGCATTTATCTCCCTTAAAGGATTACGTCACTTTAATTTGAGTTTGTTGTTGAATAACGAGTACGTGTATTTTTATCAGAGGAAGTAAAACATTTTAGTCGCGTTTACTTTTATTCATTTGATTATTTGTTGCTCGTTTCGTTTTCACACAAGTTGTTGACTGGTGGTTTTCTAATTGTAAGTGCACACTCGACAGTTTTCATTGTATATTAGTTTCAAACAGTCTTAAATTTTTTGTGTGCTTTAGCAAATGGGGAAAAATCGAGATTTCAAGGCCATTTAAATGACCAGAACCGAATTTACGGCGTAGAATTTCATGCAATGTATTTTATCTTTCTGTAAACTCCATTAAATGTAGTCTGGACTCCACGCGGCAGCTGTGACCATCTGGACGTTAATAACTGCTAATATTCAATTCAATTTACATCAATTTGTATGAAATAATACCTATTACTTTCTGATGCAGTACGAAAGTCCTTGCATTGAATGAAAATTCATAGGGGTTCTTAAATTCAGGTCCACCGCTTGCAGGTTGACCATTTTAGAAAAAAAGAAAGCTATTTACAGTTGGCTGGCCTGCACAGCCTTCCAAACACAAAGCAAATGATTAAAGATTTCTCATTTTTGATTGTTTTCGGTTTATCTTAAACAAAGACGTGACACAAACAAAGTCGAGTTGACAATATGGCAAAGAATTGAAAATAAGTGCGTGGAATATACTAAACGAAACTTAATGTGCTATCCATTGCCTTGTACTTTATTGGACTAAAAGCTTAATTGAAATCAAGCTCTTGAAAGCTTCTACATTTATCTCCGTCACCCAAAGAGATGACCTGACAACGCCGCGGCAAAGCTGGTGCCTGCAAACTCTCTCCCGGCTATATATGCCTGGCACAATTCAGAGTACAGCAGTCATAGAAACTAAGAGGAATTGTGTTGCAGCCAGTAAATTATGAGCAGAAAGACTGGTGAGTTTAAAAAAAACTTATTAACAAGGAAATTTTTTATAATTGAGTTGGAAAACAATTGGAACTTCTTAGGCTTCCCAGATACTATGCAATTTGACTTTGGTGTTTTGAGGACAGTTTTTCATGGAGAACTGCAAAATTGGATTGCATGTGAAAGGGCGTTTTGTTTTTGTCAGTCAAGTTTTTCCGAAGTGAATTTAGTGAACAAAGAATGGATGTCTTTTGGAGTAACAACTAACCGCCTATTCGAAGAAAGAAGCTGGAGTTTTTCAATGTGGAAGCACGAATTATCTCCGACAAAAGAATCACTCTCTTTGCTTCCTTTGACAATATTTGATCTTTTCTTTTTCATCAGCAGAAAATAGCCTTTCAGAAGAAACAAGCACTCAAGAGGAACCCGAGGATGTCAAGAAAGCTGACGAAGAAGCTAACTCGTGTTCCGAGGATGGTTCAAGTTCATCGAAAAAGAAAAAAACTCGGTATCGCACGACATTTAGCCAATACCAACTCGAAGAACTAGAAAGGGCATTTGATAAGGCACCATATCCCGATGTGTTTGCTCGAGAAGAACTGGCATCTAAGCTTAGTTTGACGGAAGCACGAATACAGGTACAACATCATTTTCATCATATACTTCATAGTATTAACGTACTCAATGCCATAGCCCTCGGTGTTTTCCAGTTTAATTCCAAATTAAACAAAAAAGTGGAACAAAAGTGGAAAAAAGGAGCTGTAACTTATGCAGCCCGAGAAACAAGGTTAGAAAGATAGTCATTGTATCGTTTGGTATAGTCAAATCGCGCGGGGCAGCGAACCACGAACTCAAAAAGGCCGTGCTGGAATATCAACCGCTCAATTGGCCAATCATGGCGTGCGTTCTATGTGAGATTTAAATCCGTAGTCTAGTGATTTGGTAGCATTTATCACCCTTCCATGAAATACAACAAAGGATAGAGCATCACAAAGGAAACTCCATGCCCTACTCTTTTCCAACAAGTGCGACATCCTACAGAATTTATGGGGCATTCAAGGGTTGTGATCGAGACGCAGCTCACGGTCGATCGTTCTTACCCAAGGAGACGTGAAAGTTTAACCATTTATAGATGTTATCAGGAAGGTAGGAGTTTCTTCTCATTTTGAAGACCCTGTGTTGTTCTGGCTTCCTTTGAACCTGAAAACCTTAACAAATCGCAAAATCCTTTTCTATTTTAATGGCATGTCGAGTGATTTTTGAAAATTTAAAAGTAAAGTTCGTTAGTGATGAGTAACAGTTTGTTCTGTTTCAAATGCTGAATGAATACAGGAATTTCAAAATCGCCTTTTTTGTTTCCAGATTTTCATGGCCCCGCAATCTTGAACAACTTTGACGACTTACGGTTGCCCTATTGCGATTAACGAAAGCTTTTCTTCTCCGGAAAGTGACACAATTAAAGTGTATATTGATAATAGAACGTTTTTCTTTCCTTTTCAGGTTTGGTTTCAGAATAGACGAGCAAAGTGGCGAAAGAGAGAAAAGCTGTGTGCGTTTGGTGCGGTTCCCCCAGGGAACAGCATGGTTTACCCCTGGATACATCAGGACTCTTTCCCCGTCAGTACATCGTATCCGATTACTTTCCCTCCTGGTTTAACACCGACCACCGCCCGGGACATGTGTCCTTCGTTTTTCTCGACAACACCTCAACCTATCCCTTGTTATCGCTCTTCTGTTCCGAGTGTTATTCGACCCTCAGGATCTGATCCTATGGAATGTGCTTGTTCCTGTAGTATGCTGTCTCCAACCGGGGGTACTTGTCTTTTACCCTCCCCCTACAGGTTTCAGGAAGTTGGTCGGGGACTGGAAGTCTTACCCGAGCAAACAGGCGGAGCAGCAAGGGAAAGCAACAGAGTATCAAGTATTACTTCGCTTCGTCTTCGCGCTAAAGAACACCAAATGAACCTTGTGCAAATCTTGAGCAGGAAATAAGTTTTCAATTAATATTTCAGCTTGTTACTAGGATGCAAAGCCATAAAATATAAAACCATCACAGGAAATTCAAACAGCAGAAATACAGATTCCAATTCCCCCTGTTAAGAAACATGTCTCTCATAATCATCATCACATGATGATCACCATCGTCATCGTTATAGTCATCGTCATGGTTACAGTCATCGTCATCATCGTTATTAATTTATTTACATTCGATTTTCGTAGTAGCTCACTATCCATGGTGAACAAAAACACTATGTAAATCTTAAAAACTCGCACAGCTATGCATGGTGCACAAAACAAATGGCAAGCATGAACAGCTTGTGTTGACTTATATCTGGCCAAGCCAAAAAAAGGGAGGAAGTGAATATACTGAGGGGCTTCTAGAAATGCTGCCTCTTTTAGCAAATAGATGGACTATTATACGGAACAAGGAAGGGGAGCCTATAACACTATAACAATAAGCTTAAAATATATATTTTTAAGATACATTGTGGCAATTGGTGAGACTGAGCGGTAAATCACTTCCTGCCACATCGATAATTAAGTTGAATTTCATTTTCAAGAAAAACGGTTTGCGGTCAGGAACCCCACTGAATGTCTTCATTACAAGATTTGTCGCCCCAAAGGTCGCATGTTTGAAAAAAACTACGTATGAATTCACCCTCGAGCCTGAGAAGGAGGAAAAGATTAATGGGAAGCTTTCATCGTTTTAGAGCTCCATACTGAGTGGAAAACTTGTTACAAGTTTCTCTGTTTTGCAATAAATAGAAAATCGACGTGTCATCCTTGGCTTCTTGTTGCGTTTTCGGAATTTCTCGCTTTGTGATAAAGCACCAAAGTGGCCAAATTGACCAGTCTTCATGAACTTAACATTTCCTGACAACAACCCGCACCCTGAGAGACACAAGGCGTTTGTCAATAAACAGACTGTGCTGACAAAATTAAATGTCCCCGCTTTTAGTGATGTTTCTTGAATTACAACAGCCCCTGTTATCACGGCAAATCTTTGTTCGCCCAGATACTGACTTAAATCTTGACGAACACCAAAGTGTTCTTTTTCTGCTCATGTATGTATTATAAGACACAGGTAACCCAGGCTAAACGGAAATAAAGGACACACATGTAGCGAAGTTCAAGTCTAGAAATTTGTAAGAAATTGCAAATGAAAACTGATGAAACTTACCACATGGTTTGTCGTAGTTGCCCTGAATACTCACACGGAGTTTCAAAAAATTAAGGTCCATTTTACCTTCCATACGAGGAAAACAGAAAGTTGGGAAGCTGACACCGCCATCAGTACAGTATGTTGCCCAGTTTCCGGCCACTTTAGTTTGTAATCGCCCTAACTTCTTGTTAATGCACGGAAACTTTCTCATTTTCCTACAAGAGACAGTTCATTTAATTACCTTTAAAATATACGGAGATCGGCTGCCCACCTCAAGTACTAAAGAAATTATGCCATTTTTTGCAAAACTAGTAAGTTGCCCAGTTTCCGGCCAGCGAGTCCAGTTTCCGGCCATCAATAGAAAGCAGAAATTTCATTCAATCCGCCCGACTAAACGGACTTCCAAGGCTATCTCGATGTGGCTTAGCGACTGCGCTTTATGGGATTAGAGCAAAATGATTACTTAGGGGTGTATGGTAGGGCATAGATAGCTGCTAACTATGGGTAGGGTATAACCTTGACAAAGCCCGCGCGATATTCTCTGGGAAGAGGCAAGGGAAATTAACACAGCACATCTGAGTTAATATGTACCTCATTACGCCATGCTTGCTTAAGCTATGTACATTTCATTAATTTCTCGAGCAGTAAGTTATAAAATTTCATTAATTCAAATAAGTTTTAAACAATCTATCTGTGAGTGCAGATCAGTGGCCGGAAACTGGCGTAGTATGCGAAAATCTTAGCTAGGATTTAGACTTCTGACGTTCGCAAACAGCTAAGTTCTAGCTTATGATGACAGGTCCCTTAATTACTTCCATCTTCAATGTAAATTCTTTCAAAAAATTATCAAGCTCCGTGAACTATTTCCTATTAAACGAGTTATTTATTTACGTACGGTAGCTTCGTTGTGCAGTGAAAAGGCCAAAAATTAGCCGGTAAGATTTTACTCACCTGAACAAAATCCCTTCTTGCTCGCTCGTTTCTCAACCAAAAAGCCCGCCTAAACCATCAGTTGATAGCGGAGATGTTTGTTTTTTTCCGACGGATCGCTTCGGTGGACGAAGAGTTAAAATCCCATCGAAAATAACCGAGTTTACCTTTTTTTGGCCGGAAACTGGTACCGGCCGGAAACTGGGCAACACACTGTAGCCCAATCGACCCAAATCCAGCAGGATTCTTTTCACGAAAACCAAATCCAATTAGTAAATAATCACGTTCGGATTGTTTAGTAAGAGATGTCCGAAACCCTGAAGCCACTAAAGCCTCTCCACCTAGCTGAGCGAAGACAGCAAGCTCTGTGAAACACATATATCGACCTTCAAAATTGACTGTAGGTGTACCGAGGGGATCACAACCTAATCAGTTTGAAAACGACGGTTAAACTTGGGGCGCCTGGTGAAACTACGTCTCTGATCAATGGTACGTCTCCTCTCCTTTTTCGCACGCAGTTTTCCGCCAACCTGTGCCTCAAATAGACGCCCTGGTTACCCTGTGCTCAAGACTGCCACATTATATCCACACTCCTCAAATAAGTCTCTCTTGCCCAGTCTTTTCACAATTGTCAAGATGGCGCTCTCCATCTAAACCTAAACAGTTTATATTTTGCCATAAATTACAGCGGTTGAGAGTCCGGGGTAAGTGCAAGTCTTGTGAAAAAAGGTAGATATTTATTTCTCTTTAAAATCATTTCCTGTTAAGTTCAGTTTAGCACCGGAAAACAAGGAAAAAGTTCGCGAGTTTGATATCATATCCACTCAAAAAATCATATCGCATATCTTTTGCTCTTTCATTTCAGTAGTCTTTGATATGCCATGGTGACTGCAAATGTAAATTGAGAAATGATATCAGGCTTTGGCGTTGCCAGGATTTTCGCAGAGGTGCAAACAATTTTCAGAGAACCCTCTCCCTCAACCAGCCGTCTGTTAATATTCATTTATCACCTCAAGGTCAGGTTATTTTGTATGTTTTTGAGAGTTGTCCAGACATGCACATAATTAGATGCACGGCAATTTTCATAAGCATCACAAAGTGTCCCCTTGCTCTCCTTTCCAACTTCAGCATCACTTGCAACTGGGAAATATACAAACCGGTCAGTGTAAAACGCAGACTGCAGACCAGGGGTAAAATGCAGACTGAGGTTATAATTTAATTGTTGAAAAAACCCAAACCCATTAGAAATGCTAACAGTTAAGCCTAAATATATTTTTAGGCTTAATTAGGCCTAAGGTTAGCATTTCTAAGGGGTTTGGGCTTTTTCAACAGTTACGTTATAACCTCAGTCTGCATTTTACCCCTGGGCCGGGTTGTTGGAATGCCTATTAACTTAATCCAGGATTAGCGTAAACTTTTGTTTCATGTTTTCGACTTTTTGGTGAAAGGTTCTTTTGCTTATTTTCATTTTTTCAAGATTTAATTCCTTTAATGTAAAGTTTTGCCAAATATCAGCGTTGAACAGCATTTGGGAGTACAGAAATAAACTCCT
>NC_090881.1:19663713-19666213 GCF_036669935.1 Montipora foliosa
CTTCCCATATAGTTCATCATGTGATCAGGGTTATGTCGCATATAGATGTACAACAACTAGGACTGGAGGGGCATATCTTTTTGTGAAGCAGAGTGGTTGGCATTAGTGGAGCATCAACCGGTTTGGGATTGTTTACATCAAAAGCGATTCCTAGAAACACATTTGTCTATGCTTTTGCTTACATGCAAATCAAGAAGATGGTGATTATGCTATGGAATTAACCATTGGTGGTCAAAGAATTTTTAACAAGTGGCCAGGGAAAACGTTTTTGAAACCGGTCTGGGAAGTAATGTTAAGGATGCGGGAACTTTCCCATTCAATTTGGTGCCAGGAAAGCTTTCACGTCAAATAGCTGACAGTATTAATTTTGAATTTGCCAAAAGAGACCCTGACAGTGTGGTTTGGATAAGGACAACAAAAGCAAAGGCAAAACAAGATCCCCTCGTACGGTATTCCGTTACGACAATTCAATTCGACCCAAGTCACCGGGCGTCCGATTAAATTTCGTGCCAATCAGAGAGATTGTCGTTGTGAGCTTGTCATCATGGGAACGACAATACGGTCCAATGGCATGTGACATCTCGGTCTAAAGGCGGCGAAATACGAGATACAAAAAACCCTAAACTTGGCGCGCAACATTGTTTCGTTGCAAGTTTGGTTCGATGTTTCCCGTTTTTCACCTTGCATGATCAACTTGTCGCGCAACAAAAACATTTGTTGCGGGTTGAAGAAAGTTGTTGCGAAAAGTAGAGCGCGGGTCTACTCTGAGCAACAAATTTTGGCTTTGTTGCTCGTTTTTCATCAAGCTCACAACTTGTCGCGCAACAAATGTGCTCGTGTGCTAGCAAATCAACCAATCAGCGCCCTGCATTTCTTCAACCCGCAACAAATGTTTTTGTTGCGGGTCAAGTTGATCACGCAAGGTGAAAAACGCGAAACATCGACCAAAACTTGCAACGAAACAATGTTGCGCGACAAGTTGAGGGTTTTTGTATCTCGTATTTCGCCGCCTTAACCAGAAGGACGGATCAAATTGTGAACCACCATCAATGGTGGTGTTTCCCTGCTAGCAGAGGTCGCTTTTCTTTTGCGTTCGCTGGGTTGACGAGTACGGAACAAGGGACCTCTGCTATTGGTCGAAATTCACTGTGTTGAGCATGCACGGCGGTTACTTAGCGACCGAATCCTTACGTCATACTTCATGTTGTGTGGGCTCACTTAACAACAGCGGAATTACTGTAAAGGAATGCGTGGGACACAGTGGGCTCAAGTCACAATCAGCAAACATATCATGGGGCATGCGGTTTGAAGAGTGCCGTCCAAGGTTGTGGACGGCGGTTGGATCAGAGCGAGACAACGAGTCAACCCAGCGAACGCAAAAGAAAAGACACCTTTGCTACCAGGGAAAGGAAAACGAACCGTTCCATTTGACTTCCAATCGAAATTTATGAAAATTTTTGCGTAATGGTAAGTGCCCTAACATGACTACACTTTATGATGTGTGGAGGACATTGGCACCATCAGTATCATATCTTTATTTAACCACAATATCACATTCATTACAAGTACAATTGCCTTCCAGTGAGTATTGAATACAGAAAAATGTCAATAAAGCAGCTACTTATTTACAATTATGACTAAGATATCTGTGGATAAATACCTCTTACTAACCTCGTTGTGGCGGTCCGTACTGTAAAATTACGGACCGAGGCTTCTTCTGCTTGGGCCATAAAGGCCAATACACACGAGGGTTTTGACCCTGGGGCATGCTCAGGGTCATTTTGCAAGACCAGTACACACGAGGGAGCAAGTTGCGGGAGCTTGCTCCATATTGCAGTACACACGATGGGGCAAACGAAAGAATATTGCTTTGGGACGGCTGATTTGCAGCAGAGAAGGGTTTGGCGACTTAGTTGAGGTCTAATTCAAACAAGAAAATTTGATTATTATGCCTGGAGAAAAATAAGTGTGTGCCACCTGCTTTTTAATATCGCGTGATGGACTTTTAAGGTAATTTGGCCACTATTGCTGCCAAAACTGTCTTCGTTACGGCTTTACTTCCATGGTCTTTATATGATTTTTTATCATATAACTGCAGGTTGTCTCCATACAGATCTATTACAAGTCGTGTATACGTATTGGTGACACTCGTTTTTGGAGCATCTACTTGCAGACCTTTCTGACGCAGACCTTTCAGACCTGAATTTTGAGCTCAAGTCAAGAGTTCCAAAGGAATAGGCCTTAATTCAGCTTGAAAGAGAGCTTTAGAAGACAAAGACAAAGACAAGGAAAAGTGGATGATGTGCAAATAGTTTTTCAAAATTCAATCCAACGTGTTTCTATTGCTTTTGTTTTCACTGCCTCACTATCAAGCTGAATATTTGATATTTCGAAAATAGCCTATTATGGATGAGCACATTTGGTAATCTCATTGGTAAATGCTTTGCATTTGCCGTATTAATTCATGTGCAGCAAAAAAATGTAAGTACACACCAGGGAA
>NC_090881.1:19671213-19676213 GCF_036669935.1 Montipora foliosa
GGCTCGCTGTGACGTAGATTAAGGAATGATTGTTGGCGTGGGTCTCATCTTTTCTTACTAATCAACGCCAAGGTATCGCTCAGCGATCGTTTTTGGTATTTTTCAGTAAACAAAAAAATCAATCATGCCTATATTTATCATCAAGGAAAGTGCCTCTGAATCTGGAAGTGAATAAACTGGCGATTTAAAAAGAAGAATTTGAGGCGAGTAGTTGCCGGTCTCGACGAGTCAGCCAGCGCTAGCACTGAAACCCAGAGCTACACGGAACCCTACGTGGAAGAACCATTAGCAGACGAGGAATGGCTACAAAATTAAAGAAAAGAACAAGAGGATAAGGAAGGTCTCGCGAGGGAATTAAAGTCAACGCTTATGTCTGTTCCTGTAAGCGAATCTCATCGGCCTTCAACGATCTTTTCGTTTTGCTGTTCAAACAATACTGAAAGTCATATTCTTTGAAGTGAAACTAGCACAGTGGAGAAGTTTTGCTGGGCTTTTTTTTACCAAGACAAAATCTGTAGCCATTTTTTCTTCTTTTTTGAGGTATTGCGTTTTGCGAGTCGAAAGATTCCTACGTATACTTATTCTTTTTTTAGGACCAGCTGTGTTGTTACATCGAGTGGTTACGCATCTTTTAGGCATTTTCAAGGGAATCATTCCTTACTATACTGTTTATGTCGCTATTCCTTTTTCACTTGAAGTCACGTGTTCCTTAATCTACGTCACAGCAGTATTGTGACCGGGAAGAATCGATAGAAGACTAAGGCGAATGGTGAGCCAAAATGGCGGCAAATTTGAACGTTTTCTAATTTCATTTTTAAATCGCGTTTTGGGAAAATCGCAATTTTTTTTCGCGAAACGTCTATGAGATATGTGTAGATTCAGATGACTTAGTGAGAAAAATTAGGTTATGGGCACTTCAAGCGCTCAAAAGTATGTAACATCCAAACAGCGGTGATAAACATTGTATTCCAACGCATTTTTATAAAACTTGACGTTTCGTATGCTAGTCAACACACATTTTCAAAAGTGACCGTTACAATTTTTTTAAAAACTATATATATATCGTAAACAATAGGGGTCTGGAACCTAGACTGAGAAAAATGATCTGCAGCAGTACGTGTCTGGACATAATGAAAAGTAATAGCTAAAACAGCAATAACTTCTCACTACTAATATTGACATTAAGGGAAGGCTTTAGCTCTTGAATGAACAAAGTCTCTTTAATTCTGCAGTGAAAGTCAGTTTTTCCGGACGCTAAAATGTCAAAGTGATCCCATTTAATGTCGTGGCCAGTGGTTTTCACGTGATCAGCAATGGCTGATGAATGGTCACTTTTAGCTAGGGCCTTGAAATGTTCTGTTTTTCTGTCGTGGAGTCTTCGTTTTGTTTTGCCAATGTAGAATTCATCGCAGTTCCAGCAGACAGCTCTATAGACGACCTTGGACCTCTGAGATCGGTTCAAGCGATCTTTGTATGGAAAAAAGGAGTTGATGCGGCGTGTGTTTTGGAATATGATCTTGAGATTGACGAAAGAGTAGAAATTGTATACGCAGGATTTCAGACGTTTCGTGACTTGGTTACTGTGAAGACCTAAGTAGGGTAGCACGATTAAGATATCTTTTTTGGGGACTGTAGCGTGAACAGGGTTATTTGATTTGTTTTTATTTTTGTTCAATACATCGTTAATGTTGAACGTGATAACGCCTTGAGGGTAACCATTTTGCAACAGGAGCTTTCTCAGATCTTTAATAGCGGCCTGTAATAAAGATGGCGAGGAGCAAATTCGGAAGCATCGATAGGTGAGAGTGCGGATGAGGTTGATTTTGTACTTGCGAGGTGTGAATGAATCCCACTTGGTGTAAAGGTCAGTGAATGTCTTCTTCCGGTAGACAGATGTAGAGAAAGTGTTGTCAGGGCAGCGTTTGAGAAGGATGTCTAAAAATGGAATCTTATTGTCTTCTTCGAATTCAAGAGTAAACTTAATGCTATCGTGTCGACTATTTAGAAAACTTAAAAACTCAAAAACAGAACATTTCAAGGCCCTAGCTAAAAGTGACCATTCATCAGCCATTGCTGATCAAACCACTGGCCACGACATTAAATGGGATCACTTTGACATTTTAGCGTCCGGAAAAACTGACTTTCACTGCAGAATTAAAGAGACTTTGTTCATTCAAGAGCTAAAGCCTTCCCTTAATGTCAATATTAGTAGTGAGAAGTTATTGCTGTTTTAGCTCTTACTTTTCATTATGTCCAGACACGTACTGCTGCAGATCATTTTTCTCAGTCTAGGTTCCAGACCCCTATTGTTTACGATATATATATATATAGTTTTTAAAAAAATTGTAACGGTCACTTTTGAAAATGTGTGTTGACTAGCATACGAAACGTCAAGTTTTATAAAAATGCGTGGGAATACAATGTTTATCGCCGCTGTTTGTGTTATTTTCTTAATCAAGCTACGATGGCCTAAGAACAAGAGTTTATACGATATGTAACATCCAATCGGGGCTAAAATATGTCTTGCTAAGAAATCCACTTTGGTTGACACAAACTGTGATTGGTCTTGAATGTCTGTGGCACCCTCCTAATATGTATAGCACCCTCTGTAGTACCGCTGTACCGTGGCTCATTTCTTTATTGTCCTGAAAAGAAAGTTTCCAAACTACGACCCGCTTATTCTGGAAAGCTGGTCTTGAAACATATTTTAAAGACCAAAGTAACACAATACTCGCAAAAAAATTTGGTTTTATCAACTCCGTTGATAAAGCCAAATTTTTGTGTACTACTTCCCACCGACGCAGCACCACAGTTTCTTTAGAAACTACCTTTTTTGTACAATATTTGCAAAGTTTCGTGCCTTGAAACGTTTCCCTTTTGAAGATACCGAGGAATGTATTTCACCCGAAATACGCCCGAAAAGTTTCGGGACCTTTGAGAAACGAGCCCCTGATAACTTGCATACTCCACTTTTTATTGGCAATTTCAAAAGCTGCCTTTGGCCAAGGGTAACCTGGTTGTCAAGGGAACCACTAAATCCCGACCACTCTTAAGCCTGAACACTAGCGTTGAGCTAGGATTACTCCAGTTTACCAAAACGACCAAGGTAGAGTGCAACCCACCTGTAAAATTCAGCCACTGTGCAAGCCAGGACCAATTTGTGACCCATCTAACATCTGAAGAAAAAGGGGTGTCGACAATGGTTTGCCGATAAGCACAAGAGAAAATAAAGGCCAAGATAATTGTGCATGGACGAAAATGTCACTCCTACAGCCCACAAACTCAGAAAAATCCCCTGCAACCTAGTACAGTAAAAAAGTCTGCAAAAGAAGAACCACAATCGAGTTAGTTCCACGACCAACCCACCACCTGGTCTACCAACCGTGTGGTTGCACCTAAATCGCACAACATGGATACCATAAGATTCTGCACAGTCAGTAGAGTACCCAACACCCTATTTTGGGTCCAGAAACAAGAAGCCTTGACTGTAGAAGACATCAAGTTCAAACTGGAAGATGCCACGGTTTTCAGCTGTGTGCTCGATATGAGCGAAGGCTACCATCAGCAGATGAATGCAGCATGCAGACACCTGTCCACTTCCTATGGAACAACTTCAAGAATGCGATGCACAAGACTGAACTATGGAACATTTTCTGCCCAAGATATATTCGGCAAGGCAATGGATGACACCATAGGGGGCGTCAACGGCCTCGTTCACACAAGAGACGACTTCATCTCTCTTTGAGGTTGGCGTTAGAGTCCCAACCCCAGTCCCTCGGAGAGCCTGTTCGCAGGCTACTTCACTGTGTTTGGGAAAAGCTTTGACGATCGGCACCATAAGGCAATGACTTAGGAAACTTCTACAACGATTCAGAGACTAATACCGATAACACTAGTACTGTGACTGATAACATTTCTAAACACTATTTACCCACTAGAATAATTACTATCTGCAAGATTTGTTCATCCATTCAGCGGAGTCGTCACAGAAATCAGCTTCTCTCATATTTGCTCCCGAGGTAATATATAGTTTGCATACCAGGCATATTCTCGATTTTGCCAGAAGTAGGCGCGCACGGGATAAACGGGTAATGACGACGTTTTCACGTCAAATGCCCGCAAGTAATTCTTTGGTACTGATTACGTTGAGCAGACCACGGCCAAGCGCGGAACATGGGAACGTAACTTCACAATCAAAGGGGTATCGGTAATTCGGAAATTTAGGAGGTTCAGTGTCCCATGCGTTGAATCGAGCTGATATATTCTTACTTTATAGTTCTCTTTAACCAGCCAAAGTAACCTGAGGCTTTTGCTTTTCTAGGGGACGATGAGAGACCAACAGGAAACGGAACTAAAGTCACAACGAACATAAAACGTGTATTAAGTGGTGGTGTGGTTATCGTCGGCCCTGGCGCTCACATCAGTCAAGGTATGGACGCGTACATGAAATCTTCGTTTAAAATTGTTTCATAGGCAACGACTTCTTACTGATATATATTTTTGCATTCGACGAAGGAGCGCCCTTTTTGATATGTTCATCCACCTAGTCCCTTTTTACATTGTTATCGCGGACTTTTAAACATTTATTTTAATAAACAAAAGATCCCTCTGGCTGGTAACCAGTAACCTACGAACTCCATAATGCAGATATACACGATCAAAATGGAAGTGAAATATAATTGTGTGCAAGAGAAAATAAGGTAAGAGAGCGGATCCCCCATACATGGGTCGCTTCCAATGATATATTTTTTAAAAATCTAATTTTAGCGCGTGGTTCAGCTATGCAGCTATTTTTAGAGAGGCACCTGATTGGCCAGTTGTATAGTGACGTAATAAAATTTAAATATGCGCAGCTTGAAAACGAGAATTTAAACTAGCTTTGCGAAAATAAAAATAAACTTTTAAATCTCCAGTCTCCACCAGGCCCAATATTACATGCAAGGCACCAATCTAGGTCTTTTGTCTTGACAAATATGTTTGGAGAGCTTAACCAATTTTGT